>NC_143030.1:59749898-60124898 GCF_057628025.1 Oncorhynchus mykiss | reverse complement strand
CAAGCTTGTCAAGTTGGTCGTGGATCATTGCGAGACAAACAGGTCTTGCTATAGATTTTCATGTCAAAACTTGAACTTGGCTACTAAAGAACATTCACTGTCTCATTGGTAAGAAACTCCAGTGTAGATGTGGCCTTGTGTTTTAGGTTATTGTCCTGCTGAAAGGTGAATTAATCTCCCAGTGTCTGTTGGAAGGCAGACTGAACCAGGTTTTCCTCTAGGATTTTGCCTGTACTTAGGTCTGTTCCATTTGTTTTTTTTATTCTTAAAAAATACGACTCCCCAGTCCTTAATGATGACAAGCATAACATGATGCAGCCACCACTTGAAAATGTGTTGTATTGGATTTGCCCCAAATATAACACTTTGTAATCTGGACAAAAAATATTTATTTAGTGCCTTGTTGCAAACAGGATGCATGTTTTGGAATATATGTATTTTGTACAGGCTCTCTTCTTTTCACTCTGTCAATTAGGTTAGTATTATTTGCTAACTATAATGTAGTTGAACCATCCTCAGTTTTCTCCTATCCCAGCCATTAAACTTTGTAACTGTTTTAAAGTCACCATTGGCCTCATGGTGAAATCCCTGAGCGGCTCCCTTCGTCTCCGGCAACTGAGTTATTTTTGTAGTGATTTGGTATATTTCTACACCATCTAAAGTGGAACTCAACTAGAGTTATGTTTTTTTGCATGAGCTACGTCTCAATCCACCGCATCCGCAAATGGCGGCGGTGGAAGGTGGCCAAGCTACAGCGGTGTTCTTCTCATGAAAACATCCGAACGGTTTGGCCTACGTGTCACAAACACAATGGTGTTCTCCATTTTGCTCTACAACCCCCACAAGCGTCACGGGACTCTGCCAACTTCTGTCTGTAGCGTTCGAACAGTTTGGGCTACACACTATATGACCCCTCTATAGAAAGGTGAGACTTCCACCAACACGTACGTTGGTTATTTTGCTCTAGGATGCTCACAAGACTCGTCTGAAGGTAGCCCGAAAACAGTTTAAACAAGTTTGTGCTTTGTTAAAACTAAAAAACATTGCTGATCGTACTTATATAAGGAAACTATAGGACACTTTAAAACAACATTTTGATTACATTTTGTGCTCTGGTTGTTCGTGTATGAATCTGTTAAATTATTATATATCAAAATATATTTTATATTTGAGATTCTTTAAAGTAGCCACACTTTGCCTTGATGGCTTTGCACACTCTTGGCATTCTCTCAACCATCTTCATAAGTGTGAATTTGTGCTCACCTGGAATGCATTTCAATTAACAGGTGTGCCTTGTTAAAAGTGAATTTGTGGAATTTCTTTCCTTAATGCGTTTGAGCCCATTAGTTGTGTTGTGATAAAGTATGGGGGTATATACAGAAGACAGCCCTATTTGGTAAAAGACCAAGTCCATATTATGGCAAGAACAGCTCAAATAAGTAAAGAGAAACAACAGCCCATAAGGCTGTAATGTAACAAAATGTGAAAAAAAGTCAAGGGATCAGCAAAAACTTTCCCACTGGGTTTTTACTCACATCCAAAACGTGATTAGTTTAATAAAGTTTTGATGATTTAAGACTTATTTCAAAGAGGTGTCACGAGCCAAACCCTTATCAATAGTCTTGACTACTTGAGTCCAACGCAACTGATATACTGCTTTCTCAGGAACGGGCCAAAATCCCTTAATTTGCGTGAAGAAAAGACGGAGAAAAGGGGGGGGGATTTCGGGCTGCCTTTTGAGAATTCGTAGGCGAGTGAGTAAACTCCCCACTGTCATCTGTTCTATTGGCCACCGTGCAATCATTGGAAAATAAAATGGATGACCTATGATCAAGATTATACTACCAACGGAACATTTAAAAACTGTAATATCTTATGTTGCACCGAGTTTTGACTGAACTACGACATGGATAATATAGAGCTGGCAGGATTTTCCATGCATGGGCAGGACAGAGAAGCTAGGTCTGGTAAGATGAGGGGTGGGTGTGTGGGTCTTTTTGTCAATAACAGCTGATGCGCAATGTCTAATATTAACCTGTCTAGGACTGGGGTTCCGCTAGCGAAACCCCAGTCCTAGACAGCCAACGGCCAATGAAACCCAGTCCTAGACAGCCAACAGCCAATGAAATTGCAGGGCGCAATATTCAATCAACAGAAATCTCATAATTACATTTTCTCAAACATACAAGTATTAGGCACCATTTTAAAGATAAAATTCTCCTTAATCCAACCACAGTGTCCGCTTTCAAAAAAGCTTTTTGGCGAAAGCAGAACATATCATTGTTAGGTCAGCAAATAGTCACAGAAAGCATACAGTGATTTTTCAAGCAAAGAGAGGAGTCACAAAAAGCAGAAATATTGATAAAATGAATCACTAACCTTTGATATTCTTCATGAGATGACACTCCCGGGACAACATTTTACACAATGCATGTATGTTTTGTTCGATCAAGTTCATATTTATATCCAAAAACCTCAGTTTACATTTGGCTTTGCCTCCAAAACATCCTGTGAATTTGCACAGAGCCACATCAAATCACAGAAATACTCATAATAAACATTAATAAAAGATACAAGTGTTATTCACAGATTTAAATATATACTTCTCCTTAATGCAACTGCTGTGTCAGATTTTTTAAAAACTTTACAGAAAAAGCAAACCATGCAATAATCTGAGTATGGCGCTCAGACGACATACAAAACCCAAGAATATATCCGCCATGTTGGAGTCAACATAAGTCAGAAATAGCATTATAAATATTAACTTTGATGATCTTCGTCAGAATGCACTCCCAGGAATCCCAGTTCCACAATAAATGTTTGATTTGTTCCATAAAGTCCATAATTTATGTCCAAATTCCTCCTTTTGTAAGGGCATTTAGTAAACAAATCGAAACTCACGAGGCGCGGGCAAGTCCAGCGGAAATGTCGGACGAAAATTCCCAAAAGTTATATTACTGGTCGTAGAAACAAATCAAACGATGTATAGAATCAATCTTTAGGATTTTTTAAATCATAAATGTTCAATAATGTCCCACCTGGAGAATTAATTTCTCTGTAGAAAAGCAATGGAACGAGAGGTAACTTTCTCATGACCGCACGTCACGAGACCGAGGATGCTGGCAGACCTCTGACTCATTACCCTCCCTTTCAGCCCCCCTTCACAGTAGAAGCCTGAAACAACGTTCTAAAGACTGTTGACATCTAGTGGAAGCCACAGGAAGTGCAAGATGACCCATACCCCACTGTATATTCAATAGGGGCAGAGTTGAAAACCTACAAACCTTAGATTTCCCACTTCCTGGTTGGATTTTTTTCTCAGGTTTTTACCTGCCATATGAGTTCTGTTATACTCACAGACATCATTCAAAAGTTTTAGAAACTTCAGAGTGTTTTCTATCCAATACTACTAATAATATGCATATATTAGCATCTGGGACTGAGTAGGAGGCAGTTTACTCTTGGCACGCTTTTCATCCAAATGTGAAAATGCTGCCCCCTATCCATAACAAGTTTTAAAGGAGTCTCGAGGTATTTCTCGCCTGAGGTAGAGTACCTTATGATAAGCTGTAGACCACACTATCTACTAAGAGCATTCTCATCTATATTATTCGTAGCCGTCTATTTACCTCCACAAACCGATGCTGGCACTAAGACCGCACTCAACCAGCTGTATAAGGCCATAAGCAAACAAGAAAATGCTCATCCAGAGGTGGCGCTCCTAGTGGCCGGGGACTTTAACCTGTTGCGACGAGCAATCCCGTATCCGGGAGCGTAATTATAGCCTCAAGCTCATTACCATAACGCAACGTTAACTATTCATGAAAATCGCAAATGAAATGAAATAAATATATTGGCTCACAAGCTTAGCCTTTTGTTAACAACACTGTCATCTCAGATTTTCAAAAAATGCTTTTCAACCATAGCTACACAAGCATTTGTGTAAGAGTATTGATAGCCAGCATAGCATTAAGCCTAGCATTCAGCAGGCAACATTTTCACAATAACAAGAAAAGCATTCAAAGAAAATAATTTACCTTTGAAGAACTTTGGATGTTTTCAATGAGGATTTTCCAAAAATATTATTTGTGTATGAGAAATCGCTCCGTTTTGTTCATCACGTTTGGCTAAGAAAAAAACCCGAAAATTCAGTCATTACAACGGCAAACTTTTTTCCAAATTAACTCCATAATATCGACAGAAACATGGCAAACATTGTTTAGAATCAATCCTCAAGGTGTTTTTCACATATCTATTCGATTATAAATCACTCGTGGCAGTTTGGTTTCTCCTCTGAACAAAATGGAAAAATGCACGCACCTGGAGATTATGCAATAGTTTCGACGGAGGACACCGAGCGGACACCTGGTAAATGTAGTCTCTTATGGTCAATTTTCCAATGATATGCTTACAAATACGTCACAATGCTGCAGACACCTTGGGGAAACGACAGAAAGTGTAGGCTCATTCCTTGCGCATTCACAGCCATATAAGGAGACATTGGAACACAGCGCATTCAAAATCTGGCTCACTTCCTGTATGAAATTTCATCTTGGTTTCGCCTGTAGCATTAGTTCTGTGGCACTCACAGACAAGATCTTTGCAGTTTTGGAAACGTCAGAGTGTTTTCTTTCCAAAGCTGTCAATTATATGCATAGTCGAGCATCTTTTCGTGACAAAATATCTTGTTTAAAACGGGAACGTTTTTCATCCAAAAATGAAATACTGCCCCCAGAGGTTCAAGAGGTTAATGCAGGGAAACTTACTTCTGTTTTACCTAATTTCTACCAGCATGTGCAACCAGAGGGGGAAAAAAACTCTAGACCACCTTTACTCCACACACAGAGATGCATACAAAGCTCTCTCCCGCCCTCCATTTGGCAAATCTGACCATAATTATAGCCTCCTGATTCCTGCTTACAAGCAAATACTAAAGCAGGAAGTACCAGTGACTCGCTCAATACAGAAGTGGTCAGATGACGTGGATGCTACGCGAAAGGACTGTTTTGCTAGCACAGGCTGGAATATGTTCCGGGATTCATCAAAGGGCATTGAGGAGTATACCACCTCAGTCATCGGCTTCATCAATAAGTGCATTGACAACGTTGTCCCCACTGTGACTGTACGTACATATCCCAACCAGAAGCCATGGATTACAGGCAATATCCGCATCGAACTCAAGGAGCGGGACACTTATCCAGATGCTTAAAATAAATCCTGCTCAGGCTTCCGATGAACCATCAAACAAGCAAAGCATCAATACAGGATTAAGATTGAATCCTATCACATCGGCTCTGATGCTCGTTGGATGTGACAGGGCTTGAAAACCGTTACGGACTACAAAGGGAAACTCAGCCACGAGCTGCCCAGTGATGCGAGTCTACCAGACAAGCTAAATTACTTTTATGCTCGCTTCAAGGCAAGCAACACTGAAGCATGCATGAGAGCACCAGTTGTTCTGAACGACTATGTGATAGCGCTCTCGGTAGCCGAGGTGAGCAAGACCTTCAAACAGGTCAACATTCACAAAGCCTCGTGGCCAGACGTATTACCAGAACGTGTACTCTAAGCATGCGCGGACAAACTGGCAAGTGTCTTCACTGACATTTTCAACCTCTCCCTGACTGAGTCTGTAATATCTACATGTTTCAAGCAGACCACCATAGTCCCTGTGCCCAAGAACACTACGGTAACCTGCCTAAATGATTACCGCCCTGTAGCACTCACGTCAGTAGCCATGAAGTGCTTTGAAAGGCTGGTCATGGCTCATATCAACAGCATCCTCGCGGATACCCTAGACCCACTCCAATTCGTATCGGGGCACCCTGTATATAGCCCCGTTATTTATTTTTTTACTCATATTTATTTGGTAAATATTTTCTTAACTCTTTCTTGAACTGCACTGTTGGTTAAGGCTTTGTAAGTAAGCATTTCACAGTAAAGTCTACACATGTTGTATTCGACACAGGTGACAGTTTGATTTGCATTGGGCAGGACAAAAACAACTGCCTTTATTGAGAGGAGGGGAGGCTATATGCTTGTTTTTTAATCGAATGAAACGAAATGGGTAAGAAACGTTATTCATACTTCGGTCTTAGAAAGCATTCAGGTAAATGGCTGAATCCTGTATTTGTGACGAAGGGTTAGATCACAGGTGTAAACAGATCTCCATTTCTAGCCATGTCAGTCAGTGTTGCATGTATTCAGGATTCCCTTTGTGTCGGAGGATCTGTTTAGAATAACCTGGCTGGCTGTGTGTTAGCCACACTAACAAAGGCTGTCAGGCTCATGATGACTCATCATAAGAAGGGAATAGGCACAGAGACAGAGCGGATAGAGTTTCCCGTTAGTTTGGTGTTAACCTTCGTACCGGTGTGTGAATATGGAAGGTTGGATGAGGTAAAGCCTGTGTGCTCATGCCTCCAATAGCAACATTTAAGTGAAGCACACGCTGCAGTGCACCATGGAAGGCTGTTGTCCCGGTAACCATAAAATTCATTGTGCTACCTGTCCTTTCCGGTCTCCCCCTCCCTTAGAAAATTCTAGAAAACAGTGCTCATTCAATTCATTCATCTGTGTGTACAAAAAAATAGAAACGAGCAAAAGATGGCAATTAAATATTTGTCAGACAATGACAATGAGGCAATTCCAGTTTCAAGGTTAAGAACTACTTCGTTTAGTTTGGAAATAGAAGAATGACATCGCCCAATGTGCTGTAAGATTCCAGCCTTTGATTGTTGTTATGCCGATTCCCTCATCTTTTGGTACCAATGAAACACTGTCTCTGCCATCAAATCTGGAATGAATTTCACATTGGGAGAAATAGGTTGCTATTGCCACAGTTTCTCATCAGGTAAAGTAAAAGCAGATAAGGCCCTCTGTGTATGATGGGGTGAGGGCACCCTGTCAATCTGCATGTTTGGCTCAATACATGTATTGTGTGTTTCCAGAGGGCTGACTGCTGAGGACCAGATCGCCCTGCTGAAATCCAGTGCCATCGAGATCATCATGCTGCGTTCCAACCAGTCCTTCAACCTAGAGGACATGTCCTGGAGCTGTGGTGGTGGTCCTGACTTCAAGTACTGCGTCAACGACGTCACCAAGGGTGAAATACATGTACACACACACACACTCTACACACTGTATGTACACTCCCCTCCGCATGTTTAAATTTGGCTCTATACTTCAGCCTTTTGGTTTTGAGATCAAATGTTTCATTTAAAGCAACTGTGCAAGAATGCCACCTTTTATTTTAGGGTATTTTCATATGTTTTACTGTTTAGAAATGGAAGCACTGTGTACAGTGCATTTGGAAAGTATTCAGACTCCGTGACTTTTTCCACATTTTGTTAAGTTATACTTATTCTAAAATGGATTAAATAGTTTCCTCAATCTACACACACTACCTACCCCTTAATGACAAAGCAAAAACTGGTTTTTAGAAATGTTTGCAAATGTATAATAAAAAAATATGAAATATAACATTTACATAAGTATTCAGACCCTCTACTCAGTACTTTGTTGAAGCACCTTTGGCAGCAATGACATCCTCAAGTCTTGTTGGGTATGACGCTACAAGCATGGCACACCTGTATTTGGGGAGTTTCTCTCATGCTTCTCTGCCGATCCTCTCAAGCTCTGTCAGGTTGGATGGGGAGCGTCGCGGCACAGCTATTTTCAGTTCTCTCCAGAGATGTTCGATCAGGTTCAAGTCCGGGCTCTGGCTGGGCCACTCTAGGACATTGAGACTTGTCCCGAAGCTACTCCTGCGTTGTCTTGGCTGTGTGTTTAGGGTCGTTGTCCTCTTGGAAGGGGAACCTTTGCCCCAGTTTGTTTCTGAGCACTCTGGAGCAGGTATTCATCAAGGATCTCTCTCTACTTTACTCTGTTCATCTTTGCCTCGATCCTAACTAGTCTCCCAGTCCCTGCCGCTGAAAAACATCCCCACAGCATGATGCTGCTGCCACCACCATGCTTCACTGTAGGGCTGGTGCCAGGTTTCCTCCAGATGTGACGCTTGGCATTCAGGCCAAAGAGTTCAATCTTGGTTTCATCAGAGCAGATAATTTTGTTTCTCATGGTCAGAGTCCTTTAGGTGCCTTTTGGCAAACTCCCAGCAGGCTGTCATGTGCCTTTAACTGAAGAGTGGCTTCTGTCTGGCCGCTCAACCATAAAGGCCTAATTGGTGTAGTGCTGCAGAGATGGTTGTCCTTCTGGATGGTTCTCCCATCTCCACAGAGGAACTCTGGACCTCTGTCAGAGTGACCATCGGGTTCTTGGTCACGTCCCTGACCAAGGCCCTTCTCCCCCGATTGCTCAGTTTGGCTGGGCAGCCAGCTGTAGGAAGAGTCTTGGTGGTGCCAAACTTCTTCCATTTAAGAATGATGGAGGCCACTGTGTTCTTGGGGACCTTCAATGCTGCAGAAATGTTTTGGTACCCTTACCCAGATCTGTGCTTCTACACAATCCTGTCTCTGAGCTCTATGGACAATTCCTTCAACCTCATGGCTTGGTTTTTACTCTGACATGCACTGTCAACTGTGGGATCTTATATAGACAGATGTGTGCCTTTCCAAATCAAGTCCAATCAATTGAATGTACCACAGGTGGACTCCCAAGTTGTAGAAACATCAAGGATGATCAATGGAAACAGGATGCACCTGAGCTCAATTTTGAATCTCATAGCAAATGGTCTGAATACTTTTGTAAATAAAGGTATTTCTGTTTTTTATTTTTAATACATTTGCAAACATTTCAACAAACCTCTTCGCTTTTTCATTATGGGGTATTGTGTGTATGTAGATTGACGAGGAGGAAAAATATATATTTTTTAACATTTTAGAATATGGCTGTAACAAAACAGAAGAATTCATAAGTATTTGAACAAATTCACTTATAGTGTATTAAATTAGTCAAGAGTTTTAGTATTTGGTCCCATATTCATAGCACACAATGATTACATCAAGCTTGTGACTCTACAAACGTGTTGAATGTATTTGCTGTTTGTTTTGGTTGTGCCCAATATAAAAATTAATGGCAAATAAGGAATTATCATTTTGGAGTCACTTTTATTGCAAATAAGAATAGAAGATGTTTCTGAATGCTTCTACATTAAAGATGCACTATACAGAAATTGCTCCACAATTTCTTTGTTGATAAAATTCTAATAGTATAGTTTAGTGTATCATTGTACCATGTAAACCGGTGTGAATGATATTTTCCGCAGTTTAAAACTGGTGTACAAACCCGAAAGAAAAAGACGCCAAAACGAAGCTTAAGAACGGGAAATAGAAATAGCGCACATAAAACAGATCTACCGCTGCTTAGACTTGCTTTCAATGAGAATGACAGACAGATCTATAACACACTTTTCTAAGTTGAATTTGGTCTGGTCGCCCAAAAACTGACATATTGCAGCTTTAATGTAGATGCTGCCTTGATTAGGAATAGTTGAGCAATAAGGCCCGAGGGGGTGTGGTATATGGCCAATATACCGCGGCTAAGAGCTTTCAGGCACAACTCAACGCTGATGAGTGGGAATGTTAGAGGCACAAAGACCATACACCCCCCCTTGTTATTGGTAATGGTGAGAGGTTAGCATTTTAGGGGGGAGATTATCTTTATTATTTTGGGGTATAATCATCATTATTCAAGATTCATTCATGATTATCCCTAATCATGGCAGCATCCACATTAATGTAGAAATGTTCAGAAACATCAAATTTCATTTTTCAATAAAAGTGACTCCAAAATGACACTTATTCACCATTCAGTTCCTATTGGGCAAAGCATAATACAAAGCACAACCAAAACAAACTGCAAATGCATTCAACAAGTTTGTAGAGTCACAAGCTTGATTTAGTCATTGTGTGCTTGGAATATGGGACCAAACACTACACTTTTGACTACTTTAATACACTAAGTGAATTTGTCCAAGTACTTAGTGTACCTGGAGTATCGAGACAAATGTAAACATTTTAGCTTCACTGTCCAAATAAATATGGAGGACCGTGTCAAACCACATGAGCACACACTTAACCCACTGTCGGCCCCTCCCTGTAGCGGGTCACACTCTGGACCTGTTGGAGCCACTGGTGAAGTTCCAGGTGGGCCTGAAGAAACTCAAGCTCCATGAGGAGGAACACGTGCTGCTCATGGCCATCTGCCTGCTGTCTCCAGGTATCTACCCGCTTGCTGTCATGTGTGCTTGTTAGTGTGCTTTGGATGCTTTTGTACATGTTTGTGCGCACATGTACAGCATCTGTTTGTATGGTATTTTTGTGTGCATTCCCCTCTCTCCACCCCTCCTTTTAAGGGCCTCTCTCTCCTCCCTGTAGATCGACCTGGGGTGCAGGATCACGCTAAGATCGAGGTTCTCCAGGACCGTCTGTCAGAGGTGCTCCAGGCCTACATCAGAGTGAACCACCCAGGAGGACGGCTGCTCTACGCCAGGATGATCCAGAAGCTGGCCGACCTGCGCAGCCTCAACGAGGAGCACTCCAAGCAGTACCGCTCGCTGTCCTTCCAGCCAGAGCACAGCATGCAGCTCACCCCGCTGGTGCTGGAGGTGTTTGGGAGCGAGGTGTCATAGCAGCCCCTCTGACCCCTCCCCATGAGGGACCCCCAAGATGGCGTTGAGTTGCTGGATGGAGGGTTCAGCGATGGAAGGGTATCTGAGGGGGGATAGCCGAATGGACCTGATAGTGTCACTGTCAAAGAAGGTTTTGGGGGGTTAATTAGGGGATTATGGGTAAAGAGAGTGAGGGGCTTTGATAAGGTTGGAATTTCCCATTGATAAGAAAAAGGGAATTTCAAACAGAATGTATTTATAAATATATATACATACATACATAAGCTAATATCTATATTTAAAAAAAGGTTGTTTCGATTAAAACAAATGGATGAGTAATCTAATGTATATGATAGGATATGTAGGCCCTATTTGTGTGCATATGAATGTGTGTATGTGTTGACATGGTGTTTCAAATGTAAAAAATGTAATGCATGCATACAAGCATACACGCACAGACACACCCCGAGTAGAGTGTGAGGGGCCTTCTATTTTTGATGTTTGTATATTGAATGACCACAAGAGGGTGTTGTGCACAGGCTCTGACTGAGTGTTTAGTAGTGGGACTAACATCTGTGTTTCAGTAACAGTTAATGGATTGGTTAAAGTGCAGGCTACATGGGATATGTGTGGAAAATCTGGAAACTATTTGGATCTGTTGCCCCTTCAAATATATACATTTGCCACTCAAAAAGCTCTTGCCTTCATAAGAGGAAAGAGCAACATGTTTTTAGTTCATTTTCATTATGGATTATTGGCTAGCTAAAATAAAATGAGCTAAACTAACCTAGTAAGGTGGCTAACGGCCATGCCTCAGGGAGAAGTTAGCCGTTGCTAAATACATATGTACAGTTGAAGTCGGAAGTTTACATACACCTTAGCCAAATACATTTAACTCAGTCTTTCACAATCCCAGTAAAAAGTCCCGGTTTTAGGTCAGTTAGGATCACCACTTTATTTTAAGAATGTGAAATGTAAGAGAATGATTTCTTTCAGCTTTTATTTCTTTCATCACATTCCCAGTGGGTCAGAAGTTATACACTCAATTAGTATTTGGTAGCATTGCTTTTAAATTGTTTAACTTGGGTCAAACCTTTTTGGGTAGCTTTCTACAAGCTTCCCACAATAAGTTGGGTGTATTTTGGCCCATTTCCTCCTGACAGCTGGTGTAACTGAGTCAGGTTTGTTGGCCTCCTGGCTCTCACACGCTTTTTCAGTTCTGCCCACACATTTTCTATAGGATTGAGGTCAGGGCTTTACGATGGCCACTCCAATACCTTGTTGTCCTTAAGCCATTTTGCCACAACTTTGGAAGTATGCTTGGGGGTCATTGTCCATTTGGAAGACCCATTTGCGACCAAGCTTTAACTTCCTGACTGATGTCTTGAGATGTTGCTTCAATATATCCACATAATTTTCCATCTTCATGATGCCATCTATTTAGTGAAGTGCACCAGTCCCTCCTGCAGCAAAGCACCCCCACAACATGATGCTGCCACCCCCGTGCTTCACGGTTGGGATGGTGTTCTTCGGCTTGCAATCCTCCCCCTTTTTCTCCAAACATAACAATGGTCATTATGTCCAGACAGTTCTATTTTTGTTTCATCAGACCAGAGGACATTTCTCAAAAAGTACAATCTTTGTCCCCATGTGCAGTTGCAAACCGTAGTCTGGCTTTTTTTATGGCAGTTTTGGAGCAGTGGCTTCTTCCTTGCTGAGCGGCCTTTCAGGTTATGTCGATATAGGCCTCGTTTTACTATGGATATAGTTACTTTTGTACCTGTTTCCTCCAGCATCTTCACAAGGTCCTTTGCTGTTGTTCTGGGATTGATTTGCACTTTACGCACCAAAGTACGCCCATCTCTAGGAGACAGAACGTGTCTCCTTCCTGAGCGGTATGACGGCTGCGTGGTCCCATGGTGTTTAAACTTGCGTACTATTGTTTGTACAGATGAACGTGGTACCTTCAGGCTTTTGGAAATTTCTCCCAAATATGAACCAGACTTGTGGAGGTCTACAATTTTTTTCTGAGGTCTTGGCTAATTTCTTTTGATTTTCCCATGATGTCAAGCAAAGAGGCACTGACTTTGAAGGTAGGCCTTGAAATACATCCACAGGTACACCTCCAATTGACTCAACTGATGTCAATTAGCCTATCAGAAGCTTCTAAAGCCAAGACATAATTTTCTGGAATTTTCCAATCTCTTTAAAGGCACAGTCAACTTAATGTATGTAAACTTCTGACCCACTGGAATTGTGATGCAGTGAATTATAAGTAAAATAATCTGTCTGTAAACAATTGTTGGAAAAATTACTTGTCATGCACAAAGTAGATGTCCTAACAGACTTGCCAGAACTATAGTTTAACAAGAAATTAGTGTAGTGGTTGAAAAATAGTTTTAATGACTACAACCTAAGTATGTAAACTTCCCACTTCAACTGTGTGCAAGCCTACAAAAAAAACAGTTGTCCTCTTTAGTCAAACCTGTCTGTCATGACTAGTAATTACGCAAACTTTTTAATCTAATCTGAAGATGCTTTTAACGCTAGATCAAATTCTAATCACAATGAAATACAATCACAAATTCACTCCCACCAGTTTGTTTGAGAGCCGTTTGGTTTTGCTTAGTAGGTCGAAGGGTCAGCATATCACAGTTGTGTTCTGCAGGTCTGGCTCTCCCTCTTGTGGTCATTGCCTGTAAATACCACTCATTTCTGTACATAAGGAAGAAGATGGCAAATACTAAGATAATTCAGTTGAGAAGTATGCTCTGGAGATATATGCAAAAATGAGATGGACTATTTTCTTATGTTGTACCTCTCTTTGAGGTCTCAATAAGCTTTGACAACTATATATCTATACTTGTTTTGATGCAAACTCATTACTTTGGACTGGTTTGATTTTAATCAAGATTGTTTCCTAAAATCAGCGTTCATTCAGCTGCGTCAAGACCTTCTCACATACCAAGGAGACGTTCTGACTCAACCTGCTGCTCTATAAAGCTGCTCTGTAAAGCTGCTCTGTAAAGCTACCACACCATTGGAACCAGGAAAAAGACAACAATCATGCGCTTTACTACTAACACTGCCTCAACTCAAACTGACAAGGATACAGGTCAATCAATCAGTCACCGTAGCGACGGGCATGCCTCTCTTCAACAAGCCAATCAACGCCTCTTTTTCTGCAATAGAACAGCAGCCAGCCTCGCAGGACTCTTCATAGCTTTAACGCGACCGCAGCCATTCAGGCCCAACTCGATGGTTGTAGTGCACCAAGGGCTGATGGGACAGAATTCGTGTGTAGTGGCTTTGAATATGTCACTCTGATTGATAGGTGACGTCCCTTACATAGGAAGTGACTGACACTGAACTGATCTAGCGAGGAGCGCTTGGGGAGTTGGACTCGGGAGTGAACCCTGAGACTGTATAGCAAATTTAAAGATGAATTTTAGAATAAGAATCATAGAATACCGGTGTGCAGAGCGTATATGGATGTGTCCTCCTCCCGGCCCAAAGTGGTTTTCTCACACTGCAGCCCTTGTCCAGACCCCACTGTGTGTAAGCCAGGTCATGTGGAGACAGCTGGCTTTTTTTGAACCTATCACGTATGCATAAACCAATGTAAAGGAATGTAGGGAAGATGGGGTCAGGGGCTCTAATGGGAGGAACTCCTCCAAGAGCTATCTGCCTGCTGCCAAGCTGGCTCAGAAAGACACACCCCAAAAACTGCACCCCTCTCTCCCGACGCAGGTCAGCAACTTCACCTCGGTAGCCTTACAAAACTCTCAGTTCAACATTTAACAGATACCTCATTGAAACTGAAAACTTTCATAATAGCATAGAAGGGAACCAAACGTAACACAGTGACACACACACACACACACACACACATATGCATACATCCACACATGCCATGACTTTCTCTTCGGCAACCTCTGCAGTGTTCTGTTTTTCGTCAAGTTCTTTGTTTGAAGTGAAACTGCCTAGAGAGATGCGTTGCAGACCCAGTATAGAGGGATCCCATTGTTTTCACACACAGGGTGTCGGTCTGTTTTTCTTTATCACAGCAAGACAATCATGTGTACAAGAGGCAGGCCGCAACATTTCACACAAAAAACTATGAGTCATAGTGCGTCTGACTCGATGGTTCCCGCTGCCACTGTGTCCAGTCCTGCTCAGTATTGTTATTGAGAGGAATATGTGATGCTGAGGAATGACTAATAATATGTATATCATGCAGTCACCATGGCTGATTTGAGGCAGTGTCTCTGTGATCAGTGCCTTGTCAGGTTTAACGACATGAAATAACCTGACTTGGCAGAAATGTTACATAGAAGTAATAAATGTCTTGTTTCAGTGTAATATTAAGCTCTGTAAATGGTTGCAGACAAATTCCTGATAAGGCACTGCTCACAGCGGCCCAGCATTCGTTTTTGGTGGCTCTGTTGTATTCCTCTGGTGACGTGTGAAGCCAGCTGAATTCTGAATAGAGTTGCAAAAAACTTTTATTGACATTTCCTGGAATTTTGCAACCCTAATCCTGAATCCCAGTTAGAGTTGATTGTATACAGAGTTGTGCCGCCAGGCGCTGTGTTAACCAAAACAAACTACCTCTCCCATCCGCACATGTATTTTTGGCATGATTGTTTCATCTATTTTAACACTAATTCATTTTATTTATTCCTTTTACTTCTCAAATGCTGGATGATTTACCTCAACACATCTCAAAATAAGCCTACAGATCAAGAGGGGGCTGTCGCCACTCCACGTCTCTTAGTGTTGGGGGGGTTGAAATGGCTCCTCTTTTTATTAAGTGTCGCCTTCAATGCATTGATGCTAACAACTTGGTTTGGACAGCTTGTAGCTGGGATATTATGACATTGCTTCCTCATGCTAGAGGCCTTAGTTAGCGTCAGTTAGCAATCATACACAGTTAGTTGGTGTATGATGTAGTGTCAAGATTTATGAAAGGTTTTATGAAATGGTTATGTGGGGATCCTGTCTTGATGTTTTAGTTGTCTCTGTCTTGCGTCTTTGCCATTGCTTGCTCAGGCTGCTCTCAGCAAAGTGTTCTACTGCCCCTCTTACTCATATCTCATCGCTCTGGAATCCAGGTCTTTATTGTAAAACGCTGACGTACAGGACACAGCCCTATGGTGGCACAGTGCTTTACCAACAAAGCATGCTGTTTAAATGTTTCTGTAAAGGACTCAAGGAAGATGTGTGTGTATAATCATACTTTCACCCCCCTTCCTATGTCTTTTTGAAAGGCAAAGTTTTATTTGGCTAGAGAGCGATGAGAAAAGATATAATGGAAATTGTATATCTCTGAGGAGGAAAGCCTCTTTTAGTCTGTAGTCATATTGGTCACTTTTGGAATATTTTTGTTTTGCTGTGATCATTATCTTCTACCTCTTAATATGCGCTTGCTTACACACATGTCACAAACAAACACAGAACTACAATATGTGCACACACTCAGTGTCCACACTTTCACCAGCAGTTTTTGCCAATGATATACTCATGTTTCTGTCTCTGTGCTCTGACTTACGTCTGAATTCTATTACTGATGATCACTATAGCAAATCTGCAATGATGTAGGCATCGCAGGGTCATTTAACAGTTTGTCTTTTAACATTGAATGCACATTTTAGCTCCGTTACCTTGGTGTGCCTAGAACCCAGAGCCTTATTTTAGGACAATATCAGGGGTTTAATGAAACAAATTACTTTTTTCCCCTGTTTTAAGACCTTGTTCAAGTGGCTTTTCACAACTACATTCCTTTTATTGTCAAATCAATCTTTAGTGGTTTAGAGAATAACCATCGGCTCACCCCTTCTGGGAAGCACATGTCAAATGATGATCCACCGGACGTAAATATGCTTCACTTCTTTAAAGCTATCGGGCTCTCTTTAGACAGATCCCTTAAAACATAGGTGATGCTTTAGGGACGTACGTAAGGCCAACATAACATGTATATAGACACCATGTCACACCTGACAGTTTTTATTTAATACTATAGACCATCATAGTGCAATTGCTCTGCAGAGAGGATGTGGTTCAGTATATTTGTGTGAAATATAACAAATGGCCATTCTTCCTCATATTTATGTTAAGTGCCATGCTATGCTAACGTAGTTGTTATTAGAGCCTATGTATACTTCTGCCAAATACAGTTGGTACGCTGTATGTAGCGAAAGTGTCACTGGAATGGAAGGTGTGACTGTTCTGAATCTTTACTCCTATTGGATGCCAGTAAATAGTTGTTAGCAAGCACTAGTGGTCGAGTTCTCCTTTTGTATTTTTGTTTATAATCCTAACCGCTTTCCTTGATGCGTTCTCAAAGGACAATATGTTACTATTGAGTTTATGAAGTAGCATCTGAATTGATCTTGTGAAAAAAATGCAACGTAAACTGGTAAAGTCTTGGACTAGTTGGACGTGGAATTTTGTTGACTCTGACTTCTGCTAACCATACCATTTCTCATTAGTAATCAATCATTGTAATTGATCTCAAAGTCCCAAGATAAGTACTTTTATACATGCACACCATGTAATTCTCAAGACTCGATGCTTCAAACTGTCTTTCAACATAGCCTTGTCATTGATCTAATTGATAGTATTATCATTGTCTTTGTTCAATCACCGCCCGTTCTGTATCTTTTACGTTTCTTTTATTCTTAAGTTGATCCATTGTACATTGATTTATGTGCATTGTATGTAGTATATAATGTTTTGGAAAATCACAAATAAACCGCTGTACATAATAATGCAAAGATCATGTGTATTTTCCTATTTCTCAAGAAGAAACATACTAGATTTGTTACCCTCAAGTAGGGCCTGTATAAATCTTGAACATTTGAATTCATTTGTATACATGGCACAAAAGCTCTTGCTGTTTCTTGATGCCTTCTTCACCAAAATAATTGCTCTTGTTTTGTCCCATTTGGCCAGTAGAGAGAGCTAGTCTCCTGCTTAGTCAACTTCTTTCTCTGTCAACTGGCCCACCTCCCCAGTCATTTTGGGACTAATGTAAATCATGCATATATGAATGGGTTCTAGGGATCAGCGAGAGGCCGAGTGGGGAAAACAAATGAGGGTTTTGTTTGTCAGTGCACATACGTAGTTGGTTGGTGGTTGTGATCATATGGCTTGCCTTCTGAAAGTTTAACGTGTGAGATTTGTAAGTGCAATTCAGTGTGTGGGGGTGTTTTTTTAATCGCCCTTACTTTACACATTCAAATTGGGCCCCATTATTGCTGAGCAGATGCACTCACAAGGAGGAGGAGGCCAGCTGTTTGGCTTCTTTTATGAAAGTCATCCAAACAACATTAGGCCAATCTCTGCAATGTGACTATCGAGAATGACTTCGATGTACTTCCTGCGAGAGGCAGAGAGATGGTTGAAGAAAAGGAGAGACAATTCTGGGATATTTCTTCTGAGATGCAAAATAGAAAATAATTCCTTAGTCTCGACTTGTCGGCATCGTAGGCTTGTGGGGTTAGGTCTCAGCACAGCGTCTGATGTGGCTGTGAGGTCCAATCCATGAGAGGCAGACTCGGCCACAGATGTCACATTTGTAGGCTGGCCCGAATGTTGTTACCTCTTTGCTTCTCTGTTGAGCTAAGGCTAGTTTCTCTTGTCTGCAGCCCTCTGCGAAGTCCCTGCTGTCAGTGGAGACGATCCTAGGTGGCATCTTCCCAGGTGTTGACGTTGATGGCAAAGGACTTGAGGTCTTGCTTGCAGACATCTTTATAGCGTAGCTGTGGGTGGTCAGTTGGTCTCTTTCCAGCGGACAATTCTGTATAGAGAATATTAATTCCAACGAACGTGGCCCAGCCTGTGAAGTCGTCGCTGCCTCAGAGGGAACATACTGGGTAGCTGTGCTCTCTCCAAGTGATGTCCAGTATTTGCCTCAGGTGGTGCAGGTGGAAGTTGTTTTGCCTTCGCTCTTGTTGTGAGTATGGTGTCCAGGTTTTGCTGCCATACAGGAGCGAGCTGGTGACACAAGCTTTGTACACCTGTACCTTTGTGTGTTCTGTGGTTGTTCCATACCCTGTATGCCAGTTTACCAAAGGTGGAGACTGATTTTCCGATGCGGCTGTTGGTGATGGTGGACCCAAGGTAAGTGAAGTTGCTGGTGAGTTGGGAGGCAGCACATCTTGTTTAATTCCACCTCAGATTTTGAAGGGGTCTGAAGTGGACACGTCGAACTGGATGGTGCCTTGTTGCATGTTGGTGTGGAAGGACTGAAGTCTATGGGTTGGCAATCTCGTTTTTATGAGTGCCTTGAAAACACTAGCCAGATGCTATGCAACACAGTGTTGATTGCTAATTATCTGTGTGCGTCATGATTGCCTCATGAAGGACTCACTCGGAAGTGTTTATAAAATCACATTCCTGCGTATTGCTTAGCCAACCGCTAACAGTCAAGTTATTGATTCAGCCCCCTTCTGAGATGATTAGTCATATCCTGCTCTGCTCAGAGATTCAGATGTTCCTTCCTGGAACATCGCTGAGTATAACAGAATAAATACAGTGCATTCGGAAAGTATTCAGATCCCTTGACTTTTTCCATGTTGTTATATTACAGCCTTATTCTAAAATGTATTAAATTGTTTTTCCCCTCATCAATTTACACACAATACCCCATAATGTCAAAGCAAAAACAGGTTTTTAGACGTTTTTGCAAAAAAATGTAATCTAACCCCATTACATAAGTATTCAGACCCTTTACTCATTATGTTGTTGAAGCACCTTTGGCAGCGATTACAGCCTCCAGTCTTCTTGGGTATGACGCTACAAGCTTGTATCCTGAGCTGTCTGGGGCAGGTTTTCATCAAGGATCTTTCTGTACTTTGCTCCATACATCTTTCCCCCATCCTGACTAGTTTCCCAGTCCCTGCCGCTGAAAAACATCCCCACAGCATGATGCTGCTGCCACCACCATGCTTCACTGTAGGGCTGGTGCCAGGTTTCCTCCAGATGTGACGCTTGGTATTCAGGCCAAAGAGTTCAATCTTGGTTTCATCAGAACAGAGAATCTTGTTTCTCATGGTGAGAGTCCTTTTTAGGTGCCTTTTGGCAAACTCCAAGCAGGCTGTCATGTGCCTTTAACTTAGGAGTGGCTTCTGTCTGGTCACTCTGCCATAAAGGCCTGTTTGGTGGAGTGCTGCAGAAATGTTTCTCCTTCTGGAATGTTCTCCCATGTCCACAGAGGAATTCTGGAGCTCTGTCAGAGTGACCATCGGGTTCTTGGTCACCTCTCTGACCAAAGCCCTTCTCCGATTGCTCAGTTTGGCCCGACAGCCAGCTCTAAGAAGAGTCTTGGTGGTTCCAAACTTCTTCCATTTAAGTATGATGGAGGCCACTGTGTTCTTGAGGAGCTTCAATGCTGCGGACATTTTTTGGTACCCTTCCCCAGATCTGTGCCTCGACACAATCCTGTCTCGGAGCTCTACGGACAATTCCTTGGACCTCATGGCTTGGTTTTTGCTCTGACATGCACTGTCAACTGTGGGACCTTTTCTATAGACAGGTGTGTGCCTTTCCAAATCATGTTCAATTAATGTAATTTACAGGTGGAATCCAATCAAGTTGTAGAAACATCTCATATTTTTCATTATTGGGTATTGTGTGTAGATTAATTAGGGGGGGGGGGGGGGGGAATAATTGTATCCCATTTTAGAATAAGGCTCTAACGTAAAAAAAAGGGGAAGGGGTCTGAATACTTTCTGAATGCACTGTATGTCCAACATAGCTCCGCTGGACTACACATGAAGTGGTTTTACAGGGGAGCATGCCTTGCAGTGTGCCAAAATACCCCTGAGGAGAATCTGGCGTAAAGGGGTTAAAGCCTATGGCTCCCCCTCCTGATCGCTCTTCTTGCAGTGGTCCAGATGGGCTAGTTTGAGTTTCACAGGGCTAGTTTGGTAGCTCTGAAGAGGGAGGTTGTCCTTGACCTTGAGCTGTGGAGAGCAGAGTGGGAGGAGAGCGAGAGGGGCGCTGGGTGGTTCAGTTCAGCTAAGGAGTAGAGGGGGGCTCGAGGCGGTGGTGTGGCGGTTTGGTCTAGACTGCTTTGGGAGAAGGAGGTGGTTCGGGGAGAAAAAAGGCCTACTGTAACAGTGCTGACGCACGATTTGAAACATGAAGGGAGGGCAAATGGAATCCCTGGCAGGAATCTCTAATCCCAGTGACTGGGTCATGGAGCCACTGGCGACCACGTGAATGTACTTTGCAACCCACATGAGGGGAGGAGAATCTAGCACTCTGATAGCCGACAACTAACAATTACCTATTCATTATTTGACTTGATTTAAGTGCTCCAGGGAAAGGGGATAGCATCTAGCACTTGTTGAAAGTTTGATAACCAGAATGTTGTGTTCCATGGAGGGTTTATTAAACTGTAGCATGATTGGTGACCAGAGCAGCACGAGCTGAGGAGACCGACTCCAGACCAACAAGCCTGCCTCTCTTGAGACACATTGTTTCAGCAGCGGAAAGTAATGGACCTTTTAGTTTCCTACCCCACAGCACAGAAGCCACCGTCCGGCCTTCCTATCTGTAACTAGGGAGGACAGGACGTGGCCTGGTGGAAGTGTCTGCTTGAGAAAACAGTGCCAAAAAGCATTCCCTTGAAGGGAAGATATTGCTATCTACCATTATCAACACTTCCTCACTTTACTATTGTGTGTGTGTGTGATCCATCTTGACACAACATGCAGTTGAAGTTGGAAATTTACATACACCTTAGCCAAATACATTTAAACTCAGTTTTCACAATTCCTGACATTTAATCCTAGTAAAAATTGCCTTACTTAGGTCAGTTAGGATCACCACTTTATTTCAAGTATGTAAAATATCAGAATAATAGTAGAGAGAATGATTTATTTGAGCTTTTATTTCTTCCATCACATTCCCAGTGGGTCAGAAGTTTACATACACTCAATTAGTATTTGGTGGCATTGCCTTGAAATTGGTTAACTCGGGTCAAACGTTTCAGGTAGCCTTCCACAAGCTTCCCACAATAAGTTGGGTGAATTTTGGCCCATTCCTCCTGACACAGTAACTGAGTCAGGTTTGTAGGCCTCCTTGCTCGTACACACTTTTTCAGTTCTGACCACACATTTTCTATAGGATTGAGGTCAGGGCTTTGTGATGGCCACTCCAATACCTTGACTTTGTTGTCCTTAAGCCATTTTGCCACAACTTTGGAAGTATGCTTGGGGTCAATGTCCATTTGGAAGACCCATTTGCGACCAAGCTTTAACTTCCTGACTGATGTCAGGAAGTGGCCTTTCAGGTTATGTCGATATAGGCCTCGTTTTACTGTGGATATAGATACTTTTTTACCCGTTTCCTCCAGTATCTTGACAAGGTCCTTTGCTGTTGTTCTGGGATTGATTTGCACTTTTCGCACCAAAGTACGTTCATCTTTAGGAGACAGAAGGCGTCTCCTTCCTGAGCGGTATGACGGCTGTATGGTCCCATGGTGTTTATACTTGCATACTATTGTTTGTACAGATGAATGTGGTACCTTCAGGCGTTTGGAAATTTCTCCCAAGGGTGAACCAGACTTGTGGAGGTCTACAAACATGCTCTTTCCATGACAGACCTATCAGATGAAAGCTATGATCCCTTATTGATGTCACTTGTTAAATCCACTTTAATCAGTTTAGATGAAGGGGAGGAGACAGGTTAAATAAAATTTACAAAATTAAGTCCTTGAGACATGAATTGTGTATGTGTGCCGTTCAGTGGGTGAATGGGCAAGACAACAGTTTTGGAGAGTATTCAAACCCCTTCACTTTTTTCTCATTTTGTTATGTTACTGCCTTATTCTAAAATCGATAAAGTAGTTTTTTTCCCCCTCGTCAATCTACACGTAATTCCCCATAATACTCATTTTTTTGTGCAAATGTATTCAGATCCTTTACTCAGTACTTTGTTGAAGCAGCGATTACAGCATCGAGTCTTCTTGGGTATGATGCTACAAGCTTGACACACCTGTATTTGGGGAGTTTCTCCCGTTCTTCTCAGCAGATCCTCACAAGCTCTGTCAGGTTGGATGGGGAGCGTCACTGCACAGCTATTTTCAGGTCTCTCCAGAGATGTTCGATCTGGTTCAAGTCCGGGCTCTGGCTGGGCCACTCAAGGACATTCAGAGACTTGTTCCACAGCTTGAGACTGTAGGCGGATTGTGGCCTACCCTGTTCATAACTAAACTGCTAATGTATGAGAAATACTAGGTCTCGATTACACCCCCACCCTTAACCGTACTCACAGAAGCTTACAGTCCACATCGAAGAATGGGGAGCCGCCCAGACCCATCGTAGTCAAATTCCACTACCTTCTTGGGAAGGAGGATGTCCTCTGTAAGGCATCACAATATACTAGTTTGAATAGTATTTTATTTACAGTACATGGCACAATTATTTTTACCAACTAGCTGCGG
Organism: Oncorhynchus mykiss; assembly: GCF_057628025.1. Classification (NCBI taxonomy): domain Eukaryota; kingdom Metazoa; phylum Chordata; class Actinopteri; order Salmoniformes; family Salmonidae; genus Oncorhynchus; species Oncorhynchus mykiss. The sequence goes on along the minus strand of NC_143030.1, from coordinate 60,101,874 downwards.
CTGGATAGCCTCGGTGCTTGGTGGCACGGTACTAATTAGCCTAGTCGTTGGAAGGCTTGACTGTACCTCCATGATGGCCCAAGTTGGACCATCCTTATTTTCAAATGTATAAACCTAATGAACACATTTAGATACATTTGCTGACCAGTAGTAGTGTAAAAAATTGGGGGATTAAGGATATACCTTTCTCATTAATGGATTTGACTTATTCCAAATTAAGTTGGAAATGTAGCTGTCCAGTTGTTTTGAACATTGACTTGGGAAATGGGAATAATTTGGAATACGTGCAATAACCTAGGTAGTACAGTCATCTTAACAGAATTAATGTGACCTGCTAATGAAAATGTGAAGAGACGACAACCTTGTGAAATCCTTCTTAGTGCGGGCCAGGAGTGTTTTGAAGTTGTGTTTAAAGAGCCTTAAATGAGCTTGTGACCTTTATCCCCAAATAAGTAGACCTGATGCTCCACCTTAAATGGGAATGGGGAGGAGCACACTTTTTGTTAGGTTTAACTTCTAACCAGAGAATGTCCAATAGATGATAGGGTATGGACTCCACAAGGTTAGAGATGTAGAAAAGAAGATTGTCTGCATATAAGGACACCTTGTGAGTTCAGTAGCCCCTTAGTATTCCTTTAATCCTCTAGTCCACGCGCAGGCTGATAGCAAGAGGCTCAATAGCCATATCAAATAGGAAAGGGGATAAACAGCAACTCTGCGTGGCCCCCCTGTGGAGAGGGAACAGAAGCCACTGGGGACGAGTACAAAATCTTAATCCAGGAAAGGAATGACGTGTCAAACCCAAATCTCTCTAGTACCGTAAATACATATTCCCACTCAACCCGGTTGTAATGACAACCTCTGGCTGTCGAGTTGAGTGGGCAGAATAAACAACAAATAGCCGGCGCATATTATAGAAAGATTACCTACCTGAGACAAATCAGGTTTGGTCTGAGTTAATTATATTAGGTATCACTGTCTCTAAATGGCGCGAATGGACCTTGTGAGAATTGCATAATCGCAGCACAAAAGGCTTATAGGGTGGTATGAGCCACAGTCTTTTGGATTCTTGTCCTTTTAAGCAAAACCGAAATAGTCGCCTGGGTAAGTGTCTGGGGCAGTGTCTGACTAGAAAGGATTTCATTGCACATTGAGGATAGGGGATAGTTTAGAGGATAAATTCTTTATAAAATTCAATAGGGAAGCCATCAGGCCCAGGAGCTTCACCACTCTGCATGGACTCGGGTGCCAGAGTAGCTTCATAACTTATTGAGGCATCCATGTTAGTTTGTTCATCTGAATTGAGACCAGGGATGTCCAGATTGTAAAGAGCAGAGTAGAATTACTTAAGTTGATTTGATTGATTTCTTTGGGATTGGTAGAAGTTAAATCAGCTGCAACACAGATTTCAGGTATGGTGATGCTAGCAGCGGATTGTCGATGCTGGTGAGAACTTGCCAGCTTTCTCTCTGTGCTCATAAAATGGCTGCCTCGACTTAAACAAATGCTGCTCCATTTGTTTAGTGGAAAGATTGTCAAATTCCAATTGGTGTAGCAGGCTCTTTTGTAGAGTTCAAGAGTCGAAGAAGAGGCATACCTGTTGTCCACATCTAGAATGAGTTGAGATAGCTCTGATAAGCTTTTAGTGCGCTTTTTTTTTGTCATGCGCTGTGTATGAAATAATTTGGCCCCTGAGATATGCTTTTAATGGTTCCCACACAGTAGAGTGAGACATGTCAGGGGTGCAGTTGATCTGTAAATAGACATCAATGTGAGTTATGTATTTTTTAAAGGCACTACAGGATAGTAGTAGTGGGTCAAGTCGCCACGCGCGTTGTTACACAGTACTGTCCGGAAAGTGGATATCTAGCAGGACAGGTCTATGGTCTGAGATAATGATGCTGTGATATTGGCTATTAGTTAGAAGGTGAATAATTATATTTTCCAGCAGGAAAAAGTCAATTCTGAGTTTGAGCGGTGGACTGTGTAGCAGTGGGATTGCTCCTCCTCCATGGATCAGACAAATTATAGGATTCTAGAAATGAGTTGATTACTGAACCTGATTTTGAAATAAATGTGTTGGGCTTCAGTCTGGATCTGTCGAGACTTGGATGTAATACACAATTGAAATCTCCACCCAGTATCAAATGATGAGAGATCAGGTCGGGGAGTGTTGCAATGTGGTCTGAGAAAAATTGAGCGTCATCTCAATTAGGACCATAGAGGTTAGCCAGAATAACCTCTATGCTAAACAATTTCCCCATCACCATGACACATCTGCCATTAGTATCTGAAATGACTTTGGAGGAGACACACAACGTGCCTTTTCTGATAAGGATGGCTGCCCCTCTGACTTTAGCACCAAAGTTGGAGTGCAGTATTTGGTCGACCCATCCTCTCTTCAGTTTATCATGGTCGCTGGACTGGAGATGGGTCTCTTGGAGAAAAACAATGTCCGGATTTAAAGACTTAAGATGAGCACGCACGCGTCTATGCTTGACCACATGGTTAATTCCTTTTCAGTTCCAGCTGATAAAGCAGGTGGTGCCTGGAGTATGTGAATTAGGTGTAGTCATAGTAATCGTACTAACATTCATTTGTAATCACATGGCCAGTGTGCTGAAAAGGTCATAGTAATGAAAAATAAATACAAGAAAATACCCAGAAAACCTTGCACCCCTGTGCTGGCCTTGCTGCATCTACCTCTCCTAGACTAGAGCAAAATACTACCATGTTAAACCGAGCCTCAGTAGAGCTCTATCCAACTGTGTTCTCTAATGTATCTTATGCATATTTGAAGGATAATAACAAGATACACTACCGGTCCAAGGTTTTAGAACATCCTACTCATTCAAGGGTTTTTATTTTATTTTAACAATTTTCTAATAATATAATAATAATAGTGAAGACATCAAAACTATGAAATAGCACATGTGGAATCATGTAGTAACCAAAATTAATATTTATATTATAATTTATATTTGCGATTCTTCAAATAGCCACACGGTTTTGCCTTCATGACAGCTTTGCACACCGTTGGCATTTTCTCACCTGGAATGCGTTTCAATTGACAGGTGTGCCTTGTTAAAAGTTAATTTGTGGAATTTCTTTCCTTAATGCATTTGAGCCAATTAGTTGTGTTGTGACAAGGAAGGGATTGTATACAGAAGACAGCCCTATTTGGTAAAAAGGCCAAGTCCTTATTATGGCAAGAACAGCACACTTGCACATCATCATCTGTACATCTATCACTCCAGTGTTAATGCTAAATTGTAATTATTTCACCAATGGTATATGTAATGCCTTACCTCCCTACATTTGCACACACTGTACATAGATTGTTCTATTGTGTTATTGACTGTACGTTTGTTTGTAACTCTTATTTTTTTTGTCACACTGCTTTGCTTTATCTTGACCAGGTCGCACTTGTAAATGAGAACTTGTTCTCAACTGGCCTACCTGGTTAAATAAAGGTGAAAAAATAAATAAACAGGAAAGGAAGACCCAGAGTTACTTCTGCTGCAGAGGATGAGTTCATTAGCTTCAGAAATTGCAGCCCAAATAAATGTGTCACAGAGTTAAAGTAACACACAGCAAATGTTTAAAGGAGACTGTGTGAATCAGGCCTCCATGGTTGAATTGCTGCAAAGAAACCACTACTAAAGGACACCAATAAGAAGAAGAGACTTGCTTGGGCCAAGAAACATGAGCAATGGACAATAGACCGGTAGAAATGTGTCCTTTGGTCTGGAGTCCAAATTTTTGGTTCCAACCGCCGTGTCTTTGTGAGACGTGGTGTGGGTGAACGGATGATCTCTGCATGTGTATTTCCTACCGTAAAGCATGGAGGAGGGGGTATGATGGTGTGGGGGTGCTTTGCTGGTGACACTGTGATGTATTTAGAATTCAAGGCACACTTAACCAGCATGGCTACCACAGCATTCTGCATCGATTCGCCATCCCATCTGGTTTGTGCTTAGTGGGACTATCATTTGTTTTTCAACTGGACAATGATCCAACATACCTCCAGGCTGTATAAGGACTATTTTACCAAGAAAGAAAGTGATGGAGTGCTGCATCAGATGACCTGGCCTCCACAATCCCCCAACCTCTACCAAATTGAGATGGTTTGGGATGAGTCGGGCACCAGAGTGAAGGAAAAGCAGCGAATAAGTGCTCAGCATATGTGGGAACTCCTTCAAGCCTGTTGGAAAAGCATTCCAGGTGAAGCTGGTTAAGTGAATACTAATAATGTGCAAAGCTGTCATCAAGGCTTTTTTGTTTACTACATGATTCCATATGTGTTATTTCATAGTTTTGATGTCTTCACTATTATGTATGTTCCCCCGACCAACCCCATCCACTTGGGATACAATAATTGGAAAACAAACCCAGTATAATTTAACATTTGTATAAATGTAATCCTCGGTTAAACATCCTAACAAGCCAGAACACCAAAAAATGACTGGCAAATGCTTGGTAATTAATACCTGTCCTGCAGTATTAATTACCGTCTGTACAACCTAAGCACTAAGGCGGACCAACCAGTCAAATAGTAAAGAATAATACAGGTGGTCCTGTGGGAGTATAAACTTGTTAGTATTAAACATGCTCACAGTATGTTAGTAGGGTATCCTATTAAGACATGGACAGAGAGAGCTCAGTGTCTATTCGTAGGTAGCTTGGCACCCATGTTTTGAATCCCACTGTCAAGAACTCCCTTATAATCTGGTCCCAATTCCCAAAATCACTTTAGCTTTAAACAAGCAAACTGCTTCTCTCCATTAACATCTAATCTTTTTTAAAAAATTATTTCACCTTTATTTAACCTTTATTTAACTAGTTGAGAACAAGTTCTCATTTACAACTGCAACCTGGCAGATAAAGCAAAGCAGTGCGACACAAACAACAGAATATGGAATAAACAAGCGTAGAGTCGTAACCGGCCGCGACCGGGAGGTCCGTGGGCCGACGCACAATTGGCCTAGCGTCGTCCGGGTTAGGGAGAGCTTGGTCGGTAGGGATGTCCTTGTCTCATCGCGCACCAGCGACTCCTGTGGCGGGCCGGGCGCAGTGCGCGCTAACCAAGGTTGCCAGGTGCACGGTGTAGCCTCCGACACATTGGTGCGGCTGGCTTCCGGGTTGGAGGCGCGCTGTGTTAAGAAGCAGTTGTGTATCGGAGGACGCATGACTTTCAACCTTCGTCTCTCCCGAGCCCGTACGGGAGTTGTAGCGATGAGACAAGATAGTAGCTACTACAACAATTGGATACCACGAAATTGGGGAGAAAAAGGGGTAAAAAAAATATATAAAAAAATAAAAATGAAACAAGCCAATAACACAATAGAAAAAAAAGGAAAGTGTGGATATATACAGTGTGTGCAAATGGCGTGAGGCGTTCCAGTTCTGACATAGGTGTTTTTTTTTGTGACACATTTGTCTCATTCAATGCATCTGAGGGTTGACCATAATATTCCCAATAGCCACTTTTTTAGAATCCTGCAAACTCTCCGCTTTGCCAAAAAACATTTCCCTTCATTTCTACTCGAGCCCCCAAATAAATAAATCAAATCACTAAGTGTCCAGTCGAGAGGTGCTTAGATCTTAACCCCTATCTGAAGGGCACAATCTCCAGATTATATGACATAATACAGAACATTAATCCCGCCTTCCTTGGCAAATTCTAAATCTGCATGGGAGCAAGACATGGGTGGCGAGCTGCCCAACGATGATCGTTAACAAAGTATTGAGCATATTCATTCAGTTAAACATTTTGCACTGTCTCCATTACTCTAATGACAGATTGGCAAAAATATATCAAAATAATGACCAAGTGTTTGACATGACACCAGTGACTGTGGGACACCAGTGTCCAGTGACTGTGGGACACCAGTGTCCAGTGACTGTGGGACACCAGTGTCCAGTGACTGTGGGACACCAGTGTCCAGTGACTGTGGGACACATTTTGGTCATGCCAATCTTTGAGTGGCTTCTGGGACCCCATTTTGAGGCATTCTCACATATGTGTAATACAACTGTAAGCCTCAACCCATTCACTGCCATTTTTGGGGTACATCCCCTAGACCAGAATACTACCACGCACGGCTGCTAGCTCGCCGTCTTGTCCTCTTTCACTGGAAGTCTATAAATAAAATAAAATAATCTATAAATAAAGTACAAAAAAAGTAACAAATAAAAATAGAGATGATGGCCACTGTGGTCTTGGGGCCCTTCAATGCTACAGAAATATTTTGGTACCCTTCTCCAGATCTGTGCCTCGACACAATCCTGTCTCGGTGCTCTACGGACAATTCCTTCGAACTCATGGCTTGGTTTTTGCTCTGACATGCACTGTCCACTGTGGGACCTTATATAGACAGGTGTGTGCCTTTCCAAATCATGTTCAATCAATTGAATGTACCACAGGTGGACTCCAATCAAGTTGTACAAACAACTCAAGGATGGTCAATGGAAATAGGATGCACCTGAGCTCAATTTCGAGTCTCATAGCGAAAGGTCTGAATACTTATGTAAATAATATATTTCTGTTTAAAAATATTTTTATTAAAAATAAAACAAATTTAAACCATTTTAGATAAAGGCTGTAATGTAACAACGTGGAAAAATGTAAGGGATTTGAATACTTCCCGAAAACATTGTAAGTGCCTTTACAATGGGGTATGATAGTAAGTGCCAGGTGTGCCAGTTTGTGTCAAGAACTGCAACGCTGCTGGGTTTTTCACGCTCAACAGTATTTGTGCGTGTGTGCGTGCACACTCTGGAGCAAGTCCAGGGGCGGGTATTTCTAACCCTGCTGTCAGGGCCTAGCTACAGTCAGACCGTGGGAATGTGGTTAAGGATTTCTGTGGTATTTTTAATGTTTGTTATTAAATACTCCCACATGGGGCCATGACCAAACCCTCTGCCCCCCTCTCTCTCGCTCTCTCCTTCTCTTCCTCCCCTACATATTTTTCTTTCCCGGGGAGAAAAAGCTCCCTGGATCCGATAACAGCGTGGCTCACGTTACCGTGGAGATCCGGGAAGAGCAGCTGACAACTGTTACTGCAGCTGGAGAAGTGAAGCATCCGTTGTCACTGCCAAGAGGCACGCTATACTTTATACCAGCCCCACCCTGCACACCAGCTACAGTATACAGGTAACTGCCAAAATAAAGGAAACACCATCATAAAATCACTTATAGATTCTACAAGTGTTTGGAAATTCCATCATTTGGTATTTTGTTGATGGTGGTGGAAAACGCTTTCTCAGGCTTAAGTTTTACATTGGTTTGAGATCTGGTGACAGACAGGCACACACCCTATGCTCCTTTTGAGACCCCCTTTTCAAAGTCAGAGATCTCTTCTAGCCAGGACAGTAAAATATATTAGGCAACTAGATATTTTTTATACATGACCCTAAGCATGAAAGGATGTTAATTGTTTAAGTAACTCAGGAACAACACCTGTGTGGAAGCACCTGCTTTCAATATACTTTGTATCCCCCACTTACGTGGTTCATTTATTTTGGCAGTTGCTACATGTAGCTGCTATATCACTGGCTTGCACTGGGAGGAATTTGTCAAAAAATGTATCTGTTTGTGATACCAAAGCTGGACAGTTTCAGTTGTTTCAGCGAGACATTTCCCACATTACCCAGTGGGATTCCCAGTTAGATATGGACCAACAGGTGATACTGTGTCCATTAGCCAACGCTAAGCAGACAGAATTGAACAAACCTCAGCAGCCTATTTAGCCAGTGAGCGCCAACCCTCCTCTGATGAACACAGTTAAGCATGTGTAATTTAACATCACTTCTGTTTCTGTCTTTTGCATTACACTGTCTTATGATACTCATAGGATCCTACATTCTTACTTGGCATTTGTTAGTTTTGAATTGCATGTATACCATAGATATTCTGGGTGATCTATGCTTTGCGGTGTATTCATCCCTCCTCGCATGTTTATAAGCAAAATATCAATGATTCCCTCTTTGTCTCTGTGGACACTCAATGCCAGCAATTAATGTACTTAATCATCCACTACTTTTCCCCCAACGTTTCCCCTCAACGATCTATCTTTAAGGATGCAAGAGAGCATTCACAGAGACAGAAAAAACGTATTTTCCACACAAGCAGCCACATTTATCTTTGTGGTTTACCGTGTGTTTATTTTCATTTCTGGAGGGACAACATATCTGCGGGAAAACCAAAAGCTGAGGGCTGGTGCTTTCCCTCTATGGAGTGTAACGCTGGTAAAAATAGGACGTATTTTTTGGGGACTGGAATTGGGATTGAAATGTGTATCCCAGGGGTTTGCTCAGATTGCATGATGGGGAATCATACTTTTCTCACTCCACAGAAAATGGTAAAAAAAAACACTCACCCTCTAGACAATAGAAACTGGAACATTGTAATTGTCCATTTGAAATCCCAATGATTTATCGTATAACTGTCACGTAACTTTTCTATGGAACAGCAGCTCTTTTTCCTCAATTCCACTGCTCTTCATACCAGCTGATTACATGTTGACGGCTGTAACTGTAAGAAGTATGTGTGGGTTGAGAGGAATTCTGTCATTGGAAAATCCTCCTCTGCTGTGACTTTTGGTTTGAATTATGTTAACTTCTTCGGGATCAAATCAAAGTTTAATTGTCACGTGCGCCGAATACAACAGGTGTAAACCTAACAGGGAAATGCTTACTTACAGGCTCTAACCAATGGTGACAAAAAAAAGTGTGTGTGTGTGTGTGTGTGTGTGTGTGTGTGTGTGTGTGTGTGTGTGTGTGTGTGTGTGTGTGTGTGTGTGTGTGTGTGTGTGTGTGTGTGTGTGTGTGTGTGTGTAAGTAAAGAAATAAAACAACAGTGGAAAGACATTTGAAAAAAGAGTAGCAAGGCTCCATACAGACACCTGTTAGTCAGGCTTATTGAGATAGTGTGTACATGTAGGTATCGTTAAAGTGACTATGCATATATGATGAACAGAGAGTAGCAGAAGCGTAAAAAGAGGGGTTGGCGGGTGGTGGGACACAATGCAGATAGCCCGGAAGGGAAGGGATCAGTGTCCCTTCCACGGGACGGTTGAGCTAACGTAGGTAACAAGAACATTTCCCAGGACATAGATATCTGATATTGGAAGAAAGCTTTAAAATCTTGTTAATCTAACTGCACTATCCAATTTACAGTAGCGATTACAGTGATACCATGCTATTGTTTGAGGAGAGTGCACAATTTTGAACAAAGTTATTAATAAACAAATTAGGCATATTTGGGCAGTCTTGATACAAAATTTTGAACCAAAATGCAATGGTTCATTGGATCAGTCTAACACTTTGCACATACACTGCTGCCATCTTGTGGCCAAAATGTATACTGCACCTGGGCTAGAATAATACATTATGGCCTTTCTCTTGCTTTTCAAAGATGATGTTAGAAAAAAATACAAAATAACGTTATTTTGTGTGTATTTTACCAGATCTATTGTGTTATATGCTCCTACACTCCTTTCACATTTCCACAAACTTAAGTGTCTCCTTTCAAATGGTACCAAGAATATGCATATCCTTGCTACAGGCAGTTAAATTTGAGAATGTAATTTCAGGTGAAAATTGAAAAAAAGCGGTGGATCCTTATTCATTTCAGGAATCCATGGCCACTACCTCAAGGGGCACATTAAGCACAGCAGCACACCAAATACCAATAGACCCTGGATAACTGGCAGTCTTGGACTGGCCTACTGTACCATGTTTACCTCTGAGTTAACAAAGGAGAATTCTATAGGAATCAAAGGCCCATTCCACTCTAAGTTATCCATAATTAGAATGTATGTAGTCTGTGTGTATGCCAGTGTCTGTCAGTGTGTCCATCTGTCTGTCAGTGTGTCTGTCTCCTCTCTGTCCAGCTCCAATTTGCAGACCAGCCTCCACAGCCTGTCATCATTTCACTGCAGCGGCTGGGAGATGGAGTGGAGAGAAGTGGCTGTCGTCGCTGGATTGGTGACTGGATCTTCTGGTGAGTCAAGTCTCTCTGCTGCTCCTGGATGAGACGAAGACCTGGCTGGGGATAACAGGTTCGTATTGGCTTAGTGTCACATCTAGAGGCTTGTCTCTGTTAGTGACAGTTTCCTCAATGACTTGTCATCTCCCTCAGAGATCATAGTATTCGGCAGCAGTCAGGGTGCAGACGGTTGGCCGGTCTTCTGTAGGGACCGGCCAGATAGTGTAACTGTGACTAATAGAAAACATAGAGTCATGCAGCGTGCACAAACAAAGATGTGCCTGTGTGTCTCCAGAGCTGGGAATGGCCCAGGGGTTTTGTATGTGTGCGCATTTTGTTCCGCATGTCCTCATTGTCTCCAGTTGTAGGCCTTTACAGTGCCTTGCAAAATAATTTATACCCCTGGGATTTCTTCACATTTTATTGTGTTACAAAGTGGGATAACTCAAAATATTCAAAGGTAAAAGTGGTTGATTAATACAAATTTGATTACTAAAATATAGTTGTTGCATACATATTCAGCCCCTTTGTTCAGGCAAGCCTACGTTAGTTCAGGAGTAAAATTTGGCTCAACAAATCACATAAGTTACATGGACTCACTCTGTGGGAAATAATAGGGGTTAACATTATTTTCCTAATGACTAACCTTTCCTCTGTCCCCCACGCATACAACATCTGTAAGGTCCCTCAGTCAAGTACTGCATTTCAAGCACAGATTCAACTACGAAGAACAGGGTGAGCCTCATGAAGAGGGGCAGTGATTGGTAGATGGGTAACAATAACAAATCAGACATTGAATATCTCTTTAAGCATAGTCAAGTTAATAAGGATGCTGTGGATTATGTATTAAACCACCCAGACAGCTCAAAGATAGTCGTACTTCTGACCTGAGCTGCAGGACAGGAATGAAACTGTTTAGGCATGTTACCATGAGGCCATTAAAACAGATACAGAGTTCAATGGCTGTGAGAAAACTGAGAATGGATCAACAACATTGTAGTGACTCCACAATAATGACTTAAATGACAGTGAAAATAATGCAAATATACAGAGGAAAAATTCCAAAACACTATTTTGTATGCGACAAGGCACCAAAGTAATAATGCTAAAGAATACACTTTTAGGTTTAAATGCATCACTGAGTAACTGCCCCCTTATTTTCAAGCGTGGTGGTGGCTGCATCATGGTATGGGTATGCTTGACATCAGCAATTACAGGGGAGTTTTTCCAGGATAAAAGGAAACGAGATGGAGCTAAGCACAGGCAAAATCCTAGAGTAAAACCTGCTTCAGTCTGCTTTACACCAAACACTAGGAGAGGAATTCACCTTTCAGCAGGACAATAACCTACAACACAAGGATAAATGTACACTGGAGGTGTTTACCAAGAAGACAGTGAATGTTCCTGAGTGGTCAAGTTACAGTTTGACTAAAATCTGTTAGAATTTCTATGGCAAGACTTGAAAATGGCTGTTTAGTAATGATCCCCAACATCTTGACAGAGCTTGAAGAATTATGAAAATAATAATGGACTAATACTGCACAATGCAGGTGTGTAAAGCTCTTAGAGACTTACCCAAGAAGACTCACAGCTGTAATCACAGCCTAAGGTGTTTTCTAACATGTATTGACTCAGCGGACTGAACACCCCTGCACCAACCATTTTAGTTATTTCATTCCTATTAAAATGCTAAAAATGTTCTTCCACTTTGACATTACAGAGTATTTTGTGTAGATTGTTTGCCAAAAAATTAACTACAGTATTTTAATCCCACTTTGGTCAACTGGAAGAAAAAAAAAGTTTTCATGTTTTTATACATGGACACCTCTCAAAGGGGCTAGGAAATATTATTGAAGATGTCTTAAGAATATCAGCCACCTTCAGTCTATGAGTAGAAGTGTAAAAAAAGGTTATAGACTATAGTAGAGCAGCCAGATATATTTGTTGACTAGATGGTGGTGCTATTACTGCTGGGTCTGAAGATGAGGGTGTAGCCCCCAGACATGTTACAGTATGGAGGACTGCAGTCATGACGGCAGGCTGCAGCAGCCACAGAGTCAGGGCTGTGCTGTCTTACAGGAAATGACTTCACAAGGTGCTGGGACCTCCACCCCTCTCTGGGGTTGGTCTCTCTGGTCCCTCTCTCTCTCTCTTGGGCCGCATCCTTCAGTTCAGCCTCAGACAGCCTAAAGTGGGTTATTTATTTTAGTTCGCCTGTGAGAGTTAAAAAAGGAATGTTTCAGCAACATAAAACGTTTCCTGTTTTGATGACTCCCCCTCTGAAAGCATTCACTCTGCAGAAAAGTCCCTGAAAAAAAGAGCGGTGATGGTCTGCAAAAACAAATGCATTTATCCAATTGAATCAAATCAAATGTTATTTGTCACAGGCTTTGTAAGCAACAGGTGTAGACTAACAGTGAAATACTTAGAGCCCTTCCCAACAATGCCGAGAGAAAAATTGTAAAAACATAACACAAGGAATAAATACACAATGAGTAACAATAACTTGGTTACATACATAAGGTACAGGGGTACAAGGTAATTGAGGTAGATAGCCTACGTACATATAGGTAGGGGTAAAGTGACTAGGCAACATGATAGATAATAAGCATTAGTAGGAGCGTGTGATGAGTCAAAATAGTTACGTGCAACGGGGGGTCAATGCAGAAAGTCCCGGTAGCTTTTTGATTAACTATTTAACAATCTTATGGGCTGTGGCTATTGACGCTTTGCTTATTGGATGGCTCATCGGAGGTCGTAGCGGGATTTCTTATAAGTGTCTGGATTAGTCCTGTACAGTCCTGTACCACGTGTACTGTGCTTCTTAAAATTCCTGTATCTTTGCACGTGACAGGGTCGTTTGATTACTTCATCAGTAGTGCCTCTGCAGTTGCAGAATTGGTGATGTGAGACAGTGTGGGGATGTGAGACAGTGTGTAGTTCCTCAGTCTCTGTCTGCAGCTTCACACCATCAAAGCTGTCTGAACCCCCCCCCCCCCAGCCAAGCCCTGTGGGACCCTGCTGCTGCTAACCTAGTGAATGGGGAACTGACTGTATCTGGGCAGAGCCTTGGCCCCTGGCTCTCTCCCTCCTCTGGGTCTGTCCACCCCTCACATTCCTCCCTCCTCTTGCCTGAGCTCTGCAGCTGCTCCTCTTACTCATGCTGCTGCATGAGAGAGAGAATTTGGTTTGGGGGGCAGTTGTTATAATATGTATGTTTAATACACTATATACAAAAGTATGTGGACACCCCTTCAAATTAGTGGATTTTGCTAATTCAGCCACACCCGTTGCTGACATGTGTTTACAATCAAGCACACAGTCATGCAATCTCCAAAGACAAACATTGGAAGTAGAATGTCCTTACTGAAAAGCTCAGTGACTTTCAACATGCCACCGTCATAGGATGCCACCTTTCCTACAAGTTAGTTGGTCAAATGCTCAGCCGCAAAGTGGTAGGCCACACAAGCTCACAGAACGGGACTGACTTTGCGTAAAAATCATCTGTCCTCGGTTGCAACACTCACTACCGAGTTCCAAACTGCCTCTGGAAGCAATGTCAGCACAAGAACTGTTCGTCAGTCGCTTCATGAAATGGGTTTCAATGGCAGAGCAGCCACACACATGGCTAAGATCACCATGCGCAATGCCAAGCGTAGGCTGAAGTGGTGTAAAGCTTGCCGCCATTGGACTCTGGAGCAGTGGAAACGCATTCTCTGGAGTGATGAATCACTGCTTCACCATCTGGCAGTCCAACAGACAAATATGGGTTTGGTGGATGCCAGGACAACGCTAAAGTTTGGTTCAGGCTAGGCCCCTTAGTTCCAGTGAAGGGAAATGTGAACTCTACAGCATTCAATGATATTCTAATTGATTCCGTGTTTCCAACTTTGTTTCTACAGTTTGGGGAAGGAACATTACTGTTACAGCATGACAAGGCCCCTGTGCACAAAGTGAGGTCCATACAGATATGGTTTGTCAAGATCGGTGTGGAAGAACTTGAGTGGCCTGCACAGAGCCCTGACCTCAACCCCATCGAACACCTTTTGGATGAATTGGAACGCCGACTGCAAGCCAGGCTTTCTTGCCCAACATCAGCACCCGACCTCACTAATGCTCTTGCGGCTGAATGGAAGCAAGTCCCCACAGCAATGTTCCAACATCTAGTGGAAAGCCTTCCCCTCCATATTAATGCCCATGATTTTGCTATGAGATGTTCGATGAGCAGGTGTCCACATACTTTTGGTAATGTAGTGTACGTAGGTGGCACTGTGCATTATCATTTGTGTGTGTTCATGCTTATGTCATTTACCAACTGTGTTAATCTGCCAAATCTCTTCAAGCACCATGTTTGCATGATGTTATAATTATTTTGCAAGATAAATGTTTACTTGGCTGAGGATCTGAAATAGCTGTGTCTCTGACAGACAGGCCACAGCTGACTGGAACAGCAATCCCCCATCCACACACCCCAACCCACGCACACACACGTACAATCCCTCACCCAGTCTCTCACACAAATACCTTACTGTGTCTAAAGCACATTTGTCTCTACCAAACCAGAGCCTTTTCTGATGGCTTTCTAAAATCCCTCCATGTTCCTCCTCTACATTTACGGCTGGACCGACCGGACGGTGGGGAGAACACCATCCAACTGGGATGAAATAATGAAGCTAATGTGCACAGACGTAATAACAATAAAGGTCAATTAATAGTCTGTCAGATACGTCAATATTAGGAGGACAGTAGGACATTGAGTATGCACAGGGTGTGTTCATATCTTCGGTATAGGTGTGTGCGTGAGTGCTAGAGAGAGTATTATGTGTGGCGAGAGAAACCACACTCTAGTTTAGCACTACTCTGTAGGGAAGAGAAAAACATGACCCACTGGGCAAAAACTGGTGGAATCAGTGTTGTTTCCACATCATTTCAACCCCAAAAATCCATGTGATGGCGTTGAATCAACACTGCAAAAAGTATTCAATGTAAGGCCATTGTATATTTTTTTCATTGCATTTTTTTTCACCCAAATTATAACCTAAATCCAATGACATGGTGAAATGTTTTGTTGGTTTCACGATGAATTCACATTAGTTGATAACTGAAGCAAATGGACATCAAAACTAGACATTGAAGTGATTTCTGTGCCCAGTGGTGACCTTTGTGGTGTACTGCTCCCCAGCCTGGTCTCATAGATAGTAACATAGTAAAAGTCAATCCGTGACACTCAAATTAGCATGATATTTTACGTTTGGTATGGTTGCGTAAGAGAGAGAGTTTTGTTTTTGACTTAAGTAACCATCTCATCACAGACAACTTTAGGATTGTAGCTCATTAGCAACTTAAACTATTTTGTACTTATTAGCTATTTTGGAACTACTTGGCATGTTAACTAACCCTTCCCCTAACCCTTTAACCTCTAAACTTAACCTCAGCCCCTAACCCTAACCCCTAGCCTAGCTAACATTAGCCACCTAGCTAGAATTTGTCACATACAGTCTTGGGCTACAACTGGCAGTACATTTAGCAAATTCGTAACATATACGAAATGGGTGATGCACATACACAAATGAAGACATACCGAAAGATATCATACTAAATGGAATGTCTCACATTTGTGACTCGTTTCAGGAAACTATACGTATGTCGCGGGTCACTACTTCACAGGAGAGCCATTTGAACGTTAAATTAATAAAAACATCTAAATACATTCTGGGAGCTCGTAAATCCACTCTGGCAATCTACTCCGATATCAGAGCACTCTCATCTGAGTGTGCCAGAGTGCAGAATTACTGACAAATGTACAAATGCTCAGCACCCGTTGAATATGGCCAGTGTCAGTAAACGTTGGCAAAAAAGCGTAAATTGTTGCCAGCAGCACAGTTGCAGTCACCAACACTCTGGATAACATGCGGTCCAAGACACTGCATCTCAGTGCTAGAGGCGTCACTACAGACCCTGGTTTGATCCCGGGCTGTATCATTACCGGCCGTGATTGGGAGTCCCATAGGGCGGTGCACAATTGGCCCACCATCATCCGGGTTAGGGGATGGTTTGTCCGGGGTAGGCCGTCATTGTAAAATAAGAATTTGTTCTTAATTAACTGACTTGCCTAATTAAATAAAGAATTAAAAAATATATATGGGTGGGGCTAAAGCTTAAGAGGGTGTGAATGATGTTGAATGGGTATAGACAGAGAGGAGCTCTCCAGGGGGGGGGAAACCAGAGTATTGCCACATACATAAATCTAAAAGTAGGTCAAGATGAAAAGTGTTTTTAAGTATTTTCCATAAACATGCTGATGTAATGGTGACCTACAAAAGCAGATGGGGTTGGGGCCCCTCTACAGTCGCCTGGCTGTTCCGCCCCAAATGCCTGTTGGCTGTACAGGAGAAAAAAAGAGCACCAGCCCTTTAAAATCGCCTTCTCAACACACCTTTATGTCCTGTTCACTTTTATTTCCTGTTCTTAATAATGTTTTTGAGTTTGAGTTCTGGCCGTGTCAAAATTAAAACGGGATTAAAACTATTTCCCAACTAATTCCTCCTCCTCCGTGAAACAAAGCGATAGAATACATTTTTTTATCCAATTGTTGTTGTTGTTTTTTTCCAACAGCAGGTAGACATGTTCCACTTGGTGGAACAGAAAGAGTAGGCTCTCTGAGTGAGCAGCAGCAGCCCAGGGTCTCTGTCTCCACGGAATTCATTATGAATCTCAGAATCATTGCTAAGGTCAGGGGGTCAAAGGGTTATGTCTGCTCTTACATCACAACCACGACCAGCATTAATTAGCATTATCCACCATGGCCTCTAAACTCAACTTTCTCAACTCTCAGGACCAGACCAAGGCGATTGGACCTGTGCTCAACCATGGTTTGAGCATGTGATCCAGTTGAGGACGACGGAGGGGACATGATGTACCAGATTTTAACCCAAGGAAACAGTCTTCTGGAGATGTTAAACATCCTCTTGTGTGACTGATATTTGTGTCTAATACATGGTGCAGAAGCATCCAAAACATGCTGTTAAACCCACCACTATGTCCTTGAGCTGAGAGCTCTGTCTGCTGCAATCATCAGATATGGCCTTAAAGATGGGCCTCAGAGATTTTAACCCAGGCCCAGGCAAGCATCTGCAGCCTGGGCAATAGGGAGGGAGGGATTGGACATGGAGGACAAGAGAAGAGCATGCATTCTTGCTCTGTTCTGGTTGCATGTGAAGCTGACGGCTACATAGCGTTACTGTGGTTCTGTGTGCTGTAGTGAGTCAGGCCTGTTTCCCAACAGCACCACATACACAGCCGGACCAGACCACACAGACACCAGGACCCCGCTGGGACTCTCTGCCCACCTCTCACAGAATCTCTCCCTCTTACTCTCGCTGTGTGTGTCTTAATCCCACTGGACTGTTTCCTCTGTCATTCTATGTCCTCAGTTCCCCATGTTTTTCTTTCCACCATATTGTTATTTAAATGTTGAAGATTCTTTGTCAGTATGCGGAAGAGGAAGCGACAAATTATACTAGAAATGAAATAGGAGTCTGCAGCTGAATGCACTGTGATCCAAAAACAATCTGAGTATTGTTATCATTGGGGTAGATTTATTTGACTGGTTGTAAGGGTTGTGTACAGGCCAGTATTAAACAAGATGAAAGCCTAAATGAAGCAGGAGAAAGGGAGGTTGACTTGGTTCCAGCCCAGAGAAGGAATTCCTCTTTCCCAAAGGGGAGTCGTCACATTTTTTCAATGTTGCATTTTACAAGGGGATTGTAACGGAGCTCGTTTCAGGATACAGTGAGGGGAATGTAAAATAAGACATCCCCCTAGCCACTGTCATACAGTTTAGTTTTATAAATCCATGGTTCACTAATTTGTGTCATGAAAATAAAGCTAAAAGACATAGTAACATATACAGCAACAATCCGTCAGAGAAACATTCCATTCATACACTCTGAGGCTTCCACCTGGTTCCAGGTAGAACTCTTTTGGGTTCCATATTGAACCCTCTGTGTAAACGGTTCTACATGGTACTCAAAAGGGTTCTTCAAAGGGTTCTCCTATGGGGACAACCGATGAACCATTTTAGGTTCTGGATAGCACCTTATTTTTTTCTAAGAGTGTATGGGTTCCGCTCCACAGACCCCCCCCCCCCATTCTGACTGATCAGTACCTATCCTTAGTGGCTTTCTACTTCTACACTCATTTAACTGTGGCCTTTAGCATCGAGTCAACATCCACCTAGACTAGAATAATATATATTCCACACCATGTTCTCTGACAGATCTACAGTATCATGAAATCTAGATTCAGAAAATAATATTTTCACATTACATCCCCTACACTCAGATTCAAAGATTAAGTTATTTTTCAAATACTGTACATTCTCCATCAACCACACGGTTGCATGGTTCCAATTTTTGGAAGTAAACATCGCGTAAGAAGAACATGTACATTCATTCCACATCTCTTTCAAAGCGGTGTACATTGTAAGCAGGCCTACAGGGAGTCTAGACTTAGTGCCTCCTCTCTCCTGTCAGTAGGAGAGCAGCGTTAGATGTAAGGCTTAGCAGAGAGGTTGGTAAACTAAACAGAGAGGAGAGGACACAGATCAATCACTGCAAACATCACACATCCACATCTGTAGGTGTTTGTGAGTGTGCATGTTACGTACCCACTCTAGTAGGACCTCAGCCATGTATTTAGTCTTGTTAATGATAAACACGTTCACTGTGTTTGCCACGCTGCTCTGCCGACAGTGACGCACAGCATTGTTTTATTTTTCCAGAATGAAATTCATCTGGCTTGAACAGTCTTCATAACCTGCAGCCAATTTATCAAGTCGTATTACAGTAATGAATGTGAAGGGCTTGGACTGTTTTTGTTAATGGAACTCTGCTCTCTAGTTTGATCCACAAGACTGCAGACGAATTAGTCAAACTGACCCAGTCAACAGTTTACTAACAATTAGCTAATCATCCCATCTACTATGAGCTCTCCACAGTGTGAGACGGGCAGTGCCACAAGAGACATGTTAATCCATGTCCCCCTGGTTCACCTTTCCCCCTGGAGAAGACATTGAATTAGGGTGAAATCCATCCCCTTGTGTGTGCAGTCAGACTGGGGACAGACTACTGCCTGTTGTGGCCCAGCAGCAAAGGCTAAACAGGGAGTACTGGGGGAGCTACTGTTATCACAAGATATGATTTGTGTGTGTGTGTGCATTCCTAGCAGTGAAACAGTGATGTTGGTATACAGTAGGACAAACAGCAGGGCTAAACATCTCTTATCTTTACCATTGTTGTTTTGTATATCATTGTTTGCAGTCCAGGCATAGTTTGTTTTCCATGTGGATGTCATTCTTTTTTCCCTTTTTAAATGATTTTTGCATCTGTGTGTTGCCTCCTGATATAGTGTTTCCTGCCATTGTCTTTAGTAGACTGCCTCTGGCCTTCTCCGAGCAGTGCAGGTTCCTCCTACCTTAACCCCCCTCGCCGCAGCTCCGCTCTCTTACTCACTCACTCACTCACTCACTCACTCACACACACACACACACACACACACACACACCGCTACACACATCGCTACACACACTCTAATCCTCTCTTTCTCTTCCTCTACTCTCCGCTTCAGCTTCTGAGGCAACTCTGACATAAGCTGCCCCAGAGACAACAATAAGGAGGGGGGGGGGGGGGGGGGGGGGGCGCAACTGCGTACAGGCTGGGCATACGTGTGACTGTGTGTGAGAGTCCACCAGTCAGCTCAGAGTGGTTCATCTCTTTCTCCCACTTCCTCACTCTCTCCCTCTGTGCCTTTTGTTCCCGCCCCTCACTTTCTCCCTGCTAGCCTGGATAGAGGGAGCTGACCTGCATGCTGTGGACTGGATATGGCGTAGAGACACCCTGACGCTAACCTAACTGGATGTTCACCCTACGAACTGGTAAGAGCCTGCTTCAGCTCTACTCTAACTGTGATAGTATGCACTGGGAAAAAAGGATTCCAAAAGGGTTCTTCGGCTGTCCCCCTTTTGGATTCCATGTAGAATCCTCTGTGGAAAGGGTTCTATATGGAACACAAAAGGGTTCTACCTGCAACCAAAAAAAGGTTTTTCAAAGGTTCTTCTCCTATGGGGACAGCCGAAGAACCCTTTAAGGTTCTAGATAGCACCTTTTTTTCCCCCCACGATTGTGGAAGGAGAAAGTCTCTATGTAGAAATGCCTTATTTTGTGTGTGAGAACTGGCTGTTAATATAACAAGTCACTGGTGTAATAACTTTGTTCTATGTAAACGTTCATTTTTTTTAAGTTTGTGCTTTAGATATTAACTTAGTACCCAGTAAAAGTGCTCTCTCACTCTATCATTCTCGCCCTTTCCCTGGCTTCTTTCCCTCTCTTCTCTTCTCCCCCGGCTCATTATGCATCCTCCTGCTCATGTTACCGGCTTCCTCCTGTGGTTTTCAGCACAGGTTTCTCCTCTGCTCTGAGTGTGCTCCCACGCTCCCTCAAAGAAAGGAAGGAAAACAATGAGAAGCATTTGTGGAGCCACAAGATGGAGCTGCTTTAATTTGGCCTGTGTCTTTAATAGAGTGGAACATTTAAGTGTGGCTTTTTTTGTTGCGTGTTTTGTTGTTTTTGGAATCACGTTTTTTTTTTGGGGCAGAGGGGTGAGAAAATTGGAAACAGACCCACCCACACTAGTGAGTCAGCCCGCATTTGTGGAGTGTTAACTTTAAGAGGGCAGAAAAATTGTCAAAGAGAGGACCTGCTAAAGGCAGAGGGAATTTGTTTTTGGTTATTCTGTTGGTGTCACTTAGTCCCCTTCGTTTACATGTACTTAGGAACCGGAGAGGAGGGTGCTCTGGCCTCTACCATGGGCTTTTTTGAAAGGGAGGGAGTGGCTTGTGTTCATCTGGGACAATCCCAAGTGCTGAGTGCTGAGACCTTCCTCACCCTGCTCCCAAACACTCTGTTTCCCTTTGCATGCACAACTGTTGGAGGGGTAGCAGAGTTAACTTGACTATGCGTAGGCTGGGGGAAGTCAATGTATAGCCGCTGACGGTGTCCTGCATGTTATAATAATAACACCAGGGGTTTGTTATGGCGATACATACAGTATTTAACCACCTTGTCACCACAAACTCAAAATCGATCACTCTCCACAACGAACCGCATGCAGATTTGTTTTACGTTCATATACTGTACAACCAGACAATCTCAAAGAATGTTTTCTATCTAATCTTAGTTGTTAGATTTGTGTATTTTTGTCACCGACCGTAACCGATACCTTAATCAGGCTGATAATGTGGCACCTCACTTTAGAGTAGCCTATCATTCCCTATCCACATCCCTTACATTCCACTCTGATCCTATCAATTTATCTAACTTTCTATCCATGTAGCCTTTGTCTTCTCCCTCAATCTGACTGTCGCTTTTTGTCACTCATCTCTTCCTCCCTGCTGGCAGGGCAGCCTGTGCAGTCAGTGATAAGGGGCAACAGCAGTAGCCCTTCCTGTCCTGGCAGGAAGTGTTGATTTCCACTCCAGTCTCTGGGCAACCCTGTGCTGCGTCCACTGGGAACCTCCTTCCACTCTCAGCATGTGAACAGCTCGCAACACACATGGATACGCATGCACACCCACCCACACACAATTATTTTGATCAGAGTGGCTGTGATTTAATGCCCTACCGAGTAACACCTCTTTCAGACTGGAGGTAGCATAGTGGTGTGGAGGGTGCACAGTGGCTGTGTGTGCTGGGTCTGAGCTGTGTCTATAGCTGTAGGTCAGGAAGGGTTAAGGGGTCACATGGAGCCCAGGAGCAGGAGTTCAGAGCAGGATATCCTGTCAGGATATGGTTCTCTCTCCCCTCTATTCCCAGGCACGGGAGGGCTGTGTTGGAGCTTGGAGTCAAAGCTGAGAGTGAAGGCAGGGGGCAGGGTGGGTATTGGTCTGGTGTAAATTGTCACTCACGTCTCAAAACACATGGAGCGACACGGAAAGTTTGCACATTGCCATCCAAGGGTTGTGTATCTATGGCAAACTTGTTTGGTGTATTTGATGTTGGACGATAGACAATGGTAGGCCTTTGGTATTCCAGAGATGTTCTTATCCCTGTGGAGTCCACATGAAGTCTTTAAGTGAAGAGGTGATTCAGATGAAGGGGTTGAGAGTAATGAGGTGGAGTTCGAGGGGTCGTGGAGAAGATGAAGCCACAGGGCAGCAAATGGTCCAGAGGAGACAGATAAAACAGTGGAGTGATTTCCTACCTGACTGCCTGCCCCCCTCTGGTGATAGAGTGTAACTACAAATGCCTCATAACAAACAGTGTTGATTGTTACAATCAAAGTATTTTAACTTAGTACTCGTGTGACATTTTATATAATTCTAGGTACATACAGTTATCACATACAAGGACTAGATAGGCAACCGTTTCCTTGGCATCATACAAGTAACCGATGCAAAGAGAGACAAAGGAAAGACAACAGGAGAGAGAGTGACAGGCTGTTTTTGGATTTCCGTTTCCAACACCCACCTCCTTTGTCTTGTTATTGTCGAGATATAAAATCTCATTCTGAATGTCGTTACAGATATTGTGGTGCCCCTCTGGGATTCCCCCTGGGCTATTTTGTTCTCTCGTACCATATTGATATTGTCTACATATTGTCTACATATTGTCTACAAAAAAATGCATGAAATCAGTGTCAAGTTCCATTTGAGTAGAAGATTTACTTTGCTTGACTTTTTTTCTCTCATGACAACAGTTGAGGTTGATAACTATTCTAGAGAGACCGCCGCGTGGGCTGTTTTCTTTGGTTTTGGAGAGTGACTCTGAGCCTGGTGGGGTACTGAGTGTGAACAGAGCTGCTGTAACCGAGACGTTCCAGTTGGGCCTCTGACACAGCCGTATGTTTCAGACGCTCGCTCTCACACACCCGCCCACCACGTTAGTGAATGAATGGACACTAAAAAACATGGAACATTTGTGATGCGTGTCCCTGTGAATTTGTGTGTATGAAGTAGATGTACGTGTGACAGATAAGCGAGGGCCAACTGACATACAGTATGCTCACCATCATGCTCCTAATTGGTGTCCACTACAGTTAGTAATGTATGTGTACAGGGATGTTTTGGTTTCTGTACTGTAAGATGAAGGGATACTACTGTAAATAAACCTGATGGAACTTTGCCTCAGTGACAGGATTATACCAAACTGGTTCCGGTTCGACTGTTTCTTCATGTAGCCATATAACAGAGAACAGTGTGCATCGTTTTACTACAAACAGTGTGCACAGTAGTTTTACCATATTGTGCAGAGCCACACACAGGGTTAAGAGGAGAGCATTATATTTGTTTTATCATAACACCAAAGAAGACCCCCAAAAATGGCCTATTCTTAACCAACTGAGCACTTTTCTCATTTAAAACTTGTAACATGGGATTTCCACCAAGGTGCTAAGTGCTTGTCAGAGAGTTGAGATTCTTTTTCAGGCCTTACTGTTGTACAGAATGTGCTTTAGTCTTGCAGCAGCATTGGAATATTGGCTTGGTGTAGATGTGGAATGACTCACAATCCTGTACTGTAAACCCAGACCACACCCTCCCTCACTGCTGCTCCCTGCTTTTACAAAGCTAGCACACCCTGTTATCCAATTTCTGTCAACCTCTTTCAAACACACACACAGTACACACAGACATGCGACTCCACCCTTCTCTAAACTTCCACTGATCTCATTCTCAAAAAAACTGTCCTGCAAAAAAGTCCCTTCTCTCTCGCTCTCAAAATACTCTTAGTGTTATAACTGTATGGCTGCTTCCATAACTCCTTGTCCAATATTCATCCCATTCCTGTTGGCTTCTTAAAGAGAAGGACCATGCTGGCCACTGGGACCTCACAGCAGACGCACTACTCCCTCCTCTCCCTTTCCAGCTTTTAGTTGTTTTCTCTCACACTGCAGTAACAAAGTAGAAGCCTGTCAATTGACATACACTGAGTGTACAAAACATTAAGGATATCTGCTCTTTCCTTGACATGACTGACCAGGTGCAACTCAATATTAGGAAGGTGTCCTTAATGTTTTGTAAGTGTATATTTCTCTGTTTCACTCTCCCACGGGCTAGTGTTTCTGTTCAAGGATATTTACCAGGAGGTTTTCTGCATTAAGTCACTACACTACTGATACTATTCACACCATTGTGTATTGTGTTTCATATTGGTGAACTATGAGTAATACTCCACAGATGTAAAATGATCTCATTTATATACATTCAAGTAAATGCACAGTGCTGAATTTTCACAAGCAAACAAATGCATACTGTCCACACATGTAGCTAACATAAAGCCCAACAGTGCCTTGATCTAAACAGCCTCATGAAGTTTGATTCGGTGGAAAGTCTCTTAACAGCTGGTCCACAGAACTCTAATGTAGTTACATCTGTTTCTATATTGAATTAAAATGCTGGTAATTACCAACTTGCTGCTTTAGGAGGACTAGGAGGACTTTTAAGCAGGAAAACATATTTCACACAAATATAAAAATATAGATGAAAATTCACAAATTTAAATTCTAAAAAGCTCTATTCAGGAAGAAACCCATTCACAACCATGCCTATATTTAGATAGTGAGAAAACAACAATTGTATTATTTCTTAAACCATATACACTTAGACGCTGAATTAGTGTGGATATCTCTTATCTTGATCATTTGTTCAGTGGTGATGGAGTAGGCCTATATGGCATCATTTATACAACAGAATGTTAAATTGCGTGTGTAAAGATCAGTTGAGAGGCAGGGTGTTACATGAGTTGTGGTAAGCTCAGGCTGTCGGCCTGACATTTTACACTAAACAACAACCACCACTGTTGGCAACCTCTGGTCTCCCGGTAGCTGAATGCCACATCGAATCGGATTAAACTCCCTAAATGGATGGCTTTATAGCTATGCTACCCCTTCCCTGGTCATCTTGATCAGACATTGTACTAGACATCAGAAAAACTAAAAGTCCCTGTTTGTAAATGAGTGTGTGCTTGTGTTTCTGTGTGTTGGAGACAAGAGTGTAGAGTAGATGCATTGAGGCCAGGGCAGGCAGAGAGAGATGTAATCGGATATAGTTGTTTCATATGACCGGGTTTGCAGGCTGGCTGGCATTCAAGGGCCAAGAGGTTTCACTAAAGGTCACAATGACAAAGACATACTGTGCTTGTGTTGTGTGTGCCTGACTGACTGAACGCTGACAAACACTTCTGTATACTGTATGTGTATGAAGGCACACTACCGGTCAAAAGTTTGAGAACACCTACTCATTCAAGGGTTTTTCTTTATTTTTACTATTTCCTACATTGTAGAGTAATAGTGAAGAGATCAAAACTATGAAATAACACATATGGAATTATGTAGTAACCCAAAAAAGTGTTAAACAAATCAAAATATATTTTATATTTGAGATTCTTCAAATAGCTACCCTTTGCCTTGACAGCTTTTCACACTCTTGGCTTTCTCTCAAGGTAGTCACCTGGAAGGCATTTCGATTAACAGGTGTCCCTTGTTAAAAGTGAATTTGTAGAATTTATTTCCTTCTTAATGCGTTTGAGCCAATCAGTTGTGTTGTGACAAGGTAGTGGGATATACAGAAGATAGCCCTATTTGGTAAAATACCAAGTCCATATTATGGCAAGAACAGCTCAAATAAGAAAAGAGAAACAGTCCATCATTACTTTAAGACATGAAGGTCAGTCAATTTGGAAAAAAAGTTTCTTCAAGTGCAGTCTTAAAAACCATCTAGCGCTATGATGAAACTGTCTCTCAAGTGATAATGGCGCTGGAGAAGAAGGCTTATTTATATAGGTTTATTTGCATTTTTTGTAACTGATTTCTTTTTAATGTATTTTGTACATACTGTTGCCGTTACCGTCTCTTATGACCGAAAATAACTTCTGGACATCAGGACTGCGATTACTAACCATGGACTGGCAGAATCCTTTTTTCCTTTAATGAGCCCGACGTGAACGATATACTGCTTTCTCGGGAACGAGAGGAGGCGGAGAAAGGGGCCAAAGGGCAGGCTGCCTTCCGAGAATTCCTAGGCGATCGAATAAACCCCCACTTCCTTCCACTCTGATAGCTAACATGCAATCTTTGGAGAATAAAATAGATGACTTACGGGCAAGATTAAACTACCAACGGGACATTCAAAACGGCAATATCTTATGCTTCACGGAGTCATGGCTGAACGACAACACTATTATACGCTGTACCGGCAGGATTGAACAGCGACGTCTGGTGAGAGAAGGGTGGCGGTCTATGTATTTTTGTAAATAACAGCTGGTGCACAATATCTAAGGAAGTCTCGAGCTATTGCTCGCCTGAGGTAGAGTATCTCATGATAAGCTGTAGACCACACGTTCTACTTAGAGAGTTTATCTGTATTTGTCGTAGCTGTTTACATACCACCACAGTCAGAGGCTGGCACTAAGACAGCATTGAATGAGTTGTATTCTGCCATAAGAAAACGCTCACCCAGAGGCGGTGCTCCTAGTAGCCGGAGACTTTAATGTAGAGAAACTTAAATCCGTTTTACCAAATTTCTATCAGCATGTAAATGTGCAACCAGAGGGGGAAAAAAAAACTCTAGACCACCTTTACTCCACACACAGAGACGTATACAAAGCTCTCACTCAACCTCCATTTGGCAAATCTGACCATAATTATATCCTCCTGATTCCTGCTTAAAAGCTAAAATGAACTGGATCAATAAAAAAGTGGTCAGATGAAGCAAATGCTAAGCTACAAGACTGTTTTGCTAGCACAAACTGGAATATGTTCCGGGATTCCTCCGATGGCTTTGAGGAGTACACCACATCAGTCATTGACTTCATCAATAAGTGCATCAATGACGACGTCCCCACAGCGACTGTACGTACCCCAACCAGAAGCCATGGATTACAGGCAACATCCACACTGAGATAAAGGCTAGAGCTGCCGCTTTCAAGGAGCAGGACTTTAACCCAGAAGTTTATAAGAAATCCCGCTATGTCCTCTGACAAACCATCTAACAGGAAAAGCTTCAATACAGGACTAAGATAGAACCGGTGTAGTGCGATTCAGACGCTCGTCGGATGTAGCAGGGCTTGCAAACCATTACAGATTACAAAGGGAAGCACAGCCGAGAGCTGCCCAGTGACACAAGCCTACCAGACGAGCTAATCTACTTCTATGCTCGCTTCGAGGCAAATGGCACTGAAATATGCATGAGAGCACCAGCTGTTCCGGGAGACTGTGTGATCACGGTCTCCGCAGCCGATGTGAGTAAGACCTTTAAACAGGTCAACATTCTCAAGGCCGCAGGGCCAGACAGATTACCAGGACGTATACTGTGAGCATGCGCTGACCAACTGGCAAGTGACTTCACTGACATTTTCAACCTCTCCCTGTCCGAGTGTAATACCAACATGTTTTAAGCAGACCACCATAGTGCCTGTGCCCAAGAACACTAAGGTAACCTGCCTAAATGACTACCGACCCATAGCACTCACATCTGTAGCCATGAAGTGCTTTGAAAGGCTGGTGGTCATGGCTCACATCAACACAATTATCCCAGAAACCCTAGACCCACTCCAATTTGCATACTGCCCCAACAGATCCACAGATAATGCAAAGCTTTCATCAAGGCAAAGGGTGGCTATTTGAAGAATCTCAAATATAAAATATATTTTGATTTAACACTTTTTTGATGATGATTCCATATGTGTTGTGTCATAGTTTTGATGTCTTCACTATTATTCTACAATGTAGAAAATAGTAAAAATAAAGAAAAACACTTGAATGAGTGTTCTAAAACTTTGGACTGGTAGTGTATGTCGGGAGGTTAAGGTTCTATCTGCATTTTTGTCAATGTAATTATTGACGTAGCCTTGTTCTGTTCAATGTTCTCTACCTATATATTTCTCTAAATACCTCGATTCAAATTGCTGACACCATTCAAACCAACGAGGGTTCGGAACTTTGAAGCCAGTTATCTCAGGATCATCTTTTTGCAGATAGAACCTTATATATTTTAGATCCCAGTGCCATTGATTTCTGTGTAGTTGTTTTTGTTCAGTTTTAGCATGGTTTCTATCCCTTTCGACTCACATGATTGACTTTGATTTAAATTAACACATCAGACATGTCATTATCAGGAACTACATTTCAGCAAAAAGACATAGCCTAACAGTTGACTGCGCTGTTGCTGCCATTCTGAGAAGTAGGGTCTTAGCTGAATCTAAATTTGACCTTGTATTTCATTGAGGGACATTATTTAGAGTGTGCGTGTGTGTGTGTGTGTGTGTGTGTGTGTGTGTCTGCCTGCCTGCTCAGAGACAATAACCAGTACTGAAGGTTTAGGCTAGAGGCTGGGCTCAGTGTTTACTCTAACCCGTGTGCCGCATGGTGCCACAGCATGGAGCTTGGTGTCCCAGGGGCCCAACTGAGCCCCGCCTGGTACCCAGACAATGGCTGCCTTCATCATGGCTTCCTCCTCCCTCCATCCCTGTCTGCCTCCATCCTCTCTGGACCACCTTGTGATCTGGGGCAGAGGTTGCCAGGTCTGATCATGAAAGGCCTAAAATAATATCTGTATCTAGTTAAATGACTTGGAAAATACAGAAAAGTACATCTAGCCTATTCCAATGTAACTTAGAGGAAGCCCACGATCTTGCCGTGGAACTTGGTTTGGGAAATGTATTTGAGAGTACTCATCTTGCATCTTTTTGGAAGCTTTGACTTATTTTGTGTAGTGATTTGACATTTAAAACTGTGTGAGAGAGTGAATCCTTGTCAGGTTGTGTAATTGTGCAGGTGGGAGTTAACTACGCACATGTAGAACACAGCTGACCACATCCTGTACATATAGAACTAACATAGAGGCCTCTTCCTCTCAAATTAACTGACATCTGAAAAATGCTAAGAATCTTACAAAAAATACATTTCAACATGTTTTCACAGTGTCCTCTCTGAGTCTAGCTTCTGTTTGGACATTTTGGATCAATTTGATTCAATTAAATTCTTGGAAGTCCTAAGAGTGTTGCATTGGCTTTCAAAGATTGTTATCAAAAATGATGCACTGCTTCATCTGGGGAAAATAACATAGTTTAGCATCAGTCTAGAGAAACAGATTGGCCACTGCTGTCTTTTCCATTTGGGTGCTACATACAGCGTGGTTCACGTTGGCCAGCGCCTTGCCTCCTGTGAACCTAAGCTTGTGCCTGTGTTTGATCATATGTGTGTGCAGTGGTGGTCGGTGCCGTTTATTAAGATGAGGATGGACGATTTTCTTTATTTCGGAGCGTGGCCTTATTTCTATTACAGCATTTGGATTCACACAGCTCAATGTAACATCAATAGGTTTAGGCCAGGGTTTTCCAACCCTGTCCCTGGAGAGCTACCTTCCTGTAGGTTTTCACTCCAACCCCAGTTGTAACTAAGATGATTCAGCTTACCAACCAGCTGATTATTAGAATCAGGTGTGCTAGATTGTGGTTGGAGCAAAAACCTGTAGAACGGCAGCAGGGCTAGAGAGACCTGGTTTAGGCTACTACATGATACTTGATTTTTTCCTATACCCACCATGAGGTTGCTACAACCTAGCCAACGAATTAGGGTTTACAATGTAGTTGCACAGGTCATGAACACTCTTAGTAATTAAGGTGACAGACTGACATTCAATAACGCCTTGCACACTCTTGCCTGCATCTAGCTGATCTTCAGGTGTAATCATTAGTCCAACAATTGCAAACAAGAGTTGCTATTGGACAAATTCAGGTAGGTTTATCCACATTTGCTTCTGTTTAAGAATGTTTTATTTTTTAACAGGAATGGCAGATTGAATACATCCCTGATCAGCCGCAAACACAGTTCACTTTCATAGCAGCCAAATAAATAGCATGATCACTTTGCTCATTGTATAACTCCTTCTCGCATCTACGCGCTCTCCTCCTCTCACCTTTTCCCTTTGCTTGCACAACACAACAGTGACCAGGGGGAAAAAACTTTCCAAGCCAAACCTTCATACCATAACCGCTACACACAGCCTACATTGTTACCACCATATTAGCTAACGTCCTAGTCAACATAGCTACTAGAACTAACGTGTTAGTTAACCCGCTACAATCATGCAGTTTAGCAGTCAACTACTCACCACATTTTATGCACTGCAGTGCTAAGCTAGCTGTAACTTATGCTTATGCTTTCAGTACTAGATTCATTCTCTGATCCTTTGATTGTTTGGACAACGTGTCAGTTCATGCTGCAACAGCTCTGATAGGTTGGAGGACATCCTCCAGATGTTGTCATAATTAAATTGTAAGTCTATATAAGGGGGTGAGAACCATGAGCCTCCTAGGTTTTGTATTGAAGTCAATGTACCCAGAGGAGGACTGAAGCTAGCTGTCCTCCGGCCACACCATGGAGCTACCCTACAGAGTGCTGTTGAGGCTACTGTTGACCTTCATTGCAAAACAGTGCGTTTTGAATTAATTATTTGGTGATGTGATTATATGTATTATAGTTTAATCTAACCCTAACTTTAATGTTTCACTATTTTTATCTTTATGAAATTCACTGAGGAGGATGGTTCTCCCCTTCCTCCTCTGAGGAGCCTACACTGGTGTGTGTGTACCTTGCTGTGGGCTGCTAGACTGCTGTGCCGTTTCACTGTCACACAGGCTGTGTTCTCGTTATTTTCAGCTCATACCGGATGTGATTCAGATTGGGGAATTGTGTAATTGACAAGACAAACCACACAAACGCACAGATACATAAACACCCACACTTTGGGAGGATTTCTGGTAAGGGTGCTGGTCTCCCCCTGAACTTATGCATTTAAAGGTGAGTATGGGCTAGGTTTCGTTTTTGGTGTGCATGAACGGTTTGTTTTACTGTTGGGCTTGGAAACTGGATCACAGATGCTGAGTGGAAATAAAAGCAGTGCTCAAGCTGGGAAAACAGCCTTTGAAAGATTAACTAAACTCTTTCATCTCATTGAGCACTTTGTCATTTCCTGTCCTCAAAACACACAACCCATGCAGGTGATGCTCAACCTCCTTCTCAAACCCTCACATTGTATTCTACGCTTCTCTACAAACAATGCAGGCAACTGTCATTCGAATGTTTTAATCTAAACGTCACTGTTTATATCATTACTGTTATACAAAGCATCAGGGTCACAGGAAGAGGCAGTGGGAGGCCTGTGCATCATGTGACAGATAAAGGGACGTGTATGGGTTACCTTGTCTGAGAAATACACAGGAAGCCCTTGGTAACTATTCCTTCCTCTTCCAAGAAACATTAATCTATGATGTGACTCATAACAGGAGGAGAAAGGTATTGGTCAAGGAGCACCGTTTCCTAGAAGGCTATGCACTCATTAAGACATTTTGTAGAATTCATCTGTGAAATTAAAGTTGTTCAGATAAAGCTGACAAACATGACGTTTTCACTTTAGTCTTTTCTCAGAGTTTCATATATCCCTGCTATACTGCCTGCTACATGAGCCAATAACTACTTGAGCACTTGTTATCATACTGTGCAGTTTACTTGATTGTGGTCATACATGTACAAATGTAGCTTTAACCATACATGAAAATGCTACTTTGAGAAACATTTTGGAAGAGTGGATATACGTTATTACACAAGTAGTAACATGTTTATAGTAGTGTTGTCCAGAAAGTGCAAGTAAAGGACTGTCGTAACAGTTATTCTGTTCCAATAAACAGCTGTTGCTATGTCAGCAGGTGGAGCTGTAGAAGCCATCTGACAACAAACTGTGAACAAAGTTTCAGACGCTGATAAGTATTGGTTCGGATTGGCTACATAGTGTACCAATAGAAAGCTCATATGCGGAAACAATGGTAGAGAAAAGTCGTGTGACGCTATTTTTGGTGCTACCAGCTTAGATTTCTATTTTCGTCTTCTTCAGGGGCTGGACATACCAAGTTGCTTGCGAGGACTAATTATTTCTCCCTCACTTGTAGCCTACTGACGAATCTCATCCTTGGCCACTGGTCTCTTTCCCTGTATGTTACTCGACAGTCATTTCACAAATAGGCTTCACGGGAGTAGTAACAGACGACATTGGCTTTTTGGAGGAATATTTATAATGTGGATTTAGAACCTGTTGCGTTGTTGTGACATTCTTACAAGGTAACACATTTTCTTTCATGTGCATACCAGATAATTGTTCTGTGTTTTACAGTATTGCAGCAGTAGGCTAACCTACCTACCCGATGAAACGAACTGACATAGTGTAGCCTATTATTGGTACGTGCAGTTAGGTCTGTCATTCTACAAATAGGCTACATTTCGAAACATAAGTCAATTTCAACGGGGCTACAACCATCGTATCCTGGTGGGATGTCTTTTAAACGCTGCCCTCTGTAAGCAGATGTTCAGGGCAACAGTTTTTTCCCAGAGTGAGAGACCGCATTCCATTGCTGGATTGTTACACATTTCTCGGGAAAATCTATTACAATTTGTAGGTTATTTGTTTTAAAACAGCCTACACTTTTCACATACTTGAAGTTAGCTATCATTCAGGGGGCATGGATAATTAATTGCCTGTGGTTGTGAGTAATAAACGTTATCTCCCCGTCTGCAGATGGAATCACGGCGTCGGGACCTACGGTAGACAAAGCCCGACGGGACAGCTTTTTGTCAAGAGTGTCAGGTAGCCTCCCTTGTCACTTGAACCGCGCACTAACAAATATGTAACAACTCATTGCCACATATCACCTCACTGTCTTCAGAATAGTAGACTTACAAATATGATAGATTTTTCCTCCAAAATGAGCCATACATTTAGATAGGCTACATCTGTTTGCAAATTAGTCATCCCCATCCAACTATTCACGGTTGTTTGAACAGGTCTCAAAAGTAATGCCGTTTTCAGAAACTAGCCTATCTATGCACTGGCAAATATGGAAATATTGAGAAGAAACATTTTGTTGTGGTATATGCTGCTAATGAACATAACATAACATATTTTTTTCATGATTTGTCACTAGCATGATTCTCTAGATATATTTACTTTTACAGCAACACAGAAGCGAGAGCATGCAAGCACACCACAAGACTACAGTAGGGTGACATTGGCTAGGGGATCCTATGTTCTTATGTTCTCACACCACAAAGTACTACCAGAATAACAAAGTAAACACAGTACATATGAAGAAGTAAAACATGTACAGCATCTGTTTATTTTGTACTTTTAGAAAGGCTAATATGTGTGTGGAATAGTTAGCACTGAGAGCTAAAGTCTGACTGTGCATTAGATCTGAGTGATAGCCCAAGCTCTTGCTGTGCCAGGCACATGTTCCATCCATGCAAAAGAGGCCATCTTCCTGGAAAAACAGAGTGAGGTCATGTCCGAAGCTGCAGTGTCCCATTTCATGTGTCAGTCCGGGCCAACTGACACGGCCAATCTCTTTTGTGTCCCTCTAATCTGTCTAGGGTTGAAAAACGAGGGTGTATTAGTTGACCAGTAAACTACCATCATTTTGGTCTCTTTCATGGATTTTATGTCATCTATCACAAGACATCTCGTAACCCTTTTGGTACTTCCGATTATCACAGGTGTCTGTAATCATGTCTGGCCTTCTGTGTGGCCGTCTCACATTTGAAATAATTAAATGAGATGATAAAAAAATTGAATGACAAAGCTGTTAAACACTATCCTTCAATTTAGTGAATACCATCGGGGTTTAATATGGTGTATTTATTTGACTATTTCAATATGTATTTGTTGTCAATGTTTTTGGCGTCAAACTGGTGGCAGTTGTGAAAAAAGACAATAGTTGGAAGAGTTGCAGAGTTAATTAAAATGGTTGTTAAGATGATTTTTCCATTAATTAGGCTATATTCTAATGAACCATGTGGTTTATCTACTAGAAACTCATGGACACAAATACAATAAATGAAAACTATATGAATACTTAAACATTTAAAAAAAAAGTTATTCAAGTATAAATTACCAAAGTTACGACAGATTGCCATTGATTCTGTTAATTACCAAAATGACTGAAGATTTCGTTAACTTTGATAAATGACCGGTAGCTTTACAACCTTGTAATCTGTCCCTATTCATCAGAACGCTCTGCCTCTCTTTCTCCTGTAGCTGTTAATGCTGCTCCGATGAAATACAACAATCCCCATTAACGAAGTGAAGTCAACGAGGTTATTAAAACTAGTCTGTGGTCAGTCAGTACCTTGTTGTGGTTGTTACTCAGCTCCTCCTGGTGTGATTCTACTGCCACAATGGGTTTTTGTAGAGGGAAGATAACCCTCCACAGAAACATTATGTGCCCAGGTAATAGTAATGTATCACTCCATAGCCTGAAGCTCAGCATCAGTTAAATATCTTTTCTAGTAATTTGGATTTGGATCATGCCACCCTGTTCAGAGACTGGATCCAAGTACGTGTCTGTGGTTTGGTCTTTGCCTGGACGAGGTATCTGTTGCTTGTAAAACCACAGAGTGAAGGGTTGTGATACCGAGAGTGAAGCGGATGGGAACCTAATAAACATAGTCTTACATTTCCTTAACATACCAGGAGAGGAGGAACATGTAGAGTGATCACAATAGCAAGATTGTTTTGCAGGGAGCTGCAGTAAAGATCAAGTTTCTGGTTGAGACCAGGGTCAGCTGACTCCCTCCTTCCCTCCACGGCGTCGCTGCTGTCTTGAGAGGAAAAGCCCAGAGGGTTGAACTTAACTCTTTTATTCTTAGTCAGGGAGCCGGAGACTTTTATTCCTGTCTTATTCCTACTGTATGTACGACACTACTGAAGTCGGATGGATTGATCGTTCGCGGTGCCTTATATCCATGAAGTCATTTGATATGGTTTGAGTTTTACTATCCTTGTAGGGCCAGACCTTGTGATCTCTGGAACCAAACGTTGTTGAACGTTAAATGTGGAGTCTGGATCCCTGAGCTAACGCAGGCCTGTAAATTCTGCTGTGTCAAATCAATTAGTCAGGGTTTAACCTGGTGACTTGCCCCTATTTAAGATGTCCAGAATTTGCTTTAGTAATGGCAGCATATGCCTATAGCATTTCCCTCTGAGGCCAGTTGGACATGCTAGAAAGTTCAACTTCCAGCTCTGCACCAGGAGCTCTGTCTCTGTACTCAGGTAGTAGCGGTCTGGGCGCTGGTCTATTGGCTGTCAATGGTTTGTGCGGTGGCAGTCAGACTCAAAGACCCATGACCGTGGGTGACTTGTACTGGTCTAGGATCAGATTGCCTGTTGTTGCCAGGCAGGTCATGTGATCCCCTTTAGTCTCCGGCGTCTGGCCTGTGTAATGCAGACCATGAGAAAAGAGCTAAGGCCATGGAGAGCTGCTTTCCCAGGATGCACTGTGGCTCTCCTTTCTGCCGTTCTCTGGTAGTCGGGTCAGATCAGTTCGTGTGAGGCTGTGCTATAACGACAAGCGGGGAATCATAGTCTCACCTGTCTCTAACCTCCACATCACTCCTATTTTTTTCTCTTGCTTGATACCGCAATGTCGCCGATAGACAAAATCCCATTTGCTTTACTAGAACATGGCTGTTCACAGAGCACCACTAGTCTATAACATGGCCTTCCTGTGGTAACTAAATGGCAGGAACCAAGACAATTAATCTACCTATAGATGGGAGGCTTGTTTACTGGATTTAGAGATTGCTACGTTTCTGGTCTCTGATAACGACTGGGTTTGCAGTTATGTATTCAGTATGTGTGTGCGTTACCAAGAATGTTAACATCCTCTTGTTTTTGTTCATTCAGTCAGAAAAGTGTGACTGCATATTCATGAGGTGTGTTCCCTTCAAATGTTTTCCCAGAACAGTTGTTAAAGTTTAAAGTCTCAGAGTTGGAGAGAAGAGAGGGGGAGAAAAAAACTTGATAACTGCAGAGAGATTCAAACGGTATAAAAAAAAGATGAGCAACAGAGCAGGCAGAGTGAGTGAGCTCGCGGGCAGAGTGAGTGAGCTCGCGGGCAGAGTGAGTGAGCTCGCGGGCAGAGTGAGTGAGCTCGCGGGAGACAGACAGACAGAGAGAGAGAGACACAGAGAGAGAGAGAGAGAGAGACACAGAGAGAGACAGATAGAGAGACAGATAGAGAGACAGATAGAGAGACAGAGAGAGAGACAGAGAGAGAGACAGAGAGAGAGACAGAGAGAGAGACAGAGACAGAGACAGAGACAGAGAGAGAGACAGAGAGAGAGACAGAGAGAGAGACAGAGAGAGACAGCGGGCGAAAGAGTGGGCGGGCGAGAGAGGGTGTGAGAGAGAGAGCGGGCGTGCGAGAGAGAGTGGGCGAGAGAGAGGGAGCGGGCGTGCGAGAGAGAGCGGGCGAGAGAGAGAGAGAGAGAGGGCGAGAGAGAGAGAGAGTGGGCGAGAGCGAGCGGGCGGGCGAGAGAGAGAGCTCGAACGAGAGCGGGAGCGGGCGGGAGCGGGCGAGAGCGGGCGTGAGCGAGAGCGGGTGTGAGCGAGGGCGAGAGCGGGCGGGCGAGGGCGAGAGCGGGCGGGCGAGGGCGAGAGCGTGAGAGGGCGAGAGCGTGAGCGGGTGAGAGAGAGAGCGGGCGTGAGCGGGCGCGGGTGAGAGAGAGAGCGGGCGTGAGCGGGCGGGAGCGTGAGCGGGTGAGAGAGAGAGCGGGCGTGAGCGGGCGAGAGAGAGAGAGAGAGAGCGGGCGTGAGCGGGCGAGAGAGAGAGAGCGGGCGAGAGCGTGAGCGGGCGAGAGAGAGAGAGCGGGCGAGAGCGAGAGAGCGGGCGAGAGAGAGAGAGTGGGCGAGAGAGAGCGTGAGCGGGCGAGAGAGAGCGTGAGCGGGCGAGAGCGCGGGCGAGCGCGAGAGCGTGAGCGGGCGAGAGCGGGCGGGCGCGGGCGGGAGCGGGCGGGCGGGGGCGAGGGCGAGAGCGGGCGAGGGCGAGAGCGTGAGAGGGCGAGACCGTGAGCGGGCGGGCGGGAGCGTGAGCGGGCGAGAGAGAGAGAGAGAGAGCGTGAGCGGGCGAGAGAGAGAGCGTGAGCGGGCGAGAGAGAGAGCGTGAGCGGGCGAGAGAGAGAGCGGGCGAGAGCGTGAGCGGGCGGGTGAGTGGGGGAGAGAGCGCGTGAGAGAGAGAGCAGGCAGGAGAGAGAGTGAGGGTGGGCGAGAGAGAGCGGGCGGGCGAGCCGGCGAGAGAGAGGGAGAGAGAGAGAGAGAGAGAGAGAGCGGGCAGGTGAGAGGGGGCGGGCGGGCGAGAGAGAGAGAGCGAGATGGCGGGCGAGCAAGAGAGAGAGAGCGAGATGGCGGGAGAGAGAGAGAGAGAAGGGAGTAGGCAGATGTAAGGATGTCAGAAATATGTAATTATCTGCATTTGTATGTGCTCATGTGCAGTTTAACTTAACCACTGAAATATACTGTAGCCTCTCCTGCTCAGGAAGCAGTAAACGTAGCAGAAACTTTCCTCCATGACTGTCTCTGCCAAGCTGGCCTTTGCTTGTTCTGTTTTCACAGTACCTTAGGGTTAGCCACCCAGGGGCCATCCATCTCTCCCCACCCAGGGGCCTTCCTTTCCTCCATCTCTCCCCACCCAGGGGCCTTCCTCTCCTCCATCTCTCCCCACCCAGGGGCCTTCCTCTCCTCCATCTCTCCCCACCCAGGGGCCTTCCTCTCCTCCATCTCTCCCCACCCAGGGGCCTTCCTCTCCTCCATCTCTCCCCACCCAGGAGCCTTCCTCTCCTCCAGCATTCTCCACCCAGGAGCCAGACCACGACTCAATACACAACACTCCCATAATGCTGACCTCTGAGTTTTGTTTTCCTGTTCCGCTCTCAGGGTGATGTAGGAAGAGAGGGTGAAAAGGGAAGAAGAGGCTTCAGGGACAAACAGTACTCCAACAGTGGAACTGGACTTGTAACTGTCATGTTTTATTTGTAATGACAGATTCCACAAAATTAAAGTTTGACTTTAAAGAAAGCATCTCGCATAGTGTCTCTTTGAAGTCATGGTTATATAGTAAATTAAATCTAATGTTATTTGTCACATGTGCCGAATACAACCAGTGTAGACCATATAGTTAAATGCTTACTTAACCCTTAACCAACAATGCAGTTAAAAATAAGCGTAAAGAAAGTATTTAATGAAAAAATAAATTACAAAAAAAAAAACATAACAAATAATTAATGGGCAACAATAAAAGAACAGTATCTTTGGCTATATACAGGGGTTACTGGTACAGAGTCAATGTGCATGTAGATAGAGGTGACTATGCAAAGATAATAAACAGTGAGTAGCAGCAGCCTAAAAATGTGGGTTGGGCAGGTGTCAATGCAAATAGTCCGGGTTAGCTGTTCAGAAGTCTTATGGCTTGGGGGGTAGAAGCTGTTAAGAAGCCTTTTGGACCTAGACTTGGTGCTCTGGTACCACTTGCCGTGCAGTCCTGGATGGCAGGAAGCTTGACCCTGGTGATGTACTGGGCCGTACCCACTACACTCTGTTGTGCCTTGCGGTCGGAGGCTGAGCAGTTGCCATACCAGGCGGTGATGCTCTCGATGGTGCAGATGTTGAACTTTTTTGAGGATCTGAGGAACCATGACAAATCTTTTCAGTCTCCTGAGGGGGAATAGGTTTTGTCGTGCCCTCTTCATGACTGTCTTGGTGTGTCTGGACCATGTTAGTTTGTTGGTGATGTGGACACCAAGGAAATTGACGCTCTCAACCTGCTCCACTGCAGCCCTGTCGATGTGAATGGGGGCGTGCTCAGTCCTCCTTTTCCTGTAGTCCATGATCATCTCCATTGTCTCGATAACGTTGAGCAAGAGGTTGTTATCCTGGCACCACACTGCCAGGTCTCTGACCTCCTCCCTATAGGCTGTCTCATCGTTGTCGGTGATCAGGCCTAACACTGTTGTGTTTTCGGCAAAATTAATGATGGTGTTGGAGTCATGCCTGGCCATGCAGTCATGGGTGAAGAGGGAGTACAGGAGGGGACTGAGCATACTCACCCCTGAGGGGCCACAGTGTTGAGGATTAGCGTGGCAGATGTGTTGTTACCTACCCTTACCACCTGGGGGCTGCCCATAAGGAAGTCCAGGATCCAGTTGCAGATGACGGTGTTTAGTCCCAGGGTCCTTAGCTTAGTGATGAGCTTTGAAGGCACTATGGTGTTGAACGCTGAGCTGTAGTCAATGATTAGCATTCTCACGTAGGTGTTCCTTTTGTCCTGGTGGGAAAGGGCAGTGTTGAGTGCAATTGGGATAGCATCATCTGTGGATCTGTTGGGGTGGTATGCAAATTGGAGTGGGTCTAGGGTTTCTGGTATAATGGTGTTCATGTGAGCCATGACCAGCTTTCCAAAGCACTTTATGGCTACAGACGTGAGTGCTACGGGTTGGTAGTCTTTTAGGCAGGTTACCTTAGTGTTCTTGGGCACAGAGACTATGGTGGTCTGCTTGAAACATGTTGGTATTGCATACTTGTCAGTGACAGGTTGAAAATGTCAGTGAAGACATTGTGACTGTTGACCTGTTTAAAGGTCCTGCTCACATCAGCTGCGGAGAGCGTGATCACACAGTCATCCGGAACAGCTGTTGCTCTCATGCCTGCTTCAGTGTTACTTGCCTCGAAGCAAGCATAGAAGTAATTTAGATCATCTGGTAGGCTCGTGTCACTGGGCAATTTGTGGCTGTGTTTCCCTTTGTAGTCCGTAATAGTTTAAGCCCTTCCACAACCGACGAGCGTCAGAACCAGTGTAATACGATTCAATCTTAGTCCTGTATTGTCGCTTTGCCTTTTTGATGGTTCATGGGATGGCATAGCGGAGTTTCTTAAGCGTTTCAGGTTAGAGTCTTGCTCCTTCAAAGCGGCAGCTCTACCCTTTTGGTTCAGTGCGGATGTTACCTGTAAGCCAAGGCTTAACTTAACTTAATATTAGATTTTGTGCACCAGCTGTTATTGACATATACACAGACCGTCACCCCTTGTCTTTACCGGAGACAGATGTTCTATCTTGCCGATGCACGGAAAACCCAGCCCTGCTGTATGTTATCCATGTCGTCCTTCAGCCACGACTTGGTGAAACATAAGATGTTACCGTTAATGTCCAGTTAGTAGGATAGTCTTGATCGGAGTTCATCCATTTTATTATCCAATGATTGCACATGGGCTAATCGGACTGATGGTAGAGGTGGATGACCCACTCGCCGTCGGATCCTTACAAGGCACCCAGACCTACTTCCCCGATATCTCAGGTTCTTTTTGAATCACAAGGATTTGGGCTTTTTCGGGTATCAGCAGTAAATCCTTGGCGTCCATCAAACATTTTATATCTAGTACGAGGTGAGTAATCGCTGTCTTGATACCCAGAAGGTCTTTTTGGTCATAAGAGACGGTGGTAGAAACATTATGTACAAAATGAGTTACAAATTACGCAAAAAAAACGGCAGCCATCCCCTCCCGCGCAATCTCAGATTTGTGGTTGCTCCTCCATGGTTCAGTGCAATAGGCTTGTGACACACCCTTCCTGGGATGAGAGGCTGCTATGGAGGCCGTTACTGGGTGCATTCTCTAAACAACATGACCTAGAATGAAACAGCAGTAATTGATGCATGCAAGACAAGTGCAACCTTCCATATCGTACCACGTCGGCTGCGGCACAGCAGCACTTGATGTGACTCGTCTGTCAGTAACGATGTTAAGTTTTTTATTTTCTCGCCAAGAGATAGGGTGCTGATAGTGGTGGCATGGCTGAGACAGGTGTGTGTTGTTGTGTGGTTTGTTGATGTGGGTGTGTTGGGCAGGCTAACAAGGGGACCATGCTGATTCCTTTCCTTTGAAAGCTGCTGTGTTGAGTGTCTTATCTCACTGGGGCTTTGTGGGGAATGTGTTTGATTTCGGTGGTGGGTGGAGACACAAGGGGCATAGGGTCGGTGAGCAGACCTGGAGGGTGTAGGGTAAGACTGATATTGTCACTTTTGAGAGATAAAGATGTCATCTGTCACATCTTAGCTACAGCACACTTCCAGGGAACCATGTAATCTATTGTTCATCAGTTCCTGTGTGTTTGTGTGCATGTGTGTCTTAGTGCTGAGCGATTAACCAGAATTTTTTTTTAATCGTTTTTTTAAAACTAATTCACCACTGTTCAATTATTTCAATTTATTTATTTTTTCTTTCTGTGAGCTCAATGGCAGTTTTTCTATAAATAAATAAGATCAACCCCGAACTGTGTGATGTAGTTTCCAACAGACCAATCAATATTCAACA
This sequence comes from Oncorhynchus mykiss, assembly GCF_057628025.1. NCBI lineage: Eukaryota > Metazoa > Chordata > Actinopteri > Salmoniformes > Salmonidae > Oncorhynchus > Oncorhynchus mykiss. The sequence goes on along the minus strand of NC_143030.1, from coordinate 60,060,643 downwards.
TAGTTTAGCGCAGAAAAGTGGTAACTACAATGACCATAATCCATTGCGCGCCTACTTGTCTTGTCTATTTCTTTTATACCCGATACATAAGAGACAGAAGGCGTGATTGAGGGATAGAAAGCAGTTGCTTCAAGGTATCTCTACCTAAAAAATAATAATATCTAAGTGATTGATAGTTGGTATTCAGAGGTCGTAAAAGTATGTCTTATTTACTTTGAAGAATTACTAAAATAGTGATTGTCAGACAACAGCTCTATAGAGATGAGATGATGACTTAGAATGAAATAATACAATTTTAAAAATGTAGTATACACAAATGAAATATTTTGTAAAGTAATGTGAATAAATGGTTAAAAAGTGATAAGCAGTAATGGACAGTCAGTACCATCATGGGACTTTTATTCATTGATTTATTCTGTGTTACAGCATTCAACCCACATAACGCATAGTGCATTTACTGTTCAAAAACAATATTGAACTGATCATTCAGCGGTGTGTGTGTGTGATGTGGTTGGTCCACTAGGGTCATCGCTTTAGGGTAATTTCGACACAGAGGGACGGAGATGACTGGAATGTTTATGTCGTGAATGTGATCTGAATTTAGAATGGTCTAGTATAGCTTTGACGTGCCTGCCGTGCATGGAATGCCTTGTAAAAATGATTCTAAAAACACCTGTCAAGACAAACGCAATGATTTACATCTTGTTTTTATGACTGCTCAGAATAAGTTCAGCTTTTTAAAGGCACTTTACACGTCTTCATAAGCTTTATTTTGGAATCCTGCAATTAAATTGGACTAAATTATACACAGAGGTTAGCGTAGGTTTGCAAGCACCACTAAGACAAACGCTATGGCAGGACACACTATATTATGCACTTGAAGACTAAGGTATGGACAAACAGAGAAACACTCTAAATACTCTGAGACAAACGAGCAGGCATCCACACCCGCGCGCGTACACACACACACACACGCACACACGCACACACGCACACACGCACACACACACACACGCACACGCACACGCACACGCACACACACACACACACACATGCACACAGAGGCTTTAAAGGGATAATCCAAACCACTAATTCCTATGATTAACACTGATAAATAACATTAATATGTGAAAACAATATTTTTTTTGTGGACAAATGTTTCAATTTGTGAAAATAGTTATGCAAATCTGTTGCAGCTCAATTTGACTACAAAGCCCACAATGCAATGCTCTTTCTTACGCTGTCTGGCTAGCTAGCTACACACAAAACTACCAAAGTCAATATCAGCATGTGAAGTAGCTAGCTGGCTGTAAAATCACCGAAACCAACTGCACTATTAATTTAAGAATTTCAACCTGCAGTTTGTCTCAGCTGCCCAGTATGTTGCTACGACAACAACGGCCCTTTCCCACGTTTCCCACAGACACAGCGGGCGCGTTGCGAGGTGGTAGGTTACTTGAAGGAGAAGCTGAGTTGAATAATTTGGTGCAATGTTTAGATTGAATACATCTAAGAAAAATATAGACTTTGTCATGTGAGTCAGTAGCTAGCCTAGCGGTTAAGAGCGTTGGGCCAGTAACCGAAAGGTCACTGGTTCGAATTCCTGAGCAGACTAGGTGAAAAATCTGTCGATGTGCCCTTGAGCAAGGCACTTAACCCTAATTGCTCCTGTAAGTTACTCTGGATAAGTGTGTCTGATAAAGACTCAAATGTAGAATGTCATGACGATATAGACTGATGGATGTGTTCTGGACAAGTATGCCCATACCATCTATTGGCTGATTTGGGGATCTGAAGTGCAGGTCATCATTTTAAATTGTTATGAAATGTGATAAGGGATAATGCTCTCTTCATTAACAAGGAATGACAAGTTCCTACACGATTTCCTCATTTCACAGACTTAGAAGTAAAATCATGGTGACCATTTGTATTTTAACCACTGATAGAGCATTGACTTTCACCAAATTGACAGGAGTTTCATGATTTTCTTTGTGTGGGGGAGGTTATCCCTTTAAGGGAGTGACTGACCAGATAGGCTCACCAGCTGCTTCTGAAGCAGATGGTCTGAATGGCACTGACAGCTGTGGATTCCTTCAGACCCTCAACAACAAAAAGAGAGAGGGAGGTATCAGGGTATACAGTATGTGAGTGACAGGTGTTATGATTGGAAATCCTGTCTTGCACAAGGTTGGTTTAGCAACAGTTAAGAGAAAAACACCAATATCATGACTGTGGCAAGACACCACTGAATGCTGAGGAAGACACGTGTTTTACAGTACATTATTACTAATACATTCAGGTTTATAGGAGTCAATGGCCTTGATGAAACAGAGTCGGTTTTAACTATCAATCCCTTACTAACTCTTCCATCTCTCTTCTCTCTGTTGCTGTTGGTTCATTTGTTTGTTGTCCTGGCGCCTATGTAGTGAGTTATCCATTAAGTCACTCAGTTGAATGGGTAGCAGCTCCCCTTCAGCCATTTACTGGCTGGGCTACTGGCTGAATGAAGCTGGAGCGGTGGAGGCTGGAGAGAAGAGTCCTTCTGGCCCCTCATCTTTCAGCTCAAATTCCATGTGAGGAAGAAAGTATTTTTTTTCACCCTCTACAGGAATAGCTTTGTCTTGACAATACTGAACTAGCAACACAATCATTTGACAGAGCCTGTCTGAAAAGTTGAAGAGTTATATCTCTACACTCGTGGTTTATTTGTAGAAACATCTGGTGTACATTGTTTACTACTGTTCATTTCAGAACAGCGTCACGTGGTTATTTAACAACAGTAGTAAAGTGCATATGTTCTATGTTTGCATCTGAAGTGTGTATTTGCGTTCATTTGGCCACTGAGCTTGGCTTTGGTTATAGCTTTACATAATACCATCTCACCAGAAGAAAACCAAACCGAGGCTAAACTTTGCAAACAGGAAGTGTTTCTTTCTGTCTCATTGTTGTATTTTTATAGACTGCACTTCCTTTTGCCTGCTGTGGTTGCCATGGTTACATCAGCCCCCTGATCTCTGGTGGTGTTTATGGGATGGCCCAGGGCAAAGCAGAGCAAGGCTCTGTCTGTCTGGGAGCTGAGCCTGAATAGCGGCAGTAAGAGTGATAGAAGGAGGATGTGGTCTGCTCAAAGATGAGAAGAGAAGGGTGTAGCACCTCTGACTAATTATAGAGCACAGAAAGCAGAGGCAGAAGGGCTGCTATGTGTGTTCTCATCTCTTGCTATTTTGAAGCGTGGTTGGCATGTTGTTTGGAACCTGGCCTTGTTTCTGTCTCAGTCTCTGTCCCCCTGTATGTGGCTGAAACATGAGTTCTGATCACTAAGACGTCCATGCTTGAGCAGGAAACAATAGACTACTATCAAAAATGAAGTCAGGGGAGCAGTTGGTGGGGAGGGCTGTGTGTTTGTTTGTTTGTGTGCGTATGTCTAATTTAAAAAAAAGGCTGAGCGCTTTTCTGATGAAGATTAAAGCTCTTGCTCTGTTCTCCCTGCTTTCTGGGACTGTCTGGCTCTCTGGAACTCATATTCACACTGCTCTGTTCTCCCTGCTTTCTGGGTCTGTCTGGCTCTCTGGAACTCATATTCACACTGCTCTGTCTTTGTAAAGGGAGTAATGGCTGGTTACAAAAACAAAACAGAAGCCTGTGGAGAGCGAGATAAAGGGAGAGAGGGGATAGAGAAACTGGATAAGTGCAGAGGGACACAGACACTTGGTTGTGACCCCTTTAAGAGCGGCGCAGGAGGTTTTAAGGCCCAGTTCTGAGAGCTTTTGTCCAACTTTTTGAACAGTGAACAGTATTTCAATAACCCATGTTACGGTAATGGACTCTGTCTCATGTTCCGTAGTAACACCAACTGTATGGAGAGACAGTGAGACCCTCATAATACATGGCCCATCGTGTTGTTTTCGCTCTGCACCTCCTGAACCTGCAAACGGAAACCTGAGGTGTTTTGGAAACTCAGGTCAGGACAGAGGAAACTTTAGCCTGGACAGAATGCATAATGCATAAAACTCTGCTCTACTGTCAAAGAAAGAGGTAGACACACACACACACACACACACACACACACACACACACACACACACATTGTGAGTTGACATTGGTTAGCTTTGACGTTGTTTCCCTTGTCTACAGGTACCTGTAATCTATTCTGTCTTGAACAGTGTATATATATATATATACATATATATAACGAGATGTGCTTGTCTGTTTTTATTCAGAAACTAAACTGGTCTGTGTTTTCCCTGGAGCTGTCAGCCACTGTTGACAGGTCCATTTCACTTCGCTATGTTTGTTATCCTTGTTATACAAGCTGCCCTGTGGGCAGAACCTTTCAATGCTGATCTCTCTCTCTGCTAGAGCTGCTGCAATCAGATAACACACACACACACACACACACACACACACACACACACACAGGTAGGCCTCAGGTGATTTACATAACGATGAGGGCTGGAAGCACACCTTGCATTGGTTGTCTATAAATAGCTCTCTGGCAGCCCTGTCCTACCACACAATCAAATGAGCTGGTCTGATAGGATCACATCACACTTTACCAGTCACACTGACAGGATCACACTATACCAGTCACACTATGACAGGGTCACACTGACAGGATCACACTATACCAGTCACACTATGACAGGGTCACACTGACAGGATCACACTATACCAGTCACACTATGACAGGGTCACACTGTGACAGGGTCACACTATGACAGAGTCACACTATACCAGTCACACTGACAGGATCACACTATACCAGTCACACTATGACAGGGTCACACTGTGACAGGGTCACACTATACCAGTCACACTGACATGATCGCACTATGACAGGGTCACACTGTGACAGGGTCACACTATACCAGTCACACTATGACAGGGTCACACTGTGACAAGGTCACACTGTGACAGGGTCACACTATACCAGTCACACTGACAGGATCGCACTATGACAGGGTCACACTGTGACACGGTCACACTATACCAGTCACACTGACAGGATCACACTATACCAGTCACACTGACAGGATCACACTATACCAGTCACACACTGACAGGATCACACACTGACAGGATCACACACTGACAGGATCACACACTGACAGGATCACACACTGACAGGATCACACACTGACAGGATCACACTATGACAGAATCACACTATGACAGGATCACACTGACAGGATCACACTATGACAGGGTCACACTGACAGGATCACACTATGACAGGGTCACACTATGACAGGGTCACACTATGACAGGGTCACACACTGACAGGATCACACTGTGACAGGATCACACACTGACAGGATCACACTGACAGGATCACACTGACAGGATCACACTATGACAGGATCACACTGACAGGGTCACACTGACAGGGTCACACTGACAGGGTCACACTGACAGGATCACACTATGACAGGATCACACTATGACAGGATCACACTGACAGGGTCACACTGACAGGATCACACACTGACAGGATCACACACTGACAGGGTCACACTGACAGGATCACACTATGACAGGGTCACACTGACAGGATCACACACTGACAGGATCACACACTGACAGGATCACACTGTGACAGGGTCACACTATGACAGGGTCACACACTGACAGGATCACACACTGACAGGATCACACACTGACAGGATCACACTGTGACAGGGTCACACTGACAGGATCACACACTGACAGGATCACACTGACAGGATCACACTATGATAGGATCACACTGACAGGGTCACACACTGACAGGATCACACTCTGACAGGATCACACTATGTCAGGATCACACTGACAGGATCACACACTGACAGGATCACACTATGACAGGGTCACACTATGACAGGGTCACACACTGACAGGATCACACTGTGACAGGGTCACACTGACAGGATCACACTGTGACAGGGTCACACTGACAGGATCACACACTGACAGGATCACACTGACAGGATCACACTGACAGGATCACACTGACAGGATCACACTATGACAGGGTCACACTGACATGATCACACACTGACAGGATCACACACTGACAGGATCACACTGTGACAGGGTCACACTATGACAGGGTCACACACTGACAGGATCACACACTGACAGGATCACACACTGACAGGATCACACTGTGACAGGGTCACACTGACAGGATCACACACTGACAGGATCACACTGACAGGATCACACTGACAGGATCACACTATGTCAGGATCACACTGACAGGATCACACACTGACAGGATCACACTATGACAGGATCACACTGACAGGATCACACTGACAGGGTCACACTGACAGGATCACACTATGACAGGATCACACTATGACAGGATCACACTGACAGGATCACACACTGACAGGATCACACAGTGACAGGATCACACTATGACAGGGTCACTATGACAGGGTCACACTGACAGGATCACACACTGACAGGATCACACTGACAGGATCACACACTGACAGGATCACACACTGACAGGATCACACTGACAGGATCACACTGTGACAGGGTCACACTGTGACAGGGTCACACTGACAGGATCACACACTGACAGGATCACACTATGACAGGATCACAATGACAAGGTCACACTATGACAGGGTCACACTATGACAGGGTCACACTAACAGTCACACTGACAGGACCACACTATGACAGTCTCACTGACAGGGTCACACTATGACAGGGTCACACTATGACAGGATCACACTATACCAGTCACACTGTGACAGGGTCACACTATACCAGTCACACTGACATGATCGCACTATGACAAGGTCACACTATACTAGTCACACTGTGACAGGGTCACACTATACCAGTCACACTGACAGGATCACACTGACAGGGTCACACTGTGACAGGGTCACACTATACCAGTCACACTGACAGGATCACACTGTGACAGGGTCACACTGACAGGATCACACTGACAGTCACACTGACAGGATCACACTATACCAGTCACACTATGACAGGATCACACTATGACAGTCACACTGACAGGATTACACTGTGACAGTCACACTGACAGGGTCACACTGACAGAATCACACTATGACAGGCACACTGACAGGGTCACACAATGACAGGGTCACACTGACAGGATCAAACAATGACAGGGTCACACTGACAGGATGACACAAGGACAGGGTCACACTGACAGGATCACACTATGACAGTCACACTGACAGGATCACACTATAACAGTCACAGTCACAGGATCATACTATAACAGTCACACTGACAGGATCACACTATAACAGTCACACTCACAGGATCACACTATAACAGTCACACACCAGCCTGAGAGAAGCCATTTACAGGATCACACTATAACAGTCACACTGACAGGATCACACTATAACAGTCACACTGACAGGATCACACTATAACAGTCACACTCACAGGATCACACTATAACAGTCACACACCAGCCTGAGAGAAGCCATTTACAGGATCACACTATAACAGTCACACTGACAGGATCACACTATAACAGTCACACTGACAGGATCACACTATAACAGTCACACTGACAGGATCACACTATAACAGTCACACTCACAGGATCACACTATAACAGTCACACTCACAGGATCACACTATAACAGTCACACTCACAGGATCACACTATAACAGTCACACACCAGCCTGAGAGAAGCCATTTACAGGATCACACTATAACAGTCACACACCAGCCTGAGAGAAGCCATTTACAGGATACAATGTATTATTCCACAGCTGGTTATATTTTCTTCCTCTGGGAAAGTTTAAGCAACTGTATTTCAGAAGTCATACTCATCTCTGGTGCTTTTTCTAGATGGAGTTTCTTTTCTGATGTCCCTGTTGTGTATGCTCTTTGTTGTAAGTTATGTTCTAAACCTTTATTAGTGGGAGGTCGATGGACACAGTGGGCCATGAACATTCCTGCTGTAATTCCTGACATACTTACCCTGCAGAGAAAATATACATACTGCTGCGCTCTCTCAACCCCTCTTATCTGACCCGACTCTGTCTATCATACTGCTACAGCTCAGAGAGAGGGGAGGAGTGGACAAGGGAGGAGAGGATAAGATAATAGAGGAGAGTGGACAAGGGAGGAGAGGATAAGATAATAGAGGAGAGTGGACAAGGGAGGAGAGGATAAGATAATAGAGGAGAGGGGACAAGGGAAGACAGGATAAGATAGAGGAGAGGGGACAAGGGAGGAGAGGATAAGAGAATAGAGAAGAGGCCAAGGGAGGAGAGGATAAAATAATAGAGGAGAGGGGACAAGGGAGGAGAGGATAAGATAATAGAGGAGAGGGGACAAGGGAGGAGAGGATAAAAGAATAGAGGAGAGGGGACAAGGGAGGAGAGGATAAGAGAATAGAGGAGAGAGGCTTAATGCGCTAATGTTGGTCAAATGGACAATGCACCAATCCTCTCCAACCTGGCATGGTATAATTTGATATAGACCTTTTCTTAATTTATAGTCTAATCAACGCTGATAAATAGGCTATGGACGTGTGTATTTGTTTCTATTTTAATGATTGTCATACTATAGCATAGCTGTCTCTCCCCTTCATACTTTCCCTGTCAATTCCTATTTGATATTCTTCTTTCGGAAAGCCTAATGGAGGCCTAGTTTAAAAATAAATAAAAAGTTAAGGAGAAATATTTGCTCTTGTGTCTGACAACCGCTGGTGGCTTTGATTGACGGGTCCTTTTACGTGGTGTTTGTTTGTGAGTTCGCTGATTCTCTCTCTAGGCCTGTGAGGTTGACCAAATGGTTGGATTGGAACAGTGAGGAGACAAATCGAGGAAGATTTTTCTTGTCAATGTGAGGATTTTATTAGCAAACATGAAGCCATAAAGCCGGCGACTCTACAAGTACCCAAGAAAGCAATGGTAACTGAACTAAATGAGTATAGCACTCACTTCTGCCTTCATGAAGTGATTTGAGAGGCTAGTTAAGGATCATATCACCTCTACCTTACCTGACACCCTAGACCCACTTCAAATTGTATACCACCCCAATAGATCCACAGACGATGCATTCGCCATCCCACTGCACAATCCCGTCTGGACAAGAGGAATACCTATGTAAGAATGATTCCAGAGAGCAACGTCACAAGGCCTATATACCAGTAGTATTATATTATGTAAATTCAGAAAGTGTTCTAAAGTAGCATGTCTGGACTCCATCTCTTTAATAAGAATCAAACGCTCCTGTCATGATTTCATCTTGTAAAAGGCCTATTTTTAGTAGCTTAGGCTACATTATTTCTATGACGACACAGGGCTAGACCTAGATGCAGACACAGGAGGCAGATGGTTTGAGACTCTGATATTTATTAAAATACAAGGGGCAGGCAATAGGCAGGTCAAGGACTGGCAAAAGTCCATAAACCAGGTCAGAGTCCGAAGGCACAGGGGGGCAGGCAGGCTCCAGGTCAGGGCAGAAGTTCATAAACCAGGTCAGAGTCCGGAGGCACAGGGGGGCAGGCAGGCTCCAGGTCAGGGCAGAAGTTCATAAACCAGGTCAGAGTCCGAAGGTACAGGGGGGCAGGCAGGCTCCAGGTCAGGGCAGAAGTTCATAAACCAGGTCATATGGACGTTCTCCATATGCTGTTTGGATGCCATGACAAGGGTTTCAAGACTTACTAGAGCAATTCCATGGACTATTTATCAGGCAGCATGCCTCAGTAATTCCCCTGCCGGTGATGATTCTGTACAGCCTACCCAGCTTCCCGAGAACCCCGCCTACGTCCTCCTGAGCGCTATGTTGGGGACCCTGGAACCTGCTAGTCGTTTCTTTCCCAGTGCTCCCTCATCTTTGAGCTGCAGTCCTCTTCCTTCCCTTCGGACCGTTCGAGAATAGCGTATCTTATAATGCTAATGTCTGGTAAAGTGCTCTCCTGGGCAACAGCGGTTTGGGAGCAACTACCCGCCATTTGTAGAATTTCATTGCAGAGGTGAGGAAGGTATTCGATTCTCCGGTGTCTGGGAGAGAGGTGGCCCAAAAGCTACTTCGATTACGCCAATAATCCCGTAGTGTGGCAGACTACGCAGTAGACTTTCGCACGTTAGCCGCCAAGAGTGCCTGGAAACCAGAGTCTCTGTTCCTTACCTTTCTTCATGGACTATCCAAGGAGATTAAAGACGAGCTCGGGAGTTACCCCTGGACCTCAACTCCCTCATAGCCTTAACCGTAAGGATCGATGGACGTCTATGGGAGCGCAGGAGGGAGAGGTCTGTTTTTGGCCCCACTCGTTCGTCCACGGCTGCTTGCTCGCCCCCCAAGAACCCCGGAAGTCCCCAACGCCTGCATTTCCGAGAGGATCCGAAGGCATCTGAGTCCCCTCGGGAACGAGCGACTCACTACCTGACTGACCCACAGCCAGACCTCACTAGTGACTACCTACCCTGACTGACCCACAGCCAGGCCTCACTAGTGAATATCTACCCTGACTGACCCACAGCCAGGCCTCACTAGTGAATATCTACCCTGACTGACCCACAGCCAGGCCTCACTAGTGAATATCTACCCTGACTGACCCACAGCCAGGCCTCACTAGTGAATATCTACCCTGACTGACCCACAGCCAGGCCTCACTAGTGAATATCTACCCTGACTGACCCACAGCCAGGCCTCACTAGTGAATATCTACCCTGACTGACCCACAGCCAGGCCTCACTAGTGAATATCTACCCTGACTGACCCACAGCCAGGCCTCACTAGTGAATATCTACCCTGACTGACCCACAGCCAGATACATAGGCTTGTGTTGTCAACAACGGCATGACAATGATCAAGAACGCTGCTATATTGACACTCATTTTCTACTGTGCCTACGCAATGGGGCAGAGCTAGGTTGTCACCTCAGGGACGACTACAGAGGCTTAACTCCAACAGTTGCCTGTTGTGGTGCTACAGGCCATTACATATCCGCCTGTCCAGTAAAAGACCAGACTCATCAGCTAGGTAAGAGTGCTATAATATTAGTACTATAACAACACAGGGCGAGACCCAGATGCAGACACAGATGGTCGAGTCTCTGATATTTATTCAAATACAAGGGGTAGGTCGAGGGCAGGCAGAAGTTCATTAACCAGGTCAGAGTCCCGAAAGGTACAGGGGGCAGGCAGCAGAGGTGTGGACTCAAGTCACATGACTTGGACTCAAGTTGAGTCACATATGATGACTTGCAGCTTGACACCAATGACTCGTGACTTAACTTGGACTTGAGCCTTATGACTCGACCTGACTTGATACCCTCCCCAAGGCCAAATATAAAAAATGATGCTATTAAAAAGTGTGCAGCGCATCAACTCTTCATTTAACGGATTACAGTTTGAATCGGACAGCAGCCAATCAAATTGTGCCAGCGGAGAAAAAGTTGTGTGTGGCAATGCAGAGGAACGTCAGTGGGTGAATTCAGTTGGAGACCCTGGAAAGATGATACCCTAAAGTATTATTTTCGGTTATAAAGACTACGCTGTCGTCAACAAAAAACGGATTGCAACTATATATAACTTTGCTTGTGTAGCATGTAGGCTAAGTAACATTAAGTCAATGAGCCTCCACACAGTCAGTCAATGGAACGTGATCATTGCAACCAAGATTGACCTACAACTGGCTAGGCAGTTGGTAGCCTAAATCCTGCCTGATGTTACTGCTGTTCCTAAAACCATTGACATACTACTACTGTAACCACACACAGAGTGAGCCTACAGAGTGTGTGAGAGAAGGTTGGGCGATTGTGTACAAGCCTACATCACCCGATTGTGCCCCATAGTGGGGGTCTTTCTCATGGCTACCCATGTATTAACATGGAAATATGTTTATTTGGAAAGTAATATATATATATATATATATATATATATATATATATATATATATATATATATATATACACACATATATATATAAAAGCATTAATGATTTGCGTAAATGTAATATACTAACTATTACTCGTTAAAAATATGAAATGGTATTACATTTGGTGTTGAGCATATGACTTGTTTAAGACTCAAAACTCAAAGTCTAGGACTTAAGACTTGACTCGGACTTGCCTGTCTTGACTTGGGACTTAACTTGGGACTTGAGTGCTAAGACTTGAGACTTACTTCTGACTTGTAAACCAATGACTTGGTCCCACCTCTGGCAGGCAGGCTCGAGGTCAGGGCAGACTGAATGGTCAGGCAGGCGGGCTCAGTGTCAGGGCAGGCCGAACAGGTTGAAAACAGAAACTAGGAAAACCAGGCGCACGGAAAACCATGCTGTTAGGCTTGACCAGATAGCATGAACTGGCTACAGACAAGAGAAAACAGGTATACAATGGGGATAATGGGAAGATGGGCGACACCTGGAGGGGGGTGGAGACGAGAACAAAGACAGGTGAAACAGATCAGGGTGTGACAATTTCTCTCATTACGGTGTCCTCTCTACACTGCCATCGAATGACCGCAGCAGCAGGGTTTGTGACTTTAGGAGTGGGAGTGTTTTTGGTTCGGTGCGTCAAAATAGGATAAGTAAGTACTTTTTTTATATGCAGGAAAGGTAGACATCTTTATTTTGACATACGTAAATGCAACAGATCCTCTTCAATCTGCCATTTCTTACTGTCTATATTATATATTAATATAAATTATAAGTAATAACCTTAAATAATAATGATGAAATGCCATGATAATAAAAAAGTGTAATGGCTTGTTTAAAAAAATATATATTTGGAAGTAAATTCATATAAAAGTCTACAAACAGAATTGTTACCTCCCCTTTTTTACACAAGGCCCTATAGGCCTAAGAGAACAGTAACATTTCAACAAAATGGACACATGAAAAACAATACAAAAAGGAAAAACCAGTAACAGGGTGTAATAGTGAAAATCCATGTTTCTTATTGCCTATGTTTCTTATTACCTATGTGTGACGGTGTGTCAGTGACAATCCTCTCCAATCTTACATTTCTTAATCTGTAGACTAGACTAATACTTAGAGGTAATAACTTGAATACTAATATGCTACTGATAATAATGGTACAAGTTGCAGAGATAAAAGCCACTTGTTTCTTTCTGAATAGTTATGTCGGTGAACGTGTACATTGGCCTGGCCAAGTACCATATTCTCAAATGTCAAGGCCGTCACAGCCCTCCTTATTCAGTCCTGAAGTTTACAGGGCTATGCTACCTGTTGTAGCTGATGAGATGTGGTGTCCATCCTAAAAGTTGTGTTTGGCTGGAACAGTTCCGTTATGTTTCAAACAAAGGGCAGCTCCGAGACGTACACAGCACAGCTAACCCTGCAGGAAATCCTGTGCTGCAGACAGGAATGGCATGCCAGGGTTGACCTCGTGCACTAAACACATACACACACACACACACACACACACACACACACACACACACACAGCAATAGGTGGGCCTGCAGGAAGAGGGAAGGAGGTGTTGAATTATACTGAGAGATGGTGGAAGACTCCTCCTCAGGAGTACAACACACACATAGAGGGTGGATCATAATAACACGGTGACTTTCTCAGGGGTGTCAGGTTGTCATAACAATCCCCTGCTTCGACCTCTCTCCCCTTTCTTATCCTCTCCCCTCCCCTCTGCTCTCTACCATCTCCTCTCCCCTCTCCTCCTCTACTCTGCTCTCTACTCTCTCCCCTCTGCGTTCCGCTCTGCTCTCTACCCTCTCCTCCTCTCCCCTATCCTCCTCTCCTCTCCTCTGGTCTCTACCCTCTCCTCGTCTCCCCTCTCCTCCTCTCCTCTGCTCTCTACCCTCTCCTCCTCTCCCATCTCCTCCTCTCCTCCTCTCCCATCTCCTCCTCTCCTCCTCTGCTCTCTACCCTCTCCCCTCTCCTCTCCCCTCTGCTCTCTACCCTCTCCCCTCTCCTCCTCTCCTCTGCTCTCTACCCTCTGCTCCTCTCCCCTCTCCTCCTCTCTTCTGCTCTCTACTCTCTCCCCTCTCCTCCTCTCCTCTGCTCTCTACCCTCTCCCCTCTCCTCCTCTCTTCTCCTATGCTCTCTACCCTCTCCTCTCCTCTCCTCTGCTCTCTACTCTCTACTCCTCTCCCCTCTCCTCTGCTCTCTACCCTCTCCTCCTCTCCCCTCTCCTCTCCTCCTCTCCTCTCCTCTGCTCTCCTCCTCTCCTCTCCTCTGCTCTCTACCCTCTCCTCTCCCCTCTGCTCTCTCCACCTCTCCCCTCCCCTCTCCTCTCCCCTCTGCTCTCTCCACCTCTCCCCTCCCCTCTGCTCTCCCCTCTGCTCTCTACCCTCTCCTCCTCTCCCCTCTGCTCTCTACCCTCTGTTCTCTCCCCTCTCCTCCTCTCCCCTCTCCTCTCCCCTCTGCTCTCTACCCTCTCCCCCTCTCCCCTCTGCTCTCTACCCTCTCCTCCTCTCCCCTCTCCTCCTCTCCCTGAGTGGAGATTCTAAGAGTACATGGCCATTAAGGACAGATTGTTCTTCAAGATATTCAAACCTTCATATATGACCAGCAGAGTCAAATATTAATCGCAGCGTGCACTGAACTGAACCCTTCCGCTGTTGAACTTGACTTGTGTTTTCAGCTTGGGCAAGTATAGTGCTTTGTAGTGTGTCGTAGTGGAGTAAATGTTGTATTAAAAGGGAACATTTTAGCATACACTGGAATGTAGACCAGAGGATACAGTGGTAATAGTGTGGTAGACAATGGTCATATCCCTGACTGTCACCACTGACAGTTCTATAGACTGTCTCCAATACTTTAGTGTGTACAGAGTGACAAGACTTATCTACAAACCCTAAGAAACTGTGCACACTAACACTCACACTCAGACACACACACTCAGACACTGGGGGGGGGGGGGGGGGGCACCTTTGCATTAAATGGGCAATCTGCAGTTGCTACATCCATTTTTGAACTAATTCATATGTACACATTGATTCTTGAAGGATATAACTCATTAATGATATGTACACATTGATTCTTGAAGGATATAACTCATTAATGATATGTACCCATTGATTCTTGAAGGATATAACTCATTAATGATATGTACCCATTGATTCTTGAAGGATATAACTCATTAATGATATGTACCCATTGATTCTTGAAGGATATAACTCATTAATGATATGTACCCATTGATTCTTGAAGGATATAACTCATTAATGATATGTACCCATTGATTCTTGAAGGATATAACTCATTAATGATATGTACCCATTGATTCTTGAAGGATATAACTCATTAATGATATGTACACATTGATTCTTGAAGGATATAACTCATTAATGATATGTATACATTGATTCTTGAAGGATATAACTCATTAATGATATGTACCCATTGATTCTTGAAGGATATAACTCATTAATGATATGTATCCATTGATTCTTGAAGGATATAACTCATTTATGATATGTACCCATTGATTCTTGAAGGATATAACTCATTAATGATATGTACACATTGATTCTTGAAGGATATAACTCATTAATGATATGTACACATTGATTCTTGAAGGATATAACTCATTAATGATATGTATCCATTGATTCTTGAAGGATATAACTCATTAATGATATGTACCCATTGATTCTTGAAATATATAATTTATTCATGATATGTACACATTGATTCTTGAAGGATATAACTCATTAATGATATGTACCCATTGATTCTTGAAATATATAATTTATTCATGATATGTACACATTGATTCTTGAAGGATATAACTCATTAATGATATGTATCCATTGATTCTTGAAGGATATAACTCATTAATGATATGTACCCATTGATTCTTGAAGGATATAACTCATTAATGATATGTACACATTGATTCTTGAAGGATATAACTCATTAATTATATGTACCCATTGATTCTTGAAGGATATAACTCATTAATGATATGTACCCATTGATTCTTGAAGGATATAACTCATTAATGATATGTACCCATTGATTCTTGAAAGATATAACTCATTAATGATATGTACCCATTGATTCTTGAAATATATAACTCATTAATGATATGTACACATTGATTCTTGAAGGATATAACTCATTAATGATATGTACACATTGATTCTTGAAGGATATAACTCATTAATGATATGTATACATTGATTCTTGAAGGATATAACTCATTAATGATATGTACCCATTGATTCTTGAAGGATATAACTCATTAATGATATGTACCCATTGATTCTTGAAGGATATAACTCATTAATGATATGTACCCATTGATTCTTGAAGGATATAACTCATTAATGATATGTACACATTGATTCTTGAAGGATATAACTCATTAATGATATGTATACATTGATTCTTGAAGGATATAACTCATTAATGATATGTACCCATTGATTCTTGAAGGATATAACTCATTAATGATATGTATCCATTGATTCTTGAAGGATATAACTCATTTATGATATGTACCCATTGATTCTTGAAGGATATAACTCATTAATGATATGTACACATTGATTCTTGAAGGATATAACTCATTAATGATATGTACCCATTGATTCTTGAAGGATATAACTCATTAATGATATGTACCCATTGATTCTTGAAATATATAATTTATTCATGATATGTACACATTGATTCTTGAAGGATATAACTCATTAATGATATGTATCCATTGATTCTTGAAGGATATAACTCATTAATGATATGTACCCATTGATTCTTGAAGGATATAACTCATTAATGATATGTACACATTGATTCTTGAAGGATATAACTCATTAATTATATGTACCCATTGATTCTTGAAGGATATAACTCATTAATGATATGTACCCATTGATTCTTGAAGGATATAACTCATTAATGATATGTACCCATTGATTCTTGAAAGATATAACTCATTAATGATATGTACCCATTGATTCTTGAAGGATATAATTCATTAATGATATGTACACATTGATTCTTGAAGGATATAACTCATTAATGATATGTACCCATTGATTCTTGAAGGATATAACTCATTAATGATATGTACACATTGATTCTTGAAGGATATAACTCATTAATGATATGTACCCATTGATTCTTGAAGGATATAACTCATTAATGATATGTACCCATTGATTCTTGAAAGATATAACGTATTAATAAGTGTGGTGCTGTAAAGAGCAAACCGTCTTACCACACCCTTCCAGAACCCCAGCTGGGCTCCATTAGCCTCCTAACTGGGAAGGTTCTGGAAGGGCGTGGTAAGACGGTTTGCCCTTTACAGCACCACAATGCCTCATGAGTTAGTTCAACTGTCATACCCCATCAGAACCCCAAATATAAGCTTGTTTTACTCCAATATTTGTAAACAAAGTCAATGTAAACAAACACTGTATAGCCTCAACATATTTTTTATATCATGGATGGGCAGTTTCCTTTTTGTTGTTGTTGCTTTTTACAGTAGCAGTGGTTCACTTTGTTATCGTTTCAACTGCAAATATCTTCAGCAATGTTACTTTTTAAAAACTGCATACACATTATGCTCAGACATATTCAAGCCTTTTTTCCTTGGAGGATGTTGTTTGTGCTACATATCCTCCCGGCCGATGGATCAGGACCTCTGATGAGGAGGACAAACAAAAGTCACCATTGAAATTAGCAGCAAAGCCTGAAAGAAGTGTTCCTCCCACCCCAAAATAGATGTGGAATCCATGCCAATTAGAGACTCCATTCCAGTCAGGGTCAACAAGAGGAGGAGGGGGAGGGAGAGTGGGAGGAGGGGGGGATGGAGGGAGAAGGACGGAGGGGGAGGTGTCTGACCAAAGTGGAGCAGATGTCACTTGGTCAACACTTCCTGTTTTGTTGGGCTTTTTATTTTGAGATGGCTAATTTGGAGGGCCAGCCAGTCGCTGAGTCTTTGGCTCTATGTGTGGAGTTGGGCCTGAGATTTACACTGAGTCTTTGGCTCTATGTGTGGAGTTGGGCCTGAGATTTACACTGAGTCTTTGGCTCTATGTGTGGAGTTGGGCCTGAGATTTACACTGAGTCTTTGGCTCTATGTGTGGAGTTGGGCCTGAGATTTACACTGAGTCTTTGGCTCTATGTGTGGAGTTGGGCCTGAGATTTACACTGAGTCTTTGGCTCTATGTGTGGAGTTGGGCCTGAGATTTACACTGACACTTTGGCTCCCATTGTTCCCGTTTCCCTTTCCTCCTAGCAGACCTGACCACAGAGGACATCACTCAGCGTCAGCTCAGTGTGTCTGTCTGCCTGCCTCCATCACCACAGACTTGCCACAACTATCTTTTTTACCAGACTTTACTTGTTTTGTAACCCCAAAATAAGGACACAAATCAGCAGTTCACATGTGTTAGTTTCTTTCCCTGGATGTGTGTACTTACTCCAGGTTTGTACTACCGTTATGATAGTGGACAAATCATTTATTCATGCGTGGTGATAAAGGTAAAATGGTTCGAGTTACAGAAAGACTTTCTTTCTTTCTTTCTTTCTTTCTCAATCAGTCGTTCTGTGTTCTGCCTAATAATCTTGAGGGATAGAGGTTCCCGTACACACTGGTCATACTGGTAGAACCGATCAAGGGCGAAGAACGATAGAGTTCTGGGAAGGAGATGAGGAGGAGAGACTGATTGTTCAGTGTCCAGTGGGACTCATCCTAGCCCTGAACCAGGCTTCAACAGACACATCTGATCTTCATCATCACATCACACCATGACTTGTTGGCTCTGAGGAACAGTTTGTCCATCCGCCAGTTTCAGATTTCAGACACTCATTGTCAAGACGCACAGTTGACCTGTGAGTAGGGCTGACCGTATTACCGCCACTGGCAGTCCTGTATCACTAACATCGAGTGGCTGCTAACAACATACTGACTCAAATCTCTAGCCACTTTAATAATTAAAAATGGGATGTAATAAATGTATCACTAGCCACTTTAAACAATGCCACTTTATATAATGTTTACATACCCTACATTACTCATCTCATATGTATATACAGTGCCTTGCGAAAGTATTCGTCCCCCTTGAACTTTGCGACCTTTTGCCACATTTCAGGCTTCAAACATAAAGATATAAAACTGTATTTTTTTGTGAAGAATCAACAACAAGTGGGACACAATCATGAAGTGGAACGACATTTATTGGATATTTCAAACTTTTTTAACAAATCAAAAACCTGAAAAATTGGGCGTGCAAAATTATTCAGCCCCTTTACTTTCAGTGCAGCAAACTCTCTCCAGAAGTTCAGTGAGGATCTCTGAATGATCCAATGTTGACCTAAATGACTAATGATGATAAATACAATCCACCTGTGTGTAATCAAGTCTCCGTATAAATGCACCTGCACTGTGATAGTCTCAGAGGTCCGTTAAAAGCGCAGAGAGCATCATGAAGAACAAGGAACACACCAGGCAGGTCCGAGATACTGTTGTGAAGAAGTTTAAAGCCGGATTTGGATACAAAAAGATTTCCCAAGCTTTAAACATCCCAAGGAGCACTGTGCAAGCGATAATATTGAAATGGAAGGAGTATCAGACCACTGCAAATCTACCAAGACCTGGCCGTCCCTCTAAACTTTCAGCTCATACAAGGAGAAGACTGATCAGAGATGCAGCCAAGAGGCCCATGATCACTCTGGATGAACTGCAGAGATCTACAGCTGAGGTGGGAGACTCTGTCCATAGGACAACAATCAGTCGTATATTGCACAAATCTGGCCTTTATGGAAGAGTGGCAAGAAGAAAGCCATTTCTTAAAGATATCCATAAAAAGTGTTGTTTAAAGTTTGCCACAAGCCACCTGGGAGACACACCAAACATGTGGAAGAAGGTGCTCTGGTCAGATGAAACCAAAATTGAACTTTTTGGCAACAATGCAAAACGTTATGTTTGGCGTAAAAGCAACACAGCTCATCACCCTGAACACACCATCCCCACTGTCAAACATGGTGGTGGCAGCATCATGGTTTGGGCCTGCTTTTCTTCAGCAGGGACAGGGAAGATGGTTAAAATTGATGGGAAGATGGATGGAGCCAAATACAGGACCATTCTGGAAGAAAACCTGATGGAGTCTGCAAAAGACCTGAGACTGGGACGGAGATTTGTCTTCCAACAAGACAATGATCCAAAACATAAAGCAAAATCTACAATGGAATGGTTCAAAAATAAACATATCCAGGTGTTAGAATGGCCAAGTCAAAGTCCAGACCTGAATCCAATCGAGAATCTGTGGAAAGAACTGAAAACTGCTGTTCACAAATGCTCTCCATCCAACCTCACTGAGCTCGAGCTGTTTTGCAAGGAGGAATGGGAAACAATTTATGTCTCTCGATGTGCAAAACTGATAGAGACATACCCCAAGCGACTTACAGCTGTAATCGCAGCAAAGGGTGGCGCTACAAAGTATTAACTTAAGGGGGCTGAATAATTTTGCACGCCCAATTTTTCAGTTTTTGATTTGTTAAAAAAGTTTGAAATATCCAATAAATGTCGTTCCACTTCATGATTGTGTCCCACTTGTTGTTGATTCTTCACAAAAAAATACAGTTTTATATCTTTATGTTTGAAGCCTGAAATGTGGCAAAAGGTCGCAAAGTTCAAGGGGGCCGAATACTTTCGCAAGGCACTTTACTGTACTCTATACCATCTACTGCATCTTGCCTATGCCGTTCGGCCATCGCTCATCCATATATTTTTATATGAATTCCTTTACACTTGTGTGTATAAGGTAGTAGTTGTGAAATTGTTAGGTTAGATTACTTGTTAGATATTACTGCATGGTCGGAACTAGAAGCACAAGCATTTCGCTACACTCGTATTAACATCTGCTAACCATGTGTATGTGACAAATCAAATTAGAAAAATAGAAACCCCTTTTGCAATTATGTTAGCACAGCTGAAAACTCTCTTCACTGTTGATGTTGAGACGGGTGTTTTGCGGGTACTATTTAATGAAGCTGTCAGTTGAGGACTTGTGATGTTTCCGTTTCTCAAACTAGGCACTCTAATGTATTTATCCACTTGCTCAGTTGTGCACAGTTTTCAGCTGTACTAACATAATTACAAAAGGGTTTTCTAATGATCAATTAGCCTTTTAAAATGATAAACTGGATTAGCTAACACAGCGTGCCATTGGAGACAGGAGTGATGGTTGCTGATACACCTATGTAGATATTCCATTAAAAAATCTGCCGTTTCCAACTACAATAGTCATTTACAACATTAACAATGTCTACACTGTATTTCTGATCAATTTGATGTTATTTTAATAGACACAACCTTTTGTTTTTCTTTCAAAAACAAGGACATTTGTAAGTGACCCCAACCTTTTGAAGGGTATTGTATCTCTTGATTTCCAAGGCATTCTAAAGTTTGTATCATTCTAAAGTTTCTAGCATATTGGACCTGTTTGAAATGATCACTTTTATGCTCGACACGGACAATCCACCTGCACACTTGCTCCGGAATGGGGCAAATTGCCTTTCTATTTTATTCAGCTAAGTTCAATTATATTTTTCTTACTATAAAATGATATAAGATAGAGGCAAGGGACTTATATATTTTCTGCTAAAGGAACAAGCCTACAGCCTACGGCAGGGAGCATTGACAGATAACATACAGTAGACCAACTCATATTCTGTTCTTCTGAAATACATTTGATTCATAATGTTTCTTTAGACCCGGCTAAACTAAATAATGGATTTATTGTGATGGTGTGTATTCAATTGATTTATTAGACTTTTTTTTTCTAAATGTATTTGTTCCAAAGGCACACATCAGTGGCTTGTATGTGTGGAGGCCTGGAGATGCTAAACGTGTTTATGTTAATTAACGGTCAATTACCATGAGAGAGGCCATCTTTTGCATGACAATAATAACCAGATGACAAAATGTCATGACTGCCACAGCCGTACCTGTGGGAGGGTCAGACAAACAGGGTCTCTTTCTCACAGCACCCACACACACACCCACACACTCACCCCCTTTCCCAGTAGGATCCATTACTGTGGAAACTAAAGGCGAGTCTTAAGTGTCTTTCCTGTGAGAAACTAAATAGTTGTGTAGGTAAATGTGGTCCCTCTCTTTGTGTGTTCTAAATATAGTTGGTAGTGGGAGAGAGATGGAAACAGGAATGACCCTGGTGTTTTCTGCTGATGAGTGGCCCCCTCTGTTTCCTTTTATGAGTCGCTGCTGTTACGTTCCTGGAATAATCCACGTGTTCTTCCGACTCCCGAATCTCACACTATTCGCTTTATAGTACACTACTTTGGACTAGGGCCCATAGGGCTGTGGTCAAAAGTAGTGCACTATATAGCGAATAGGGTGCCATTTGAACGCATCCACAGAGCCTGTTGACTCCTCGTCAAGAAGGATTTAAATCATTCCAAACATTGATGGCGTTCATGCAGCCCCTGCCAGCTCTTTCTCTTCCTCCACTCTAGCCTCCTAATATGGAGGCCCTAACCCCAGGGCTGTGTCAGAACATGTTAGGGCACAGGTGTTACAGCTGCGTTTACACGCAAACAACAACTGGACGTTGACAGGCAAAAATGTCTGTCAGAATGGTCCCCCCCCACCACATTCTTACACAGAAACACACTACGGCGTTAGCACTCACGCAAACACACACACACACACCTCATCAGCTTGTTTTCATTCGTACAATAGGGTTGTGAAAAGCAAATTTTTCATTCTATTGATGAACACAGTTTTATTGTTTGTTCATTAGCAGTGGGGAGTGATTGATGTAGTCTAACAGTAATAGTCTAGTGAACAATGGACTGTTTGTTTAATGACACAGTATACGTTGATGCTGTGCACTGTGAGGGCCTGTAAACAGCCCTTTGATTTCCATGGGCGTCCGAACTAAAGCATGAGTTACATCATCCGTTTTCCCCATTCAGGGGTTGAGAGCACACAGCTGGCTATAGCAGTGTGTATGAAGGAGGCTTTCCTCCTCAAACACAGTGCGCACTACACTAAACACTAACGCTGAGAATTGCCAGGGACCTCACGAAACGATATTATCACAATGCTTAGGTGGCGATTACAATATATAGTGCTATTCTCACAATTCAACAGCAGTGTTAATGGAATCTACGGTCTCTCACCCTCAGTCACGACACACAACCTCTTTAACCCAGCTGTGAGGTGAAGTTCTGCTGCCTGCAGATCTTTACACTAGACAGAAACACTGTGTTTATACAGTATTTTCCCCTTTTTTTACTGGTGCTGCTCATGATTTGGACACAAGCCAAGTCAACTTTCATAAGTGACATGTACATAATTTGACTCTCACTTGTAGTTATGAACACTCTACCCAAGACTGAGAAATGTCATGTCAAGTCTTTGTGTTTCGTTTTTTGGTCTGTATGCGGGTGTATGTGTGTGTGTGTGTATGCGTGTGTGTGGGTGTGTGTGTATGCGTGTGTGTATGCGTGTGTGTGTGGGTGTGTGTGTGCACGTGTCAGTACTGTGTAGGAAGACATGCATCTCTTTCCCAAACCCTTCCTGGATCCTGTTGAACGTGGTGAGGCATCTTCCCACTGACTCCCCCATGCAATGCAAATGTCCCAGAGCAGCATGCAAAGCCATAAACATCTGCCATTTATGTCACTGAAGAATGTAGAGTTAGGAGAGGAGTGCAGCCCAGTGGAGGAACATCGAGCCCTGGGAGTTAAGTGCTACTGCTGTACTGTAAGAAAACACTTGATCTGAAGTCCAGAGGTTGGTAGTAAGGAATTGATTTTCTGAGAAACTCAACACTCTCCCTCCCTCCCTCCCTCCCTCCCTCCCTCCCTCCCTCCCTCCCTCCCTCCCTCCCTCCCTCCCTCCCTCCCTCCCCTCCCACTATCAGAGTCCTCGGTGTCGGCGCCCCTGGGGTCAGTCCCCATGGACCTGCGTGTGACGGAGCGTGTGATGCGGCCGGGTTCGGACACAGCCCTGCTGACCCCCCTGCACCCCCCGCTGCTGCTCAGCCCCTTCTCCCCCCAGCCCTGCACCCCTTTCTCGCAGCAGCAGCTGCACCAGCACATACGGGTACGTTCTGTATGGCTATGCCCAGTCCCAGCACAGTCCCAGCACAGTCCCAGCACACAGTCCCCAAACACTCACACACTGCCAATCCATGCATTTCATTACATGTACTGTATTTAATGTTTAAAACCTGTAATGTTTACATTTGTGCAAATCATATTAGTAATGACTTTCATGCTCCAATCGAGCTCATTAGTCCAAGTCTTTTTGTCAACCATATGTCACACATTCCCAGTTCAGAGGGGCACTTTTTCCTGTTTCCACACATACTTTACTGAGTGTCTCATTGTATTTCAGTTCAACATGGAACAACGGAGACGTGAGCAGGAGCAGGAGAAACAGCAAGAGCTGCAGCAGCTGTGGCGCAAGGACAAGAGCCAACAGAGTGAGTTTCACTGTGTGTGTGTGTTTAGTTGTACTATCCTTGTGGGGACCAGAAGTCCTCGCAAAGACTGTAAAACAAGGGACAATTCGGACAAGTGTGGACATTTTGCTGGTCCCCACAAGGATAAAGGCTATTTTAGGCAGATTTACGGTTAGGGTTAGTGGTTAAGGTTAGGTTAGGTGTAGGAAAAATTTGATTTTGAATGGGAATCAATTGTTTGGTCCCCACAAGGATAGAACAACATACAATGTTGTGTGTGTGTGTGTGTGTGTGTGTGCTTGTACACTGTACATTGTTGCCCTGATTTGAAAATGTGCTGCACAATCTGGTGTAAAGAGATAGATCCATCAATGTCACTTTCACAAGATAAACATCCTGCACGCACCCACACACACACACAAACATAAACACAGATCAACACACACACACACACTCTGAAAATGTACATTTTCACCCCAACTAACTTAAGAATGCGTTGTGCAGAAGAAAACATGTAGACCCACCCATTTGAGAGGCATTTCCCTCTGCCTTTTCCCAGCAAACTGAGTCATCATCAATTGCACCTATACAAAAATAATACCAAATCTCTTACAACAAGCAGAGGAAAACAGTAATGTTGTGCTCTGTCTTTGTGTGGCCATAAATACGTCTGTGTGGTCTCTGAGCATTCCTCCAGTCAGACAGTATCTGGTAGGGCTCTGAAGAGGAGGGGAGGGGAGAGGATGAGCTGAGTAATGATGTTTTGACCTCTGCCCTGTGGGTCCCAAACCTGGTTCTCTGTGAGTGGCTGTCAATGGACCATTGTGGCTCTGAGCTGCTTATCTCTGTGTTTTGTGGGCTGGAGCTGAGGCATGCTAGACATCACGTGTTACCTGGTCCTCACACAGAGCCCACTGTTCCCGTTGCCTTACACACACACACACACACACACACACAGGGAAGGTCAGGTCCATCTGTGAATAGAGGGAGAGACTGATAGAGGGCCATTCCCATTGTTTATTTTTAATTTTTAATTTCACCTTTATTTAACCAGGTAGGCTAGTTGAGAACAAGTTCTCATTTACAACTGCGACCTGGCCACTGCAAAGCAGTGCGACACAAACAACAACACAGAGTTACACATGGAATAAACAAACATACAGTCAATAACACAGTAGAAAAAGTCTATATACAGGGTGTGCAAATGAGTTAGGATAAGAGAGTTAAGGCAATAAATAGGCCATGGTGGAGAAGTAATTACAATATAGCTATTAAACACTGGAATGGTAGATGTGCAGAAGATGAATGTGCAAGTAGAGATACTGGGGTGCAAAGGAGCAAGATAAATAAATAAATACAGTATGGGGATGAGGTAGTTGTGACAGGAGTGTCATACTGTATATAGTCTATCTTCAGTTACCAATCCCTGCAGAGTGATTGGTCTGATGGTATCTATATCTGTGTTGATTGACAGGTGCTGTGGCCAGTTCCCTGGTGAAGCAGAAACTCCAGGAGGTGATTCTGAAGAAGCAGAAACAACAAGCCCTGGGAAGAACCAGCTCCAACCCTCTCAGTGGTCCCCCTGTGGGCTACAGGTGAGAACTCTTTACACCTTCAGTAGCACGTGGGCTACAGGTGAGAACTCTTTACACCTTCAGTAGCATGTGGGCTACAGGTGAGAACTATTTACACCTTCAGTAGCATGTGGGCTACAGGTGAGAACTCTTTACACCTTCAGTAGCATGTGGGCTATAGGTGAGAACCCTTTACACCTTCAGTAGCATGTGGCTACAGGTGAGAATTCTTTACACCTTCAGTAGCATGTGGGCTACAGGTGAGAACTCTTTACACCTTCAGTAGCATGTGGGCTACAGGTGAGAACTCTTTACACCTTCAGTAGCATGTGGGCTACAGGTGAGAACTCTTTACACCTTCAGTAGCATGTGGGCTACAGGTGAGAACTATTTACACCTTCAGTAGCATGTGGGCTACAGGTGAGAACCCTTTACACCTTCAGTAGCATGTGGGCTACAGGTGAGAACTCTTTACACCTTCAGTAGCATGTGGGCTACAGGTGAGAACTCTTTACACCTTCAGTAGCATGTGGGCTACAGGTGAGAACTCTTTACACCTTCAGTAGCATGTGGCTACAGGTGAGAATTCTTTACACCTTCAGTAGCATGTGGGCTACAGGTGAGAACTCTTTACACCTTCAGTAGCATGTGGGCTACAGGTGAGAACTCTTTATACCTTTAGTAGCATGTGGCTACAGGTGAGAACTCTTTACACCTTCAGTAGCATGTGGGCTATAGGTGAGAACTCTTTACACCTTCAGTAGCATGTGGGCTACAGGTGAGAACTCTTTACACCTTCAGTAGCATGTGGGCTACAGGTGAGAACTCTTTACACCTTCAGTAGCATGTGGGCTACAGGTGAGAACTCTTTACACCTTCAGTAGCATGTGGGCTACAGGTGAGAACTCTTTACACCTTCAGTAGCATGTGGGCTACAGGTGAGAACTCTTTACACCTTCAGTAGCATGTGGGCTACAGGTGAGAACTCTTTACACCTTCAGTAGCATGTGGGCTACAGGTGGGAACCCTTTACACCTTCAGTAGCATGTGGGCTACAGGTGAGAACTCTTTACACCTTCAGTAGCATGTGGGCTACAGGTGAGAACTATTTACACCTTCAGTAGCATGTGGGCTACAGGTGAGAACTATTTACACCTTCAGTAGCATGTGGGCTATAGGTGAGAACTCTTTACACCTTCAGTAGCATGTGGGCTACAGGTGAGAACTATTTACACCTTCAGTAGCATGTGGGCTACAGGTGAGAACTATTTACTTTGATTTACTTTGATGAGTGTCTGTGTTTTGTTTTGTTTCTGTAGGGAGCTGGCTCCAGACCCCAGTGGGCCGCCCCAGCCTCTAGTGTCCTCCCCCGCACAGGGTTCCAGCGACGGCTCAGATGACACTCCTCTACGCAGGGCAGGTGAGATACACACGCACACGCACACACGCACACTAAACCAGGTGTTTGCCATGCAAATGTTTAGTTCTCACATGCCTTGTGCCTCAGGGCCTGATGCTATGAGGCTACACTCTACAATTAGCCCATAAGATCCTTGTTACAAAGCTGTAATGCTGTAAGCTGAAACACGGTTGCCTGCCCTTCACACAGCCCAGAGAGATGACTGACAGAGTATTCATTATAACACCGTTTTGACACACAGTTAATTAACCACGGGCTGCACATCCCTGTCATCCTGTTCATAATACCTGTTTGGAATCGGATCTAGGCTTCACAATGCCTGTAGAACCTGTTTTAGAGAAGCTCACGGTAAATCTAAATGTTTCTTACACATGGTACATTCTGTACATCAGCAGAATTAAACTGCTGAGAATGTATGAATGGAGAGGAAGTTCTATCTTTCAAAGGTATTGATCCCGATTTCTACATTGTACTCAGCTACTAACTTTATTTTGTATTGGATAGTTTTCTGAGAAATTTATACTAATGATGTTATCTCTGTCGTTGAGCAGCCTCAGAGCCCAACCTGAAGGTGAAACACAAGCTGAAGAAACACCTGAACACTCGTAAGAGTCCTCTGACACGCAAGGACAGTGCCCCGTCCCCCATCAAACACCGGGTGCCCGACACTCTGGGTAAGTACCTCACTCCCCCAAACACTGCTGCCCGCTAGACTCTGTGGTGCCAGGGCTAATAGAATGACTGGGACATGTTGTGTTATGATCTCTCTCTCACTCCCTCTCCCTTTCTCTCTCTCCCTCCCTTTCCCTAATTTTCTCTCTGCAGACTCGTCCCCCAGCAGCAGTAGCACACCAGTGTCTGGCTGCAGCTCGCCTAACGACAGTCTACCCAATGAGAACGGAGTGCTGCAATCTGTTGGCGGGCTGTCCCATGAGGTTATTATCCGATTGGTATTTACCCAGCCTCCCTTCCCCTACACACACATACACCTATACATATGCATGAAGCTTTGACTCTCCTCTCTAGTGTGTTTGTGTGGAGATGGGACCAGTAGAGCCTTAGTTTCTGGACTGTTTGTTCAGTGTATTTCTCTAAGCTATGCAGTCTGGGTAATGAAATGTTTAAAACAGTGATACTGGAGAAGGACATCTGTCTGTAGCCCTGTAGCGGAACACAACACCAGGTCACCTAATCAAACCCTCTCCACCTAGTTGAACACAACACCAGATCACCTAATCAAACTCTCTCCACCTAGTTGAACACAACACCAGGTCACCTAATCAAACTCTCTCCACCTAGTTGAACACAACACCAGATCTGGTCACCTAATCAAACCCTCTCCACCTAGTTGAACACAACACCAGATCACCTAATCAAACCCTCTCCACCTAGTTGAACACAACACCAGATCACCTAATCAAACCCTTTCCACCTAGTTGAACACAACACCAGATCACCTAATCAAACCCTCTCCACCTAGTTGAACACAACACCAGGTCACCTAATCAAACTCTCTCCACCTAGTTGAACACAACACCAGGTCACCTAATCAAACCCTCTCCACCTAGTTGAACACAACACCAGATCACCTAATCAAACTCTCTCCACCTAGTTGAACACAACACCAGATCTGGTCACCTAATCAAACCCTCTCCACCTAGTTGAACACAACACCAGATCACCTAATCAAACCCTCTCCACCTAGTTGAACACAACACCAGGTCACCTAATCAAACTCTCTCCACCTAGTTGAACACAACACCAGGTCACCTAATCAAACCCTCTCCACCTAGTTGAACACAACACCAGATCACCTAATCAAACCCTCTCCACCTAGTTGAACACAACACCAGATCACCTAATCAAACCCTCTCCACCTAGTTGAACACAACACCAGATCACCTAATCAAACCCTCTCCACCTAGTTGAACACAACACCAGGTCACCTAATCAAACTCTCTCCACCTAGTTGAACACAACACCAGGTCACCTAATCAAACCCTCTCCACCTAGTTGAACACAACACCAGATCACCTAATCAAACTCTCTCCACCTAGTTGAACACAACACCAGATCTGGTCACCTAATCAAACCCTCTCCACCTAGTTGAACACAACACCAGATCACCTAATCAAACCCTCTCCACCTAGTTGAACACAACACCAGGTCACCTAATCAAACTCTCTCCACCTAGTTGAACACAACACCAGGTCACCTAATCAAACCCTCTCCACCTAGTTGAACACAACACCAGATCACCTAATCAAACCCTCTCCACCTAGTTGAACACAACACCAGATCACCTAATCAAACCCTCTCCACCTAGTTGAACACAACACCAGATCACCTAATCAAACTCGCTCCACCTAGTTGAACACAACACCAGGTCACCTAATCAAACTCTCTCCACCTAGTTGAACACAACACCAGATCACCTAATCAAACCCTCTCCACCTAGTTGAACACAACACCAGGTCACCTAATCAAACCCTCTCCACCTAGTTGAACACAACACCAGGTCACCTAATCAAACCCTCTCCACCTAGTTGAACACAACACCAGGTCACCTAATCAAACCCTCTCCACCTAGTTGAACACAACACCAGGTCACCTAATCAAACTCTCTCCACCTAGTTGAACACAACACCAGATCACCTAATCAAACCCTCTCCACCTAGTTGAACACAACACCAGGTCACCTAATCAAACCCTCTCCACCTAGTTGAACACAACACCAGATCACCTAATCAAACTCTCTCCACCTAGCTGAACACAACACCAGGTCACCTAATCAAACCCTCTCCACCTAGTTGAACACAACACCAGATCACCTAATCAAACCCTCTCCACCTAGTTGAACACAACACCAGATCACCTAATCAAACCCTCTCCACCTAGTTGAACACAACACCAGATCTGGTCACCTAATCAAACCCTCTCCACCTAGTTGAACACAACACCAGATCACCTAATCAAACCCTCTCCACCTAGTTGAACACAACACCAGATCTGGTCACCTAATCAAACCCTCTCCACCTAGTTGAACACAACACCAGATCACCTAATCAAACCCTCTCCACCTAGTTGAACACAACACCAAGTCACCTAATCAAACCCTCTCCACCTAGTTAAACACCACACCAGGTCACCTAATCAAACTCTCTCCACCTAGCTGAACACAACACCAGATCACCTAATCAAACCCTCTCCACCTAGTTAAACACAACACCAGATCACCTAATCAAACCCTCTCCACCTAGTTAAACACCACACCAGGTCACCTAATCAAACTCTCTCCACCTAGCTGAACACAACACCAGATCACCTAATCAAACCCTCTCCACCTAGTTGAACACAACACCAGATCTGGTCACCTAATCAAACCCTCTCCACCTAGTTGAACACAACACCAGATCACCTAATCAAACCCTCTCCACCTAGCTGAACACAACACCAGGTCACCTAATCAAACCCTCTCCACCTAGTTGAACACAACACCAAGTCACCTAATCAAACCCTCTCCACCTAGTTGAACACAACACCAGATCACCTAATAAAACTCTCTCCACCTAGTTGAACACAACACCAAGTCACCTAATGAAACCCTCTCCACCTCGTCGTCTAGCCTTGGCTTATCAGAATAAGCAGGCTGTCCCACATGCATTTTGTATGATACTCTCACTTGTGTATACACTTAAACACTACACAAACACACACACTCTCACACACACTCACTATCTATTCACTAACATAAAATCACTTAATCACGTGCATGTACAGTACACACAAGACCTGCACCTGCGGAGGTACCTATCAGGTTTGAGAGTACACAGTCAAGGCAATATGGTTGAATTAATGTTGTATCCCCTCAGGCCCAGAGACTGCTGCTCCAGGATGGGTCTCTAGCCCACTTCACCATCCAGAGTTCCTCAGTCCTACCCACCATCACCCTGGGCCTGCCAGCCAATGCCAGGGTAAGCACATCACACAACCTGAAGAAAAAGATGTAGACCTGTAGATGTTATGGAGGTTATGAATTCAATGCTTTTCATTATTATAATGAGATTGCAAAAAATAACAACACTAAGATTCTTCTTTGATAGCAACTAGTTAACTTTTCGCCACATTCTATGTGTATGTGTGCAGAGTGATGGAGACTTGTCCCCTCTGAAGGTGGGTCGGGTGCCTATGGTGACGGGAGGCCAGTCTGTCTACCTTCCCCTGGGGACGGAGGAGCAGAGTGGGTCGCTGTCCCCTCACTTCCAGCCTGTCCTCATCCTGGAGCCCTCCGGACTGGTGCACACCCCGATGCTCGCTGGTGAGACACCACAGCATTCATATACAATTCTGGCTTGTAATAAGTTTGACGTCCAATAAACATTGCCTTTGTATATGGTAGTGAAAATTCCTTTCACATGTAACTTGACTTTGACACAGAACAGGAGAAGCCCTTGCCAGGAATGTGTTACTTAATAGTCTGAAACAATACTGAATTGCTAAACTGGATTCTGTCGGCATTAGGACTTTTCTTCAGCCTCCTGTGAAAGAGCTATGAAGATAATGTTTATGCTGCTGTCATAGATATTGTGACACTGCCACCTTGTGGCCTTGACAAACAGTCAGACTTATAGCCACACTCTGCCTGTCTCCTCTGGTCTCAGTTCCAGGCCTGGGCCCTGTTCCTCTGCAGTTTTCTCCCCAGACGGATCATCTGGCCCCAGAAGGGGGCCCTCACAAGCCTCTGAGCCGGACTCGCTCAGAGCCCCTGCCCCAGAGCCCCAGATCCCTTCACCCTCATCTGCTGCAGCAGCACCACAACAGCCAACTATTGGAGAGACTTAAACAGCAGACACATCTGGGAAAGGTGAGTGACTTACACACCCTCACCAATCCCTCTTTGCTCACATATACTCTCATGCTCACTCACTCTGTTGTAATGGATTATTTTTGTACAATCCAAAGAGGGCTTCATCTGCCAGCAGCTGTCTTTTTTTGGAAAAAATACATTGATAGAATTTAGTGAATAAAGCTAAATGGATCATTATTTGTGTGTTCAAGCTGATGTCTAAGACCAGTGAGAAGCCTCGTCTCAAACAGATCCCCTCAGAGGACATGGACTCTGAGGAGGTGGGGCCAGCGCCCAGCGATATCTATCAGGGCAGAGCAAGGGCGGAGTCACTGAGGGAGGCGGAGCTCGTGTCTGTGGCAGACAGCCAGGGAGGACAGATCAACCTGCAACACACACTCATACTCAACCAGGTAAGATACAGACACAGAGGATGGTGGAGGAACACTAGAACATGTCTCCTTGAACTTCCAGCAGAGAGCAGCAAAGGGTTTTATATTTTGTTCGTGCAGGTTTGGCATGCTCTTATTTATATAGATTTCTGTGGGTTGAAAATCACAACAATCTCCCTCCCACTCGCTCGCTCTATCTCCCTCCCTCTCGCTCGCTCTATCTCCCTCCCTCTATCTCCCTCCCTCTATCTCCCTCCCTCTATCTCCCTCCCTCTATCTCCCTCCCTCTATCTCCCTCGCTCTATCTCCCTCGCTCTATCTCCCTCGCTCTATCTCCCTCGCTCTATCTCCCTCGCTCTATCTCCCTCGCTCTATCTCCCTCGCGCTCTATCTCCCTCGCGCTCTATCTCCCTCTCGCTCTTTCTCCCTCTCGCTCTATCTCGCTCCCTCTCGCTCTATCTCGCTCCCTCTCGCTCTATCTCGCTCCCTCTCGCTCCCTCTCGCTCCCTCTCGCTCCCTCTCGCTCCCTCTCGCTCCCTCTCGCTCCCTCTCGCTCCCTCTCGCTCCATCTCGCTCCCTCTCGCTCCCTCTCGCTCCCTCTCGCTCCCTCTCGCTCCATCTCGCTCCCTCTCGCTCCCTCTCGCTCCATCTCGCTCCATCTCGCTCTATCTCGCTCCCTCTCGCTCCATCTCCCTCGCTCTATCTCGCTCTATCTCGCTCCCTCTCGCTCCATCTCCCTCGCTCTATCTCGCTCCCTCTCGCTCCCTCTCGCTCCCTCTCGCTCCCTCTCGCTCCCTCTCGCTCCCTCTCGCTCCCTCTCGCTCCCTCTCGCTCCATCTCGCTCCCTCTCGCTCCATCTCGCTCCCTCTCGCTCTATCTCGCTCCCTCTCGCTCCATCTCGCTCCCTCTCGCTCCATCTCCCTCGCTCTATCTCTCTAGTCGTTGCTATGGGAGAAACAGAAACAGCTGCAGCAGCTGCGTCGCCAGACAGCCCACATGGAGACACTGGCGGTACCCATTATGCTTGGCGGTGCCCACCGCCCCCTCTCCCGTACCCAGTCCTCGCCAGCCTCCACATCCCTCACGTTGCCAGACAAACCCCTACCCCTGTCCACCCCAGAACCACAGAGCAAACCACGCTTCACCACCGGTAAGAAGTGAACCACACACACAGGCACACTGCCACCACGAGGACCTACCTAGGTGTAGGTTATTATCCCTACTGTGGCCTTATTTCAATCTGAGGCCTGGTCAGGGATTCTCTGATAAATTGATATTATTTAATTGCATTTTTTTGATTAACTTTCTCATTGTGGTTAGATCTGTCTTATAGCTGTTGATTTGGAGGAAATGGGTAGTAATCACTGGAAATAGTCACGTTAATGTCTGTCTGTGTTTGGTTGCAGGTCTGGTTTATGACTCTCAGATGCTGAAGCACCAGTGCACATGTGGTGACAACAGCAGCCACCCAGAGCATGCTGGGAGGATCCAGAGTATCTGGTCACGTCTCCAGGAGAGAGGTCTCAGGGGCCAGTGTGAGGTACAAACATCACCATTATCATTACACACGTATTACACATACATCCATATCACTGATTACAAGTTACTAGAAGACACCAGAGCTGTCTCCACCTGGTCCCTTATCTGTTGCTCTGTCTGGTCTGTGTTCCAACAGACTATCCGAGGTAGGAAGGCCACTCTGGAGGAGCTGCAGTCGGTCCATTCAGAGCGTCATGTCCTTCTGTATGGCACCAACCCTCTCAACCGCCTCAAACTGGACAACCGCAAGCTGTCCGGTATGTCCTCACTACATATGTTATGATGTACTGGTCTACTGCATCAGGCCTTGTGCCAGAAGCCTTTAGGTCAGTGGCTTCCAACGCTGGTCTTGAGTACCCCTAACAGTACACATTTTTGTTGTAGCCCTAGACAAACATGCCTGATTCAACTCATTGTGGGCCTAAAGATTAGTTGACAAGTTGAATCAGGTGTGCTTGTCGGGGGCTACAATAATAATGTGTGCTGTTAGGAGTACTCGAGGACCGGAGTTGGGAACCACTGCTTTACATAACTGGTAACAGTTTGGCAACAGCACTGTAAAGTAAAGCTACTCTGGTGTCCCTAGTAACTCTGGTGGCCCTAGTAACTCTGGTGTCCCTAGTAACTCTGGTGTCCCTAGTAATTCTGGTGTCCCTAGTAACTCTGGTGTCCCTAGTAACTCTGGTGTCCCTAGTAACTCTGGTGTCCCTAGTAACTCTGGTGTCCCTAGTAACTCTGGTGTCCCTAGTAACTCTGGTGTCCCTAGTAACTCTGGTGTCCCTAGTAACTCTGGTGTCCCTAGTAACTCTAGTGTCCCTAGTAACTCTGGTGTCCCTAGTAACTCTGGTGTCCCTAGTAACTCTGGTGTCCCTAGTAACTCTGGTGTCCCTAGTAACTCTGGTGTCCCTAGTAACTCTGGTGTCCCTAGTAACTCTGGTAGCCCTAGTAACTCTGGTGTCCCTAGTAACTCTGGTGTCCCTAGTAACTCTGGTGTCCCTAGTAACTCTGGTGTCCCTAGTCACTCTGGTGTCCCTAGTAACTCTGGTGTCCCTAGTAACTCTGGTGTCCCTAGTAACTCTGGTGTCCCTAGTCACTCTGGTGTCCCTAGTAACTCTGGTGTCCCTAGTAACTCTGGTGTCCCTAGTAACTCTGGTGTCCCTAGTAACTCTGGTGTCCCTAGTAACTCTGGTGTCCCTAGTAACTCTGGTGTCCCTAGTAACTCTGGTGTCCCTAGTAACTCTGGTGTCCCTAGTAACTCTGGTGTCCCTAGTAACTCTGGTGTCCCTAGTAACTCTGGTGTCCCTAGTAACTAGGGATTTGCCTTTTGGTTAAAGTTACAGAATTGATAGCACTTTGGAATCCGTTATGTTTAGTAGTCAACTCAGTCATGTATTTAAGTTGTCACTACAGTGATGGTACACAAACATACAGTAAT
Source organism: Oncorhynchus mykiss (assembly GCF_057628025.1). NCBI lineage: Eukaryota > Metazoa > Chordata > Actinopteri > Salmoniformes > Salmonidae > Oncorhynchus > Oncorhynchus mykiss. The sequence continues at coordinate 60,025,052 of NC_143030.1, read as the reverse complement.
GTCTGATACTCATTTCTAATGTAAAATTGTTTGAAAAGGAGCTGTTAACATAGATTGTTTGGTTAATAAAACCTCTCTGCATTTTTCTCCCTCAGGCATTCTCTCTCAAAGGATGTTTGTGATGCTGCCATGTGGAGGAGTAGGGGTACGTGAGAGGCCCAACACACACACACACACACACACACACACATTTCCCCCTAGCTCTCTCTCACTCACAACACGCACAACATTTCTCGATTTCAGTTGGCAATTCTTCCCTCCAAGTCCTTGACAACGGTTATATGATACAGTCCATTCAGATTGATTAGAGTGATGGTAGTTGTTGCTGTTGTTTCCAGGAGAGGGCCATGAGAAGACAAGGCGGTGGAAATGAAAGAGGAAAACATGAGTGCGTTGGGACATGTCAATAAATTGCCTGACGATCTCCATCGGACCATGACAATTCAAACTAATAGAAACAATATGCGCATGACGAGGGATTAAAGACATGCCTCCAATTTCATTGTCTGAGCCAGACGGCTAGAAATGCGAGTTTGTGAACAAACAGAAAAAAATGGATAGATAAAATGGAGTGGACAGGAGAATGTTTAAGTCCCTGAGGGAATGCCAACCCCTCAGGTCTGTATATACAACACCATGTATGCATGGTCCTGTTCCTCTGTTGCCTGGATAGCAAATCTCTATGGCACAGTGTGTCTGTGTAAATATATCACACAGCTATGTTATAGTCCGGTAAATGATTGAGGTGAGGTCTGTTTGCCTCCAAAACCAGTGTGCCTGTAGTACTATTAGTTGGTGTTGTTTAAACCATGGAAAGACTTCACCTGATGCACTGGAACTCCCTATAGCATGCTAGCAGATTCTAAACACATTCTTATGACCGGTTCCATCCAGCTTGACTGCTGTCCTGTCACTCACCCTCATGTTGTTTTGTTTTTGATTGACAGGTGGATAATGACACAATCTGGAACGAGTCTCATACATCCACGGCGTCGCGCATGGCTGCAGGCAGCGTCACAGAGCTGGCCTTCAGAGTGGCCAAAGGAGAACTCAAGGTAAGACACCGATCTGTACTCCACTCCTCATCCAATCACGCTCTGGTCTGCCTCACCAACTGCCTTAGGCCACTTGACAAAGAATGCTGAATGATAATGTTTTGTTTGACTGTTTCTCTCCAGAATGGCTTTGCAGTGGTGAGACCCCCAGGCCACCATGCTGACCCCTCCAACCCAATGTGAGTCTGTTTCATATTCTCATATCTACTGTGTGTGTGTTGATTTTCGTGTATACTATACTCCTTGTGGTGGTGCGTGCCCAGGCTAACCACAGCGGGCTCTGCTGAGCTTTGCAGTGTCAGCAGCCTGTCTGACGATGGATATTTATGGCCTGATAGTGAAGCTGGGAAGGAGAAGAACAGAGAAGATTTATGCCTCTTCTCTACTCTCCTCCGATTAGTGTGCTGAGTTGGCTCCTAGGAATTCCACCATTTTCTCTCTTATCCTAACCACTATCATCTTGTAGTGATAATGTATGTTTCTCTGCCCTCCACCCTGTCTCTCTCTCTCTCTCTGCCTCTCTCTCTGCCTCTCTCTCTCTGCCTCTCCCTCTCTGCCTCTCTCTCTCTCTGCCTTTCTGCCTTTCTCTCTCTGCCTCTCTCTCTCTCTCTCTGCTACAGGGGTTTCTGCTATTTCAACTCAGTGGCCATTGCAGCCAAACAGCTGCAACAGAAACTGAGTGCCAACAAGATCCTCATCGTTGACTGGGTAAGGGACTACGGTTGGAGTGGTTGTAATATTAACAGTAGCAGCGCTATTTGTGTTGCTGGTGTCCTCGTCTCAGTTGACTTAGTACTATTTTGACAATAACTACTAGTACTGACCTTCATGATGTATGTATGTATAAACACATGAATTATGTACAGGTAACTGCCAAAATAAAGGAAACACCAACAGTGTCTTAATAGTGCGTTGGGCCACCACGAGCCGTCAGCACAGCATCAATGCGCATTGGCATAGATTCTGCAAGTGTCTGGAACTCTGTTGGAGGGAGGCGACACCATTCTTCCATGAGAAATTCCATCATTTGGTTTATTTATGGTGGTGGAAAACACTCAGGCGCCGCTCCAGAATCCCTTTAAACCCCCTATGCTCCTTTGAGATCTCTTCTAGCCATGGTAGCCAAAATAATGAACAACTGGGCATTTTTATACATAACCCTAAGCATTATGGGATGTTTTATTTGCTTAAGTAACTCAGGAATCACACCTGTGTGGAAGCACAGCTTTTAATATACTTTGTATCCCTCATTTAATTGTGTTTCCTTTATTCTGGCAGTATGTGTACATGTATGTAAACACAGGTACAGTATACACATGAGTTCTGTCTCACATTAGTTACTGGTTACTATTGATTAGGCCTAGGATATGACATAACACGTACAGTATACACATGAACTCTGTCTCACATTAGTTACTGGTTACTATTGATTAGGCCTAGGATATGACATAACACAAGACAGCAGTTATTGGTTTTAATGTTACCAAATGTTCTCTTCCATCTCTGTCCTGCGGTTAGGATGTTCACCATGGTAATGGGACCCAGGAAGTGTTTTACAATGATCCCAGTGTGCTGTATATCTCACTTCATCGCTATGACGATGGCAACTTCTTCCCTGGCAGCGGCGGGCCGGCTGAGGTAATTGACATCATTGGTTCAGCTCTACACGGTGAATTCTGCTAGTAGGCTCAGACGACGTCAAGAGAAACTCAAAGAGCTAGCTAGGTTCCAAAGTTACAGTGGAGAGACATCTGTCGAGATTATACTACATGTGCTGTGCCTCTAGCACCTCTATGTTACTCTTATTGACTGTATTCTCCTCTCCATGGAGAATGCTTTGTCTCAGTAGGTCTCTGTGTGTGTCTGTTGTAGGTGGGATCTGGTGCTGGAGAGGGCTTCAATGTTAATGTGGCCTGGACTGGAGGTCTGGACCCCCCTATGAGTGATGCTGAGTACATCACTGCTTTTAGGTAAGACAGCTCCGACCAAGGTTATTATAGTAAACTGAAACTGAAACTAAAACAAAAACAAATCATGAAAAAAGTCAACTGAAATAAAATAATGAACTAACAGAAAATACTAAAACTATACTGAAACTGTTATCTTTGACTGACTCCAAAACTAACCAAAATAAAAACCAGAATGAATTATGTTCAGTTTTTGTTCTCTTTCTTGAAAGTTTTGGCAAAAATATAATGGAGTTTTCAATGGGGTTTCTAGCTTTTTGTAATGGGGTTTTCAAGCAAGGTTACATTGAGATTCACTTTTGCTGCAGTGGGTTAAATCAGGAAAGGAATGAATAATTGGTAGTCTTAAACAAATCTACTTTGAAATAAAAGTATAGACCTAAAAAAAACAAGACACTTGTACCATGTGAGATATAGAGTTGAAATGTATAACATTTTGAGTTTGCATCCCAATATTACACTTTATATAAATCACAGAATATAAATATATTGAAACTGTTTGACATAGAAACACTGGATTGTTGTCATGTTTTTATTATGAAAATGATGAACAACATTCCATCCATAGGGTCAAAGACGGCACTTTGAGTCATTGACTGTAAGAAAGGGCTACTCAGTGAGATGACGTTGCCACGGTGAGCGCCGCAGCTATTGGTCGCGTTCCCCTGCTCAGACCTTGCATGAATCAACCATGTCATCGACTGTGCAGTCGGGCACCAGATTGCGATAACATGTGGGTTGTGTTCCTTTACTCAGACTTTGTTGACGCATGCCAGATCTTACAATAGATAGATAGATAGATAGATAGATAGATAGGTATTATACGTATCAGTTAACCACATCATATGCTATAGCAGTCTGGTGCCTGACTGTACATTCGATGACATGCACACAACCGTTGGTTGATGCATGCAGCGTCTAAGCAGGGGAATGCGACCTTGATGTGATTAGCTGAGAGGTAAAATCCCTATCCAGGTATTGTGAGATCTGGCAGGCGTCAGCAACGTCTGAGTAGAGAAACGTGCCCATTGAGATAAGTGCGATGCAAGACTGCTCTCACACAGTCACACAGAGAACCTGCGCATGTTCACTGGTGTGCTTCACTCTGCTACAAGATGGTAGCTTCAGGACCAAAACAGCAGAGAAGTTTAGCCTCACGTTTCAACGCTCCTGGTTGTTGAGGAAATTGACCCACTACTGTTTACTTGGTGCGTCTTTGTCATCTCGCTGACTCTACATTTAAACATAATGTAACTTGACCTGACCAATCACGTTGTTTTACTGCTCCCCAGTGGCAAGAAGTGACATCACCAAAAAATTCCAAAACTAAACAACACGTTGGAAGCTATACGGACAAGCATGTTGCCCAAATCAATGACGTGTGTCTCACAGTTGAAAGTCGGGTGGAGACGAATGGTTAGTTTCGTCAGTTGTCCTGATAACCCCTAAGCAGCCAGTGTTCCCAGCTAGCTAGCTAGTTTATGATGCAGCATGACTCTAGTTAAAAGGTGTAAAATGAAGTGATGTTTATTTGGGCGGGTGAGGGACAAATATCTTGGTCACCATCTGGATGTCACTGTGACATGCCACATGTCTCTGGCGGTAGGGAGCTAACGTGGCCATTTTGTTCCATCCCACTTGATTTTATTTTGATTAGGATAGCAGCCAACACGAGAAATAAATTGTAATATTGGTAGTAACCATCTGGGTGTCACCGTGATTCAGTCTACTGCTCACTGGGGAGAGTTTGCTCTACATTTCGGCAAAACAACATGGGGCACAGTGTCCTTCACTCCAGTTTACCGAGCACTGCTGTCAATATACTGTAAATTGAATGACACACTTCTGAATCCCAGTCATTTGAAGTGCATGTGTATGGTCCCAATTTTTAACATTTTAATAAGATTTTTTTGTAAGATGAAATTGTCTCCAGGTTTGGTTGTTGTTGTATTAAACAGACATTACACTGACATTTCCTCCATGGCACTTAATTGCCACCGGTGGGAAGTTGAAAGTTCTAATGAAGTCTCTATATGTTTGTTTGGTCTGCTGTCTGGTGGCAACCATAGGAAACTGTAGCAACCACACAGTAAGAGGGTCCACACTGCAGGCAGACAACCAAGTGGGTGGGCCCCACCGTTAAGCCAGCGTAACAAAATGAGAATGACAACATAGTACTGGAAAAGTTTCAACAAAAGTTTTTCACTTCATCGCAATAAGTAACAAACCAGAGTATTCCTAATATACCTTACTTTTCCACACAATAGTGCACCATCCTTGGAAATAATAATTATAACTCTGTTTTTGTTATCTGAAAATACATATTTTGTTGCCACACGTCTGTCCCACACAGATTTAGAATGCGCAACAAATTTGTTGGTGAAATATTGTCAGTCGGTTTCTCTAAACTCCAGGGGTAGGGAATGCTGCCATCCACCACATACCTCTACACCCCTCCCCACCTCCCTGTCTCCTCTCTCATTCCTGTTCTCCTCTCTCCTTCCCTCTCTCTGATTGATCTTTAATGAGCCCTCTCCCTCTCTCTCTTGTTCTCCCTGTAGTCTGTCTATAGCTGGGCTCACAGGGGAGTATGGAAGGTTTTATTGGTCTACAGGGGAGGCGGGGTTAGTTAGTGTGGTGGGGAGTGGGGGGGTCTGGGCTGGAGGAATCCAAACGCAGGATAATGAACCCAAATGGATCCCAGATGGCAGGCTGTCAGTGACGTGAGGAGAGTGACAAGCTCCAAATGGGAACCAGACGCGCCTATGGCGGCTTTGAACTCGGGCGGCAGCGGAGATGCCTGCGTTAGCTTCCTTGCTAGCTGGCGGCTCCGCTCTGCACTGTGCTGGTTGACTCTCTGACAGAGAGGGGTGATGGACACCAGCCCAGAAAACAACAGGAGGCCCACTCCCTAGCAGCTCAACCCCAACCATGCTCTCCTCACTGTCTGAAACAGCCAGCAGGGCTGTTAGTGGACTAAATGACATAGATGTTGTTTAAATTTTCTCCCTGCAGGACGGTGGTGATGCCCATAGCTCAGGAGTTCTCCCCTGACGTGGTCCTGGTCTCCTCGGGGTTCGATGCAGCAGAGGGACACCCTGCACCTCTAGGGGGTTACAAGGTCACCTCCAAATGTAAGCAAGGTTTTCCTCAGTACACTTTAGACCCCGAGCTAGCCTATAAAGTGGTTTTAGATCTTTGCTAGTTAGTTCTTGATAAATGGAAGGTAAGACATTTATAAGCATTGACCTGGTACACAATATAAAATGGCATGATAAAAAATCAAGTTGGAGGGACAATACAGATGTTGGATCTTAATGTAAACACCCTGTTGCAGGATAACTTTTCTGCAATTTAGGAACTGTTCAACTTGTAGTGTATTTGATGTTTAAAAAGGCTCCTAAAATTGTACTTTCCACAATTTTCAGACTTGATTTTCCCCTCACGAAAAATGGATCAACTCCTACAAAAATCCACATAATCATTTACATTTCCTGTTGCTGCAGGATTATTTTCCTGCTGTTGCAAACTGGCTCAAATTAAGATCCTACATCTGTAGTTGTATTTTTGTTAGTGTTGTAAGTGTGTGTCTTTAGGGATTTACTGTATGTTAATCTGTGCTGTAAATGTCGTAAAGATTGATACATGCCCTGCAGTATATTCCCATGTTGTCAATCTAGAAAAGGGGTTGAAATGCCGTACTGAACATGATTTAGGCTACATGCAAAGTACCCGTGCTTAGTTGGCCACCACATCCCATATTAACTGTGTTGATGTGGATGCGTCCGTCAGGTTTTGGGTTTCTTACCCGGCAGCTGATGGGACTGGCTGGAGGCCGGGTAATCATGGCTCTGGAGGGAGGTCACGACCTCACGGCCATCTGTGACGCCTCTGAGGCCTGCGTCAGCGCTCTGCTGGGTATTGAGGTGAGACTGGTTTAAGGTGCATTGAAGCAGTTTATAAAGTACTTTAAAACCCCTTCCTAAATCATGTTAAGTATACCACACAGGTTTATGTGAAGTGTATTCCCTCATAAGGAATATTCAATGATATGAGTAAGAGGAAATATAGAGAGGGCTGTTAAGGTGAATGTTGTTGATGAGTGGTCTGATGCCTTCCTCTCCCACTGTGTTGTCCATACAGGAGCCTCTGTCAGAGGAGGTGCTGCTGCAGAAGCCCAATGCTAACAGTGTTCGCTCACTACTGAGAGTCATACAGATACATGGTAGGTAAACAGTCATTCAACTCCTCATGTCTCAAATAAAGGACACCCGTCCCCCCCTTTTCCCTCTCTGTTTCTCTCTCTGTTTCTCTCTCTATTGTATTTTTGTACAGTGGGGCAAAAAAGTATTTAGTCAGCCACCAATTGTGCAAGTTCTCCCACTTAAAAAGACGAGAGAGGCCTGTAATTTTCATCATAGTTACACTTCAACTATGACAGACAAAATGAGAAAAAAAAATCAGAAAATCACATTGTAGGATTTTTAATGAATTTATTTGCAAATTATGGTGGAAAGTAACTATTTGGTCACCTACAAACAAGCAAGATTTCTGGTTCTCACAGACCTATAACTTCTTCTTTAAGAGGCTCCTCTGTCCTCCACTCATTACCTGTATTAATGGCACCTGTTTGAACTTGTTATCAATATAAAAGACACCTGTCCACAACCTCAAACAATCACACTCCAAACTCCACTATGGCCAAGACCAAAGAGCTGTCAAAGGACACCAGAAACAAAATTGTAGACCTGCATCAGGCTGGGAAGACTGAATCTGCAATAGGTAAGCAGCTTGGTTTGAAGAAATCAACTGTGGGAGCAATTATTAGGAAATGGAAAACATACAAGACCACTGATAATCTGCCTCGATCTGGGACTCCACGCAAAATCTCACCCCGTGGGGTCAAAATGATCACAAGAACGGTGAGCAAAAATTCCAGAACCACTCGGGGGGACCTAGTGAATGACCTGCAGAGAGCTGGGACCAAAGTAACAAAGCCTACCATCAGTAACACACTATGCCGCCAGGGACTCAAATCCTGCAGTGCCAGACGTGTCCCCCTGCTTAAGCCAGTACATGTCCAGGCCCGTCTGAAGTTTGCTAGATAGCATTTGGATGATCCAGAAGAAGATTGTGAGAATGTCATATGGTCAGATGAAACTAAAATATAACTTTTTGGTAAAAACTCAACTCGTTGTGTTTGGAGGACAAAGAAAGCTGAGTTGCATCCAAAGAACACCATACCTACTGTGAAGCATGGGGGTGGAAACATCATGCTTTGGGGCTGTTTTTCTGCAAAGGGACCAGGACGACTGATCCGTGTAAAGGAAAGAATGAATGGGGCCATGTATCGTGAGATTTTGAGTGAAAACCTCCTTCCATAAGCAAGGGCATTGCAGATGAAACGTGGCTGGGTCTTTCAGCATATGATCCCAAACACACCGCCCGGCCAACGAAGGAGTGGCTTCGTAAGAAGCATTTCAAGGTCCTGGAGTGGCCTAGCCAGTCTCCAGATCTCAACCCCATAGAAAATCTTTGGAGGGAGTTGAAAGTCCGTGTTGCCCAGCAACAGCCCCAGCAACAGCCCCAAAACATCACTGCTCTAGAGGAGATCTGCATGGAGGAATGGGCCAAAATATCAGCAACAGTGTGAACCTTTTCACCTTGTGAAGACTTACAGAAAACGTTTGACCTCTTGTCATTGCCAACAAAGGGTATATAACAAAGTATTGAGATAAACTTTTGTTATTGACCAAATACTTATTTTCCACCATCATTTGCAAATAAATTCATTAAAAATCCTACAATGTGATTTTCTGGATTTTTTCCCTAATTTTGTCTGTCATAGTTGAAGTGTACCTATGATGAAAATTACAGGCCTCTCTCACTTTTTAAGTAGGAGAACTTGCACAATTGGTGGCTGACTAAATACTTTTTTGCCCCACTGTACATCCCTTTATTCTTGTCTGATCCTAATTATTGTAAAATGCAGGGACTTCCTGAGTACACACAATGATTTAATACAGTAGGCTACAAGGCTATTAATGATATTGATCTTTCACCATATGGACCCATGTGGTAGGAGGGACTAGCATTTATGTCAGTTGGACGTCCAGGCCTTCTGACTGCAGCCGAAGTGCCCACAGCTCTCATCCAAGTGTTTGTGCTTACTGGCTTTGGTTTAGGCAAATAAAGTTACCTGTTTTTCAGGTCAGTATTGGCAGTCCCTGAAGCTGTTCAGTAGCTCTGTGGGACTGTCCTACCTGGGTGCTCAGAGGAGAGACTGTGAGGAGACTGATGCTGTCAATGCTCTGGCCTCTCTGTCTGTGGGGGTCCTGACCAGCAGGAGGTATGACTTGACCACCAGTACCCAACACTCCTAAATACTCCCCACAATGTTCACAGTGACGGGCAGACTCCTCTGTACAGTATGTTACAAATGTGCTGCATTATGTTTTTCCTAACCATCTTCTCTGTGTTTCCCCCAGCCACCCAGACGAGCCTATGGAGCAAGATGAGGACTCCATGTAGAAGATGCTGACCTTTAACCTCACAGACCTCTCCTTCAGGACATCCCAATAGCCTCGGAGATCCTTCCCTGTCACACGACGAGGGGGAGGAGTGTAGATTGTGGATCTCTGCCTTAACCAATGAGGCCCTAAAATCACACAGTGCCTCAAAGACCACCGTCCATTCTCCTCAGACTATATGCAGCGCACCTTAACACAGTGGAACTAATGTAGCCTTCTGACACCACACCAAAGCCCTGTCAGTGTATATGTGAGATAAAATATATTCTCATACAACTGATTATTAAACTAACTCTGTCCATGGTCAGCAATACAGAATCATTTATATTGTGTGTATTCAGAAGGATACCAGCCTGATGCCGTGATATTGACCACTTTTTGGCCGTTTAAATTTATTTTTATTTTTTTATGTACAGACATAATAGGTCTTACTGAGGCACTTACAGTAAAGCAATACTAGCACCAGGTCTGTGGGTGTCTCTTGTTGTGTCAGTGAGCAGAGCAGACACCAGTCAGTGGCTCTGAGGATGGCCCTGGAGAGAGACCGAGACCGGCCAGCACCTGGCAACTGCTGAATGGTTCAGTCAATCCTTGATGATGTCATTAATATTCAGTTTAACCACTAAAGAAGAAAATGAAGATGTGGTTTTATCTGTTTTGCACTGTGCATTCCGTAATGTGAACTGTTGAAAATTCCAAACGTCGAGGGGAGGGGGGGGGGGGCTCTAGATTATTTAATTATCTGTTAATTTTTGAGGATTGGAAGATATTTTTCTCCTCTGAAATCCACTCACATTCTAAGAAGGCTCATGCATGTATACACAAATTAGTATTTCTAAGTGCATTTGCAAAAACTTCCTGTTTGTCCTGATTGTATTCTGATTATTCCACTACTGTTCTTAAACATGTCTTTATACATTGTTCACATGGACACATGTATTTATACATTGTTTGCATAGACACACACACACACACACACACACACACACACAGTCAGAAATGCATTTCCCTTTATGTCTTACTGACATGATGAGGACCAAACTGAAATAAATAAACCAATTTATCTTATGAAGAGCTGAAGACCTACCACTGTTTGGGAGGAAATACAAAATGTATGTTCATTCCTACGGTAGTTACCATTGAGGGCTATTAGTAGTTTTATTATGCTAGTCAAATGCTCTAATGCACTTAATGGACATCTCCCAAAGAAAACTGTCTTAAATATGTCTGCAGTGTGACCGTATTACTGCAGTTGGACCAGTGAGGTTACTGTGTTAAGTTGATGTTTGTTTTTTCAGGACCACCATTTTGACCTGTAGACATGCCTATTTTATTGTGTACATTAATTTCACAGTTCAGTTGCCTTGTTATTATCCACAAGCAGTTATATCAAGTAGAGCTCAATACGGTTGGTTATATCAAGTAGAGCTGAATACGGTTGGTTATATCAAGTAGAGCTCAATACGGTTGGTTATATCAAGTAGAGCTCAATACGGTTGGTTATATCAAGTAGAGCTCAATACGGTTGGTTATATCAAGTAGAGCTCAATACGGTTGGTTATATCAAGTAGAGCTCAATACGGTTGGTTATATCAAGTAGAGCTCAATACGGTTGGTTATATCAAGTAGAGCTCAATACGGTTGGTTATATCAAGTAGAGCTCAATACGGTTGGTTATATCAAGTAGAGCTCAATACGGTTGGTTATATCAAGTAGAGCTGAATACGGTTGGTTATATCAAGTAGAGCTCAATACGGTTGGTTATATCAAGTAGAGCTCAATACGATTGGTTATATCAAGTAGAGCTGAATACGGTTGGTTTGGTGTGTTATTCTATGTGAAAACCTTCTTTATGGACCATCCAACAGACTATTACTGTTAGCACTATGGAGATGTAGCTTTATGATGGTGTATACTTCTCCTATAGACCTTGTGGAGAGAGTCCATCTCCACTCGAATGTATGATACAGTACTTGACATCATGCTGATTATTCATTTTCAGATGTACTGTACCTATACACATCCATGCTAAGCCTGCTCCAAACTGAAACTAGTTTGTGAGAATTCCTCAAGCCTATTTTGTGTGTTCATGAAATGACATCCAATGTAGATAGTTTTTGTTGTGAGTTGAAATGTTTACCACATTCCACTTTCCACAGTTCCATTTTCTACATTCATTCTAGATGCTATGTAGTTTGTCTTAATGGGCATTTCATCTAGATTGCGCTCATTGTTGGAAGCTATTCGGTGAATGAAAAGAAACTGTCCACCATCAAATTCAGAAGACATATTTATAAAATGTGTTTTCACAAGATTCACAATATTATTTTGTATATGACCCCATACCTCTGGAGTGTGGCTAAATGTTTAAATGTATCATACGCTCTCTATTACTGTGTATTATTGTGTTTTCCATATTGAAGAAGTCATGTTCTTTTTTTATAGAAAATCGAAGAGAGAGAGAGAGAGAGAGAGAGAGCATCCACTTCTGTCTAAAACAATATTTACAAGGCACCTTTTGAAAGGAACATGCTCTCTGTGCTGGTGTTCCGACTGGTGATACACATCAATGTTGTCTTAACTAGACATTCTTCTCTAACCTCAGCTGCATCCTCACCCCTAGTTGGCATTGAGAGAGAGAGAATGGTAACCATGCTAACAAGTCTTTTAACTCTTTCCTCTTATACTCTGTACCAACCACTGTGGATAGCTATGTGTGTCTAGGAGACCATGTATGTGCAAGAAGGTAATAACTATTGCCAGTTTTCATTGTTCATTATTCTTTGTATTAGCTATATGTTTTGTTTTCAAGACTCTGGGCAATGTTTGCCCATAAGGTCGCCTCAAAGACTTGTATAAAATTAAATAGAATCAGCCACCATCATTCAAACGCTCGTAGAACTGACAGTGACTGTGTTGTGTCTGTCTCGTAGAACTGACAGTGACTGTGTTGTGTCTGTCTCGTAGAACTGACAGTGACTGTGTTGTCTGTCTTGTAGAACTGACAGTGACTGTGTTGTGTCTGTCTCATAGAACTGACATTGACTGTGTTGTGTCTGTCTCGTAGAACTGACAGTGACTGTGTTGTGTCTGTCTCGTAGAACTGACAGTGACTGTGTTGTGTCTGTCTCGTAGAACTGACAGTGACTGTGTTGTCTGTCTCATAGAACTGACATTGACTGTGTTGTGTCTGTCTCGTAGAACTGACAGTGACTGTGTTGTGTCTGTCTCGTAGAACTGACAGTGACTGTGTTGTGTCTGTCTCGTAGAACTGACAGTGACTGTGTTGTCTGTCTCGTAGAACTGACAGTGACTGTGTTGTCTGTCTCGTAGAACTGACAGTGACTGTTGTCTGTCTCGTAGAACTGACAGTGACTGTGTTGTCTGTCTCGTAGAACTGACAGTGACTGTGTTGTCTGTCTCGTAGAACTGACAGTGACTGTGTTGTGACTGTCTCGTAGAACTGACAGTGACTGTGTTGTGACTGTCTCGTAGAACTGACAGTGACTGTGTTGTGTCTGTCTCGTAGAACTGGCAGTGACTGTGTTGTGTCTGTCTCGTAGAACTGACAGTGACTGTTGTCTGTCTCTTAGAACTGACAGTGACTGTGTTGTTTCTGTCTCGTAGAACTGACAGTGACTGTTGTCTGTCTCTTAGAACTGACAGTGACTGTGTTGTCTGTCTCTTAGAACTGACAGTGACTGTGTTGTCTGTCTCTTAGAACTGACAGTGACTGTGTTGTCTGTCTCGTAGAACTGACAGTGACTGTGTTGTGTCTGTCTCGTAGAACTGACAGTGACTGTGTTGTGTCTGTCTCGTAGAACTGACAGTGACTGTGTTGTCTGTCTCGTAGAACTGACAGTGACTGTGTTGTCTGTCTCGTAGAACTGACAGTGACTGTGTTGTCTGTCTCGTAGAACTGACAGTGACTGTGTTGTGTCTGTCTCGTAGAACTGACAGTGAATCTGTTGTGTCTGTCTCGTAGAACTGACAGTGACTGTGTTGTCTGTCTCTTAGAACTGACAGTGACTGTGTTGTCTGTCTCTTAGAACTGACAGTGACTGTGTTGTCTGTCTCTTAGAACTGACAGTGACTGTGTTGTCTGTCTCTTAGAACTGACAGTGACTGTGTTGTGTCTGTCTCGTAGAACTGACAGTGACTGTGTTGTGTCTGTCTCGTAGAACTGACAGTGACTGTGTTGTCTGTCTCGTAGAACTGACAGTGACTGTGTTGTCTGTCTCGTAGAACTGACAGTGACTGTGTTGTGTCTGTCTCGTAGAACTGACAGTGACTGTGTTGTGTCTGTCTCGTAGAACTGACAGTGACTGTGTTGTGTCTGTCTCGTAGAACTGACAGTGACTGTGTTGTCTGTCTCGTAGAACTGACAGTGACTGTGTGTCTGTCTCGTGGAACTGACAGTGACTGTTGTCTGTCTCTTAGAACTGACAGTGACTGTGTTGTCTGTCTCGTAGAACTGACAGTGACTGTGTTGTCTGTCTCGTAGAACTGACAGTGACTGTGTGTCTGTCTCGTGGAACTGACAGTGACTGTGTTGTCTGTCTCATAGAACGGACAGTGACTGTGTTGTGACTGTCTCGTAGAACTGACAGTGACTGTTGTGACTGTCTCGTTGTGCACCAGTGGGTATCTGTTGTCTATGAAGGGTTTAACTCTGTTAGAGTTAAAGTGTGTTGAATACTGTACATTAGCTCTCCTGTAAAGTTTTCCAGGGGTCTATGGGCCACACTCATTTTGTCTTAGTTGCCAGTGGGCCACTCCTCACCATTTCTTTTTATGATCGACTTCTGGTCCTTTTTATGATCTACTTGCTAAAGTCACTGTAAATAGATACTCAAGACCAAAATGCATCACACATGTGCCTTGAATCATGTATTGGTAGCCTTCACTAACAAGTTTAGAATAACAAAAAATGACATTGAATCTTTTTTCATACTTTCATACTTTTATTTTACCTTGTTTGTTTCCTCCATATTTCCTATGTGTGTATAGAAATAATGTCTATTTTGTACTGATTTTCTCTTAATTAAAATTGAAAATGTTGTGTGTGCACATGTGTAGGTGTGACATGTTTGATATACAGTGTACACTCTCATGGTCCATTAATGCATGTATCCACATGTGCTTCTGTGGTTGGGTATATCACAAGATTTCTTTCCAACCAATAAATATTTTAGAGGCCTTATTTTCCCCCAAAAGAACAACAGCTTTATGTGCAATTATACCTTAGTCTGCCAGAGCAGACTTCTTAACGAGGCGTATGTTCTAGAGCACTAATTAAGGCTGACATGGTAACTCGTAGATAGACCCCAGGTTATTTCACACACAAACACAAAGGAGGATAATAGTCCCAAGTATTTCATATGTATTTGGTGTTTAGAAATGCCATTGTGTCATCGTCCATCTCCAAATATTGAAGGCTGATGGTGGACCATGCTGGTGTCGTCGCAGTACAGGGTTAAAGGTGAGACCGGTTATAAGATGAGACACACATTTTTATTATATGGACAAGAAAATCACAAGGCATGTTTTATCCACATATCTACAATTGTAATACAAATACATTCTTTACAGCAACTGATTCCCTTTTAATCAAGAATGTTCTATTGTTTGTGACTACATGCATTTACACTAGAAAAGAAACATTCACATGACTTACATTTGTGTACAAAACTGTTTCTAAGTCAAAGTTGCAATTTCCAGGTCATAAAATGTTATAGTTGTCTGTCTTCCAGGCCTGCTAGTAGCTCAAAATTGTTGCCCTGACGATTCGGTGTGCGCTCGAGGAAGCCGAGTCTCTACAGTACCTCTCCAGAGTGAGGGCAAGGCTGAGATCTGTGATTTAGTTGGTCCAGAGGTGTAAGTACAAACCAGTAATCAAAGGGATTGCAGACCAACGTGAAGGCTTCTCAATCGCCTTGGTCCTATGCTGGGGAGACACAAGATAGAAACATTCTGTAAGTGCTCAAACATAATGCTAAATATGCTATTTCCTTTTGCTTTAAAGAAAACACATTCTTATTTCATGATGCCTAATAAAATCTCTGCTCTTTAACAGTTAAACTGGTAATGGGCATAACTCCCTTCAGTATTAAAATGTTTATGTCCATTTTGCCTGGAGGTCAGGGCTGTGTGTTTTGTTGACCATGTCCTTGTAAAATGTGGTATTTTGATTAAATGCAACTGGATAATATCAATAAACATGCATATAAAGGCAAAAGTAAACACAATAAATTTAAGTATAAATGTCCAATCGAAAGCCAGAGTGTGGCAATAAGTTCAGCAACAAGAACAAAGCAGGCTAAAACACCAACGTATATTTGATCTCCATGAAAGACAGGGATAAACATTGACGCCTCCCTGACAGAATACAAATCTGTATTCATGTGGCACACACACACACACACACACATATTCCAAAGCAACCCCATAGAATAGCAGGGAGAACATGAGAAAGGTTAAGAAGACATTAGCTGGAGAATACTACAGGACACTAATGACAAAGGAGCAAATCATGTCTTCCTTCAGAATCAGCTTGCAGACACAACGGCCATCCCAGCAAGCACAAACACTGAGAATACATCACTCATATCTAACCGCCTGTTCCTCCTATATTCATTTCACCTGGTATTTAAGAAAGGGTCAAAGGACATTTCACTTTCATTCGCCTCAAACACAATTTCTAGAGGACAGTGTTTGAGAATGTCACAGCGAATAACATGTCAATGTGTGCTAGGTTGTATGAACACACTGTGCTGTCTGTAGTATGAACAAGACATCCCTCAGAAGCGTGGTAACGGTACCTCTTGTGAAGTGGGTAAATCAGTGGTTTCAAATGGCAAATGTGTGGCCACTGGTGAAGGGAGGCACAGCCAGTGATGAGGTGTCTGATAGCCATCTTTACCATGGAGATGTGGAGCTGGAAGAATCAATGGCACCTCTTTCATTTAACTTAGAGGTTTGTGGGAGTGCAGTAGACAGCCATCACTTCTCCTTTGATGGCTAACTGCTGCATGGTTTCTCAAAACCAGGTTATTTTTTTCAGCCTCGTCAAGGTCTATCTCATTTTCGTCCAAAAGGAAAGAATTTCAAAGGACGGTTTTACTACCAAAATATTAAAAAAGGGACTTGTTTTGGGTGTAGGAAAGTGAAACTTGTAATGTTACTTTTTTCACAATCATTTGGCTTCAAAGGCCGATTAATATTATTATTATTATCTAAAATGATGAGACTAGGAGGTACAATGAGTTATGGCTGGCTGGGTAAAACTCTTTCTTTCTCTCTCTCTCTGGAGGAATTCATTCTTATATGCCTTTCACATAAATATACAAATATATATATTTAAAAAAAACATAGAAACTATTAAGAAGTTGTATGTGATTATTTTTATGATTTCTTGTCCAAATAATACGATTGTGTATGGTGTGATTTGTTAGCGTTCAAAGGCTATTTCTTACTAAATGTATGAAATAACAGCTCAATAGCCTCCTATTAGGTCCATAATCATGATGATAATCATGGGCTACATTTAGCTACCATCGTATATCAATTTTCAGGACAAACTGATCTGGTAGAATAGTTACAGTATACCTTGTATGTAAAAACAGATTTGTGGGGACCTAAGATGTGCTGTTCTATGATCCTCCCTTGTGATTTACTTACTTGGCTTAGTTATTAGGTTTCATCCTGGCAAATGTCCAGCATTGCATTTGATACTATATTAAAACACCAGGTTCATCTCTGATCACCTTCAGCAGATCTGTTGAATTACTACTTCTTTGCATGCAACATAAAACAGTGACATTTTGTTTTGGAAAGATGCTATTGAGTATGAATGGTTTGTATCGTGCATACCTGGTGTAGAGTGGTGGAGGAGTTAGATGGTGTGAGGATGAGGGTCAGAGAGCAGGGGTCAGAGGTCATGGGAGATTTGGTCCGGAGGGCGCAGCTGTGGGAGGGCGAGGGGGCAGGAGGGGAGGGCGAGAGGGTGTTAGAGAGGTAAGTGGGAGGGCTAGTGGGTAGCGGACATGGACCAGGCCCCCTCCATCCTCCACACTGAGAATGCATAGCTGAGTCTCTCGTGGGCTAGGTAGTTACAGCTGGCCAGCTTGGCGTCCATCTCATCACTCTGCAGGACTTGGTAGAGGAAGTCAATGTAGCGTGAGGCCAGCTTCAGGATCTGAATCTTGCTCAGCTTGTCTGACGGCAGCGTGGGGATGATCTTACGAAGCGAGGCAAAGGCATCATTCAGGGACTGCGTCCGTTGGCGCTCCCGTACATTGGCGACCACCCGCTGGTGCTGAGGGTCCTCCAGGGGCTGGCCTGGGATGGGGAGAGGAGACAGGGAGGGCTGGGGACTCTTCTTAGGCCTCTTGGGTCCTGATGGGATCAGACTGGGCGGCCCTCCTGTTGTTGACTTGTTGTCCTCTGTTGGCGATGAAATGTTGTCTTTCCTGGTGACCCTTTTGCGCCCGCCAGCCCCTGGTGTTGCCACCACCACAGGGCATTTGTTTGGAGCACAGTCTGGCTCCTCCTCGCTGGACACCACCCCTCCCTCAGGGTATTCACCACAGCTTGACGGATCCTCTCTCATGGCAGTCTATCTACCTAACCCTGTTTCTACACCTACACTGTTTCTATCCCACTCCTCTGTTCTCTCATTCAGGGCCTCTAATGGGCTATGCCTCCTTTAGTTTCTCTGTTCTATGGCAAGCCTGTATATAGAAATACCAGAAGTGATCTGCCAGGTCTGCTAGCAATAGAAAGCAAATGGAAAAATAATCAATTCTCAGTATTGGAAATCCATATGTTGCCTACATCTAGACATGACAACAATTTAACAATACAATCTGCTCGCTACATTCAGAACGGCAGTTGCGTCCAGTATCCTAGCTCAATGTAAGACAGCAGCCAACCTGCATCTGGCTTTTTAAAGAAGAAAGAGGATGGAACTTGTAAGTTCCCACCCATCTGTTCCACAGATTGGTCCAGATGGGTTCTAAGGCACAGCCAGGCCAAGCATAACAGGAAGAGAATGCGTTTTGTGATTGGTAAGGGTAAAGGGATGAGGCGGAGACAAAGGCACGTGGGTTGACCAATCAGATGAGGATATTCTGCCGTTCTTTTTCGTATAAGTTGTCCAAGTTTATAGGTTCCAGATTTCTTCCAAAACAAGTAGCTCCCCTCCCCCATACCTCCTTTTCCCTTCTTAAAGTCTCCACAACTCAACACCATCATCAATTCCTTTGGATTTTGAAAGTAGGAACTAGACAATATTCTCCTCACATGATGTACTATAACTCCTCAGGACAGACCTTGTTAGTGTGCCCAGGTTTCTTAGAATAATTAGAGGCTTTGCATGAGGAAGAGAAAAAACACTCTTTAGTAGTTCTAGAGAGATAGATACTATAGAACTAGGCTGTCATTATCTTAACCTTTCATCGAACTGAATCGTCTGTACAGTTTCATTGCATTCAATTTCACAGTTCCATTGTTTTGTAAGTCAGAAAAAGCCTCAGAGACAGTGTGTTCAGATTCACTTTGTTTTACTGGAGACCTGGCACAGTCTTCTGAGCGGCAGGCTAAAGGGGAAACTGGCATACCAGAGTAGCAGTGAAGTCTAATAGCAAAATTAGCTCAAGTAAAGGAAAGAATGAGAGGTTCTGAATCTAAGGGGTGCCTCTGGAAACCTTTGTTTCATCCTCTGTGCCAGAACATGAACATACCCTTCAGTTCCACCACCATCACTCGGTTCTCAAACATTGCAGACATCCACAACACAAGAACAAAATCTATTGCTTGACTTTTGAGATTCGATTTGAATATGCCTCAGTCCAAAACAGTTCCATGAATGCCCTCCAATGTAAAAGTGCACTGAATGCATCAGGGACGTTGGGTTGTGTTGCACTAGGGTACAATGTTTATATGTGGAATCACTTGAGTGCATTTAGTATGTGGTGTGGGTTATTCTCTGAAGAAATGTGGACCTGCGGAAAGAGACTTCATGTCAACATACTTACAGTACACAAACAAAATTCACCTACATCTGTTTTACCTACCAAGATTAAGTACGTGCCAAACTTTCTAGATAAAACACATGCCAGACTTCCACTGTCCGGTCCAGATGGGCAGTAAAGTCGGTGGAATCGGTGATCTGTTGATTTAAAATAATTATCTTGGTATAATCAGGAAACTGACCTGAATGAATACCCAACACTGGTCAGCGTATAGGCATAGTAATACAAGCAACATCACCTTTAAAGCTACAATCCTATATCTTTGGACATCAATAATGATATATACCCATTGATTCTTGAAAAATATAACTTATAAACGTCAACTGTCGTACCCCACCAGTACACCAAATATAAGATTGTTTACAAACATTGGAGTAAAACAATGAAAATGCAAACAAACACTGTATAGCCTCAAAACATGGTTTTCATTTTGATATCCTGGATGGTCAATCCTATATATACAGTATATATACACTACCGTTCAAACGTTTGGGGTCACTTAGAAATGTTCTTGTTTTTAAAAAAAAAGCTCATTTTTGGTCCTTTAAAATAATATTAAATTGATCAGAAATCTAGTGTAGACATTTTTTATGTTGTAAATGACCATTGTACAAGACACTGGACAGAGGAACTCTGCCAAGAAGGCCAGCATCCCAGAGTTGCCTCTTCACTCGTTGACCGGTATTATTTAATGAAGCTGCCAGTTGAGGACTTGTGAGGTGTCTGTTTCTCAGGCTAGACTCTCTAATGTACTTGTCCTTCTCAGTTGTGCACCGGGGCCTCCCACTCCTCTTTCTATTCTGGTTAGAACCAGTTTGTGCTGTTCTGTGAAGGGAATAGTACACAGCGTTGTACGAGATCTTCAGTTTCTTGGCAATTTCTCATATGGAATAGCCTTCATTTCTCAGAACAAGAATAGACTGATGAGTTTCAGAAGGAATTTCTTTGTTTCTGCCCATTTTGAGACTGTCGAACCCACAAATGCTGATGCTCCAGATACTCAACTAGTCTAAAGAAGGCCAGTTTTATTGCTTCTTTAATCATAACAACAGTTTTCAGCTGTGCTAACTTAATTGAGAAAGGGTTTCTAATGATCAATTAGCCTTTAGAATTTTTAGAATTTAGAATTTAAACTTTATATGTCCAGGTAGGCCAGTTGAGAACCAGTTCTCATTTACAACTGCGATCAACTGCGAAAATGATAAACTTGGATTAGCTAGCACAACGTGCAATTGGAACACAGGAGTGATGGTTGCTGATAATGGGCCTCTGTACACTTATGTAGATATTCCACCAAAAATCTGCAGTTTTCTGCTACAATAGTCATTTACAACATTAACAATGTCTACACTATATTTCTGATCAATTTGATGTTATTTTAAAGGACAAAAAATGTGCTTTTCTTTCAAAAACAAGGACATTTCTAAGTGACCCCAACATTTTTTGAACGGCAGTGTAGATATGTGATGGAATGTGTGGACATTATGGACAGTATGTGAGTAGAATATATAGTATATTTAAAGAATACGTGGATATAATAGTATATGTAAAGCAATAGTTGAATAGGATAGACTTGAGTAGAACACAGTATATACGTATGAAATGGGTAGAACAGTATGTAAACATTATTAAAGTGACCAGTGTTCCATTATTGAAGTGTCCAGTGTTCCATTATTAAAGTGTCCAGTGTTCCATGTCTATGTACATACAGTATGGCAGCAGCCGACAAGGTGCAGAGATGAGTAACCATGTGGTTTCTGGCTAGTGACTAAGTTCAGGCCAGGGTACTGGGTGGAGGCCAGCTAGAGATTGCTATTTAACAGTCTGATGGCCTTGAGAAATAAGCTGTTTTTCAGTCTCTCTGTCCCAGCTTTGATGCACCTGTACTGACCTCGTCTATGAATTTGAGAGTGGATACATTTCTCCAGGCCCATCCCTTAGCTTTTTACCAAAACAGAATTGGGGTGGCCGCTTTGTTATTGTTTCAATGAAAGACTCTAGCTTTAATTGGTACAATGGGGTGCATTGTTAGTGTGTCCTCCTCAGAGTCATCGAGACGCCTGTGACTGATCAAACTATTTATACATTACAATTCCATTGAACACCCTCACCGTAAAAATAAATATCTCAGAGCTAACGGAATAATGGAAAATGGATATCAGGGTTGATATAAACACACATATACACAGCACATTTCCAAAGAGGGGCCAAGCGTACTCACAATACCCTGTGTTGTATGGAAAGCCCCCTGGAGATAGCCGACGTCTGGAAAAGGTAAGAAATCTCTGCCTTCTCCTGTTTGAACTGCACGCTCAAACGAGGACTTAGCCTAAATATTTCCACTGAGAGAGACGGCAGAATGTTATCACATGTGGAGGTTATATACACACCCTCACGCATATGCACAGACATACACACCTACATGCCCTTATACACACAGACACACACACCTACATGCCCTTGTACACACAGACATACACACCTACATGCCCTTATACACACAGACACACACATGCACCACATGAATAGACACACACGCATATACACACAAACATCCCTTTAACACAAACATGACTCCACATTCGGATATAGAGATGTGATGACAGCATATGGGTATACCTGAGACCTTCACTCAATCAGAGAAACAGTAAATCATCTCCAGTTCAGATATAAAACGGAGGGGTGTATAAGAACAGAGACAGGTATCGTCTTCTGACTGGTTCTACCTTGCGTGCCACTATGTCATTGTCTCTGTAACATGGAGGAATGCCTGACAGAAAAAACAAGAAGAACCCAGTCTCAGAGTAGAAAAAGGGAATGAACGAAGGAGAGAGGCAGGGGAAAAAAAGTCTCCCCAAACAGAACCAGATGGAGGGTGTGGGGCGCTCTTTGATCTCCTCTACTCTGCCTGATTGATGTTGCACATTTCATTTCCTCGTCAGGGATGTGACATAATGTTTCGGCCACTATTTTCTCTTTTTTTTTACTAAGTTTTCTGCAGTGGTAACACACCAAACAATGAAAAGACTGACCATCGAAATCAAAAATGCTGGAAAAAGACTGGCAATATTTCTGAACCCTCCAGTTCTGGTGAATCTACTTGTATGATGAAGCAGTTCACAGCTAAACTGTCATAATAAGACACAGTGAAACTGCTGTGTGTGAGGGACCATGTCTGTTATAGCATGGCTGACATCCACCGGAATGTTCTATACTTTAGCTATGACCTCAGTCCACATCTATTCTTATTCAACAAGAGAAAGGAGCAGTAGTAAAGCAGAGATCTCCAATGGTGTAACCCAAAGCTGTAATGATGACTGCAAACACACTGCTTTAATATCTCATTTCCCGACAGGTTATTTTGGACTCAGAATTGCTGTTTAATAGATCTATTATACGGTGGTGAGTGAGTTATGACTCTACACAGGGGTTTTTCAATTATTCTTACAATATTTTGTGTGTGAAACATTGGCAGCCTTGAAGAAAAACTCCATTGCATGTTAAATTCGTATTATTTTCCCACATGCCAGATACTTTGAAATAACACTCAAACCAATCCCAAAGAATGGAAGCTAACATAGTGATGAATTGCACAAATTCCAACAGGGATACTTTCCCCTCCCTCCTGTCACACAGCCACCCTTCACCCCACTGCCCAAAGCTGTGGGACACCCCCACATCTGGCCTCCATTTCCTCCAGCGAAGAGACACTTCCTGTGGGCAGGGTTTGAGGGAGAAAGGGACTGCATGTCTAATGTTTGGATATGCTGAGGGTGCAGCAGGGGCAGAGGTGATATAGATTTGGACACAGTTCAGGGTCAGAGGGGTATCAACTAATGTTATGGTTAGAGCAGGATGTGCTTGGCCTGGATAAGAGACAGTTGCAGTAAAGAATATTACTGTCTCCTTAACATATTTAAAAGTTTCAAAATGTCAGTCTACCGTGACAGACAGTTATTGGTTGCAACCTTCTCCTAATACCTTAGTAAACGTAGAGCAGTGTTGTTTGATAGAAATACAGTAAGCCATCAAATGTAACACTGTGTAAATTAAACTGCTGTATAGTAAACAATATATACAGGTAGTAGGAATATTTAGGCATCTCAGACATTTTAGGGCCGTTCCAGAGACCTGTTTTAGAGTAAATCCATAAAACGTGTCCTTTATATCTGACATTGCTTGAAAAGCGGTGGGATATTAGTTTTGAAGTTGGCTCTTGTAAACCCCCCTCACCTTATGTTCGAAAAAGACTCATTACTGTTCCAAGATGGGGGCTTAGAATGCTATTTTATGGATAAAGTTTATAATCCCCCAAAATATGCTGGCCTACTGATTCTTTCTAAGGAATGACAAATGATAACTATCTCTCGCTCTCTACCCCCCTCTCTCTCTGCTACTGTGATGGCACACTGTGGTATTTCACCCAATAGATATGGGAATTTATCAAAATTGGGTTTGTTTTCAAATTCTTTGTGGATCTGTGTAATCTGAGGGAAATATGTGTCTTTAATATGGTCATACATTTGGCAGGATGTTAGGAAGTGCAGCTCAGTTTCCACCTCATTTTGTGGGCAGTGTGCACATAGCCTGTCTTCTCTTGAGAGCCAGGTCTGCCTACAGCGGCCTTTCTCAATAGCAAGGCTATGCACACTGAATCTCTACATAGTCAAAGCTTTCCTTAAATTTGGGTCAGTCACAGTGGTCAGGTATTCTGCCACTGTATACTCTCTGTTTAGGGCCAAATAGCATTCAAGTTTTATGTGTTTTTTTGTTAATTCTTTCCATTGTGTCAAGTAATTATCTTTCTGTTTTCTCATAATTTGGTTGGGTTTACTGTAATTGTGTTGCTGTCCTGGGGCTCTGTGGGGTCTGTTTGTGTTTTTGAACAGAGCACCAGGACCAGCTTGCTTAGGGGACTCTTCTCCAGGTTTATCTCTCTGTAGGTGACGGCTTTGTTATGGAAGGTTTGGGAATCATTTCCTTTTAGGTAGTTGTAGAATTTAACGTCTCTTTTCTGGATTTTGATAATTAGCGGGTATCTGCCTAATTCTGCTCTGCGTGCATTATTTGGTGTTTACGTTCTTGCAGAATTCTGCATGCAGAGTCTCAATTTGGTGTTTGTCCCATTTTGTGAATTCTTGGTTGGTGAGTGGACCCCAGACATCACAACCACGAAGGGCAATGGGTTCTATAACTGATTCAAGTATTTTTAGCCAGATCCTAATTGGTATGTCAAAATTGTATGATTTTATGTTTTTTATGTCCTTTTGATGGCATAGAAGACCCTTCTTGCCTTGTCTGTCTGTCTCTCCCCCACTGTCTGATTGAAAATTGCTACAGTATTTTGGAGAAAAGGGTGCAATGAAATGAATAAAAAAGTGGTGCCACTTCAAAGCCCAGCATATTACCAGGAGTTTAAAGTTACCTGTGGTGCCAGACTAGTTTTAATATTCCCTGGGAAATGGCACACGCCCTTGCAAGTCAGGCTCTGCCTCTAACAGTAACCAATCTGCCTCTTAATAACTAAATGGCAATTTATGAATTACAACTCAAATCTCTGCCATAATAGCACCAAATTTTTCTCTCCAAATGCACTGTAGCACAGCAAAGTCAAGTCCCAGTCCAACTCTCCAGCAGAGGATGCCAAAGGCACTATAATAGTGAATTAGTAGTGGATGCCTAGTGGCCTGGAATGTTTTTGGGGTACTCTCCCTGACATAGGCCACCTGTGTGCTCTCTGATGGTGTCAAGTCAAGTTACCTCGATATTACTAAAGGTGTCCCTCAGGGGTCGATTTTGGGACCTGTCCTCTTTACTATTTATGTAAATAATATTGGTTTATCTGCAAAAACCTGTAACATTAATCTGTATGCAGATGACTCTGTTATGTATGGAATTTCCCAACGTCTGACCAGGCTATGTTGGAGCTGTAAATCTGATTTTGTCGCCTTGCAGAAAGTCCTTTTTGATTTAAATTGGTACTTAATGCAGGAACAACTACATGTATGCTGTTTTCTAATTCTCATAGAAATATTTTAGATGGCTTTCAAATTTATGCATTGGATGGTTCTTTCATTGAGCATGTTCCCACCTATAAATATCTGGGCTTTTGGATTGACAATAATGTGGAGTTATAAAAGCATACGGATGAGCTAGTTAAGAAGCTGAGATTTAAAGTAGGCTTCTTTTATAGAAATAGATCATGCATCTATCTCCTTAAACAGCAGGAAGCAGATTGTACAGTCAGATTTCCTGGCAGTTCTTGACCATGGTGACACCGTTTATCGGAATGCAGCAGCCACTACTCTTAAACATTTGGATGCCGTCTACCATAGCGCCCTTTGCTTTATCAGGCGACAGGTTTGATATGCATCGCTGCATCCTGTATCAAAAGGATGTCTGGTCCTTATTGAAGTCCCGTAGATCACTTCATTACCCCCTTGCTGTTTACACATCTCTACTACACAAGATTCCAACCTACCTCACATCACTGTTAGCATTTTAAAATATGAGATACCAAACCCTCCACAGGTCTCAAGGTTCACAACTTTCGAGGTTCCACTAGTACGTATTTTTTGAATAGCCTACCAAACTCCCTACATCTTGACACTCTGGTGCCTCTTGGCCAGTTTAATACTTTAATGTTGAATGAATTTAATGAGAATCACAACTGTTTGGATTGAATGTAAATAATTGTACTTGTGGTGTTTGAAGTTGTAAGTGTTGATTCTGTAATTTGTAGTTTACTTTTATTTTTAATGTGTTGTATTGTTGTCCTCGGGTCACCATTGTAAATGAGACCCTGGTCTCAATGGGTTCTTCTGAATAAATAAAAGTTAAATGTCAACATCCAAGATACAATTAATTGCATGAAAACTACAGTATGTTTATTATTTAGCGTTACATAACACTTTAAAGGTTGAATTTTGATTTTAATCTGCAATATTCCATGATATATGGTTGGGTTCAATTCCATTTACATTCCTGTCAATTCAGGAAGTACACTAAAATTCTTCAAATTCTTGGAATTTGGTTAACTTTCTGAATTGACTAGAATTGAAATAGAATTGACCCCAACCCCGTTGTCTTTCGACAGGTGGCGTCACTCCTACGCAACGCTCGTCTCTCAATCAGTGCAGGCGGAATCATCGCACGATCTGATGTAAGACAATGTCCCAACTCTGCTCTGTCTGTTGTTTGTTATCTAGGCCATACGTTTTAGTCATGCTATATGATCACAGGAGAGCCACCTGGCAAGTCCCTGCTGGACTTTTGGAGCTTTTTTGACTTCCCCTGTTTAGTCCTGGAAGACACACTCCAGCATAAAAAAAAAATAAAAAATACTGTTGAAAAACAATACCCCACGTATAAATACAAACATGTACAAACACTTAAGGGTAAAAATATGTGTTTTGAGCAAAATAGTGTTTTTCAAGGAGTTGGTCTGAGTAGGCCATTCAAGGAGTTGGTCTGATGGTGCCTTTTGATGTCCCCCCCCCCCCCCCCCCCTTGCTTGAGGAACAATAAAGGAGCGATAGAGATGTGCCTTTTGTTAAGTAAATCACATGATAAATGAGCTGAAAAGGAGACTGAAGTAGGATTTTAAGCCTGCACTGAATTCTGTGTTTGCTTGTTTTTAGCTGTCCTAAATAAACTAAACCAAAAAAATAGAGACCTCTTCTTATTCGCTGTTGACCTGGCTTAAAACTTGTAATTTTCCACCACTTCGGTAAAAACACAAAACAAAACACAAATTGGGAGACACTGGAATTGTAATTTAAAGTGAAGTGTTTACAGTAAACACGGTAAGATGGGGGACATGTTTGTATGTACAATACTGAGTTCACCCATCTTACATGGCAGTTTCCTATAACCCAAGCAACCATTAGTGTACAACCCTTCACCAGATCCTAATTTCTTTCCTCAGGTAAGAGATGATTTTTGTTCGTTTAAATACTTTTGATTAGTGGATTCAGAACATATTTTAAGAATGACGTTATTTTTTGTTCTGTCGGCTTACTGTCAAGGATGGCAGGAGTCTTGGCAGTATCACTTCTAGGAATGCTATTCAGCACACGTTACGACTTTGGTTGCCAGTAAATATCATTGCTCACTTCCTTGTCTTGCTCTCATTCCCTTTGTCTCTTCAGTATGCTCTGAGGCCAGTGTGGAGAATCAGAGTGAACAAGGAAGGACCATGCCTCTGTCTAAACCAGAGAAGCTGTTAGAACATGAGCTCAGCTGCCCTATCTGCCTAGAGCTCTACACGGATCCCGTGTATCTGCCCTGTGGCCATAACTACTGCCTTGCCTGCATTAACGCTACAGACGCCAGCAGTGGAGAGAAGAGCCTGCCTTGCTGCCCTGAGTGCAGAGAAGAGTACAGTGGTACAGAGACACTGCACAAGAACTTCAAGCTCTGCGGCATCATAGAAGGCTACAGGGCCATTGCGCTAGTGGAGAACCTTGGGAGAGAGCCGCTGGAGGTACGCTGTGACCACTGCCTGGACACAGAGACGTTGGCCATCAAGACCTGTCTAAAGTGTGAGATGTCCCTGTGTGCCAGGCACCTGCAGCGCCACACTGAGAGGGAATCCTTCAGGAGCCATGACCTGGTGGAGCCCCAAACTAAGCTGGTCCTGAGGAGCTGTGCTATCCATGGACGCCTGCTGGAGTACTTCTGTGTCAGCGACATGACCTTCCTCTGCGCCTCATGCTTCATCAAGGGCACCCACCAGAATCACGATGTCCTGACTATTGAGGTGGCTGAGGAGGAGATGAGGCGGGTCCTAGAGAGCCGGAGCAAGGAAGTGGCCAACAGGCTGCAGCTGACCGAGACCCTACTGCAGAGGGCTGCTGAGGACCAGGGCACCTCTGATGCTGTGGGGGACAAGCTGATGTCTACTGCTGTGGCCCTGATGGACAGCATGGCTGGTCTGGTGAGCAGGTACAGGGACAGGATGAGCCTGCTGCTGGAGGAGGAGAGAGGCCATCAAAGGAAGATCTGGCAGAGTGGCCTGGGGCTCCTAGAGGAACAGCAGAAGGAGCTGATGGAGGCCAACCAGAGCTCTGCCGAGGTCCTCTCAGTGACTGATAAGCATCTGTTCATCCACAGGTTCCTGCTGATCGAATCCCAGCTCACGGAAGTGGTGACAGGCACTGTGGCCAGAGTGCTCTCCAAAGAGCCTCTCAACACCAAGCGGCTTCAAGCCAGCCTGAGGATGAATGACTTCAGGGCAGAGATGGGGCAGCTCCTCCAGGCCCTCAATGTCCAGATCAACCCTCTGGAGTTGACCTTCAACATCACCACAGCGCACCCCAGCCTGCTGCTCTCCAACGACCTGCGGACAGTCAAGTACATTGGCATCAAGCAGGCCTCCACTGATAACCTAGAGAGGTTCAGTACCGCGCCCCAGGTTCTCTGCTCCCAGAGCTTCACAAGTGGGGAGCACATCTGGGTGGTGGAGGTGGGCGACCAGAGCATGTGGTCAGTGGGCTTGTGCTACAAGAGCGTGCCCAGGAGGGGTGACCACAGCCGGCTGGGCCACAACCCAGTCTCCTGGCGTCTGCAGTGGAAGAACAAGAAGCTGACGGTGTGCCATGCCTCCTCAAACATGGCGCTGGTTGAAAAGACCAATCAGCCGCTGAGGGTGGAGGTGGCACTGGACTATGAGGGGGGCACACTGATCTTTCACAGCACCAAGGGCTGTCGGGAGCACCTGCACACGTTTAGGGCTGTGTTCAGAGAACCTGTGTACCCTGCGTTCAGCATCCACTCCACCACAGCACAGTCCTGGATCACCCTCCAGAGTGGAGTGTGACACCTCAGCTTCTCTGTATGTCCATCTATTAACCTTGAAGGGCCTTTGTTAATAACTAACCCAATCAATATCTGTAAATTATTCTAGTAATGGATCTTATCACCAAACGTGAGTAAATTCTAATGAAACAGAATGTAATTGCCTCTTAAAATATACAGTAGAATCTGAATCCTTATATTGCTGTTTCATACATACATTACATACATGATTAGACGTAGTAAGTACAGATATGTATTGCTATTCGTAACTAAAGGAATGTCATTTAATTATTTTGTAAAGAGACGTGACTGTATTTGATCTTACCTGCCAAAAATGAGTGTTGCATTGTTTCATTCAGACCATACGTCTCTGTGGTTTTATATTGAGTTGTTTTAGAGTTGATACTTATTCATCCATGTACTATAGTAGGCCAGGCCTACAGCACATGTGAATATCGGATACTTTATATTTGTATTTGTTGCAGGGACAAGATGAAACGAACATGTGTGATTTGTAATTGTATTTGAAAATCAGTTCACTTTGGATTCATACACAATAAACAGCTATAAGGCTATGATACTGTACTTTGTGAATGGGCTCAAAGTGGTTGTTGAGGAAAGACTTGATCTTCAGGGGAGACACAATGCTCAATGTTTATCTGACAAATACACAGTGGTGGAAAACAAATGTCATACTTGAGTAAAAGTAAAGATAAAGTACATCAATAGAAAATGACTTAAGTCAAAGGGAAAGTCACACAGTAAAATACTACTTGAGTAAGTCTAAATGTATCTGTTTTTAAATGTACTCATGTACAGTGGTGGGAAAAGTCTTCAGTTGTCATACTTGAGTAAAAGTAAAAAGTTAAAGTAAATGCTATACATCATATGTCTTATATTAAGCAAACCAGACGGCACAGGGGCACACTCAGACATCATTTACAAACTCAGTATTTGTGTTTAGTGAGTCCGCCAGATCAGAGGCAGTAGGAATGACAATGCGTTATATTGATAGGTGCGTGAATTGGACCATATTGCTGTCCTGCCTCAGCATTCGAAATGTAACAAGTAGTTTTGGGTGTGAGGGAAAATGTATGGCAGTAAAAAGTACATGTTTTCCTTAAGAATCTAGTGGAGTAAAAGTAAAAAAGTACAGATACCCCAAAAAACAACTTAAGTAGAACTTTTATGAAGAGATTTCCAAGGCTTCAGAAGATTTAACCTGTATAAATTAAATGAGCAGAACTATGTATGTCCACAGTTCAAATGTTGAAGTCAGTAACTTAGTAGGACAGAGGGTGTGAAAGAGATGACTCTAGCAAAGCTTTCCAGGAATAACATCCCATGAGGCCACACTCTGAAAGGTGAAAACAGTTTAACAGTTGTCACTTTCACATGCTGTACCCATCTTCAATTAGAACAACCAATCGACCTTGACAAACCAACGTAAATACATTGGACATTGTCAAAGACTCTAGTCACCAAAGTCATAGCCTGTTCTCTATGCTAACGCACAGCAAGTGGTACCGGACCGCCAAGTCTGGGACCAAAAGGCTCCTTAACAACTGCTACCCCCAAGTCATAAGACTGCTGAACAATTAATCAAATGGCCACCCGGACTATTTACATTGACCTTTGATCTTTGTTTTTACACTGCTGTTTATTATCTATGCATAGTCCCTTTACCCCTACCCACATGTACAAATTACCTCGACTAACCTGTACCCCCGCATATTGACTCGGTACCAGTACCGCCTGTATATAGCCTCATTATTGTTATTTTATTGTGTTAGCTTTTATTTTATTTTGTAAATATTTTCTCAACTCTATTTCTTGAACTACGTTGTTGGTTACGGATTTATAAGTAAGCATTTCACGGTTGTATTCCGTGCATGTGACAAATAAGATTTGATTCGAACACAAATATAAACACAACATGTAAAGTGTTGGTCCCATGTTTCATGACCTGAAATAAAATTGTTCCATATGCACAAAAACCTTACTTCTCTAAAATGTTGTGCGCAAATGTGTTTACATCCCTGTTAGTGAGCATTGTATCCTTTGTCAAGATAATCCATCCATCTGACAGGTGTGGCATATGAACAATCTACGGAGGAGTATTTCTGTCTGTAATAAAGCCCATTTGTGGAGAAAATCTCATTCGGATTAGCTGGGCCTGGCTCCCCAATGGGGTCTTCTTGGCTCCCAAATTGGCTGGCCTATGTCCTCAACGGCCCACCCATGGCTGCGCCCCTGCCAAGTCATGTGAAATACTGAATTTATTTCAATAGACTGATTTCCTTATGTAAACTGTAACTCAGCAAAATCTTTGAATGTTGCATTTATATGTTGCGTTTATATTTTTGTTCACGATACATTTCTCACACTAAAGATCCTGGCAGGCAAAAATAATATCTTAAAGGGACATGCTGGTGATTGCCCTAAGGCTACAATGTACTAAAACTACCAATAAAGAATAATCCCATTTGATTGTTAACCTATGTTTGCCTCAATGTCCACTGTTGATTTCAGAAAAGCAAAACAAGACATGCATCCTTATGAAAGCCCGTTTACAAAAAGTCCCACTGTACCATACCAATCACCACACCCTGTCTCAGGGATGGCTAACTCTGGAAATTATTTTTTGTCTCTACTGAGTTAGGAAATCAGCTTTTAGTTTTCTTGCACCTTATTTGTGGAACAATCTTCAAAATGTTCTTACATTTTTTGTTCTGTTTTTTGTTTGTTCTTCTGGGCCAATTCAGAAAGCTGACCGAGGACCTTAATGCTGATTAATATGTTTGTTCTTCTAGGCCAATTCAGAAAGCTGACTGAGGACCTTATTGCTGATTAATATGTTTGTTCTTCTAGGCCAATTCAGAAAGCTGACTGAGGACCTTAATGCTGATTAATATGTTTGTTCTTCTAGGCCAATTCAGAAAGCTGACCGAGGACCTTAATGCTGATTAATATGTTTGTTCTTCTAGGCCAATTCAGAAAGCTGACTGAGGACCTTAATGCTGATTAATATGTTTGTTCTTCTAGGCCAATTCAGAAAGCTGACTGAGGACCTTAATGCTGATTAATATGTTTGTTCTTCTAGGCCAATTCAGAAAGCTGACTGAGGACCTTAATGCTGATTAATATGTTTGTTCTTCTAGGCCAATTCAGAAAGCTGACTGAGGACCTTAATGCTGATTAATATGTTTGTTCTTCTAGGCCAATTCAGAAAGCTGTGGCAAACAAATATATATATATATATATATATATATATATATATATTTTAAATAAATGTATTTTATTCATAATACAAAAATCAACTTACATTGCTACATCAAAAATGTCTAGCAAATCAAACGCAGGTATTAACAATGCTCAAACACACAAAAAATATAAATACAAATAAAATACAAAAAAGAAACAATTATATTCACTCTGAAAACATCTTATTATTATGATTCAAGAAGATGTTACTCTTTTTGTTATTCACTAGGGTTAGTGTTTTAATAAGATAATTAAATTCAATCAGAAGAATTTGTAATTTTGGTATATAATTTTGACATTTTTGTTTGTGTATAAAGTATTTGGCAACAAGAATAAAAAAATTTACAATCATTTCAGTGGTTTTGTTATCATTGCAATATTAACATATTATATATTTTATGTTAAAATGATAGGCAGTGTTCATAATGGTAAATAAGTAGTTTGCAACGTTTTCCCAAAATTGGGACACAAATTTACATTCATTTTGCAAAACTTTGTGCACAGTGCCCTCTACTGACATATGACGTCGAAAATCGCATTAAAACAAATTAAACTACATTTCCCCTTAACCTTTCGGTAGCACCTCGAACGTCCACAAATTCCATTGGATCACATCACACTATCGTCCTATGGCGTACGAGAATACAAACCCAGCCATTTATATTCAAATTCGTATGATTCGTTCTCGTATAGAGAGATTCAATCTGTCAAAAATAGCTGTCAACACAGTGGGGAAGTGAACTCCCTTTTCTACCATTTGGAAGAATATTTGGACGATAGAGATGGGATCTGGTCAAAGTGCGACCAGGAAAGTGTCTTTTGGAGTGGATGATGAGGACAGAGTACGGGTTCTTCGTGGAGTAAAGGTAACATTCTTGGCTGCTGTCATAATTCTAGCTAGCTAGCTAGCTAGTTACACTAACGTTAGCAAGGTGGTGTTCAAATGTGTCACCAGCGTGAGACGAATGTTTCAATTCAATATATTTTTGTCTAACTGATACAATAGTATTTGGTCCAATGGCTATGAAAGGATGCTAGCTACATGTAGTGAGTGATGCTGCCAGACTAGCGCAGCGATGCCACCCCTATTTCTGTCACCTCGTATGAACTGGGCGAGGTTAATAACGTTAGCTAGCTAGAACATACGTGGTCATATAAAATGAGCCATTTAGGCGGGTGTATGCAGGAGAAGAAACCTGTCATCACAGCAATGCATGTTAGCTAACTAGACATATTCTCGAGGCCTACTGTTCTAGTGGTTTACACTATAAGCCGATTGGGTATGGTAGCCAGCTAGTGACTAGCCAGACAGACAGGCAGGCAGGATGCGATCAGGACACGCAGGTTGAAATATAAAAAAGAACTCTGAACCAACTATATTAATTTGGGGACAGGTTATAAATCATTTAAACATGTATGCCAATTTCGCTAGCTAATATTTCCGGGGATATAAACATTGGGTTGTTATTCTACCGGAAATGCACAAGGTCCTCTACTCCGACAGTTAATCCACAGATAAAATAGTAAACCAAGTTTGTTTCTAATAATCTCTCCCCCTTCAGGCTTCTTCTTTAGACTTTCTTTGGCAGTTGGCAACCAACTTTAAGGTGCATTACCACTACCAACTGGACTGATGGTGGTAATGGGACGAGAGACTGAAAAACAGCATCTATCTCAAGGCCATCAGACTGTTAAACAGACACCACTAACATTGAGTGGCTGCTGCCAACATACTGACTCAACTCCAGCCACTTTAATAATGGAAAAATTTATGTAAAAAATGCATCACTAGCCACTTTAAACAATGCCACTTAATATAATGTTTACATACCCTACATTACTCATCTCATATGTATATACTGTACTCTATACCATCTACTGTATCTTGCCATCTTTATGTAATACATGTATCACTAGCCACTTTAAACAATGCCACTTTTATACGTTTACATACCCTACATTACTCATTTCATATGTATATACTGTACTCGATACCATCTACTGCATCTTGCCTATGCCGTTCTGCACCATCACTCATTCATATATTTTCATGTACATATTCTTCATCCCTTTACACTTGTGTGTGTATAAGGTAGTTGTTGTGAAATTGTTAGGTTAGATTACTCGTTGGTTATTACTGCATTGTCGGAACTAGAAGCACAAGCATTTCGCTACACTCGCATTAACATCAGCTAACCATGTGTATGTGACAAATAAAATTGGGTTTGATTTGACTGGGGTGGCTGGGGTCTTTGACAATTTTTAGGGCCTTCCTCTGACACCGCCTGGTATAGAGGTCCTGGATGGCAGGCAGCTTAGCCCCAGTGATGTACTGGGCCGTACGCACTACTACGCTTTTTAACCTATCCCCAAATTAATATAGTTGGTTCAGAGTTCATTTAGATTTTTCAACCTGCATGTCCTGATCGCGTCTGGTGTGGGTGGACAAAATCAACATGTGTGCGATGACGCCCGCGTGAGTGCGGTCTGGTCAGCATGTAACGCGATCGTGGCAAAATACATTTAGACATGCATGTTATTTAATAATTACATCCATGCTGCTCGCGCGCATCAACGAGCGTCTGCTAAAATAGTTTTTTGGTTACATTTTTTTATGCTTGACGTGCTGAAAGTCCTGCTTCTCCCATCTCATTGGTTTTTAGGAGCATATACCCACATGTGTGATTGAAAGATGAACTGAGGTCCATGCTCCAGTCCAGTTGGTGATGATAATGCACCTTAAAAGTTGGTTGCCAACCGCCATATAAAGTCCACAGAAGAAGAAGAAAACTGACAGAGGAGAGATTTCTAGAAACTAACTAACTGTAAACGTCCCCTTTTATCTGTGTATTTATTCTCGGAGTAGAGGACACACACTTTTGTGTGACTCAAAATGGGTCAAAATTCCAAGAAAAAAGGACATTTCAGGCATTTCAGGTAAAATAACAACCCAATGTTTATATCCAAGGACAAATTAGCTAGCAAGCTCAAGCTAGCTATCTAGCTTGAGTAGAGGACCTTGTGTATTTCTGGTAAAATAAGAACCCAATGTTTATATCCCAGGACAAATTAGCTAGCTAAATTGCCATAAATATTGAAATGTTTTTCAACCTGTCCCCAAATTAATATAGTTGGTTCAGAGTTAATTTTGATATTTCAACCTGCGTGTCCTGACCCGAAAAACATTAGTCTCAACGTCAACAGTGAAGAGGTGACTCCAGGATGCTGGCGTTCTAGGCAGAGTTGCAAAGAAAAAGCCATATCTCAGACTGGCCAATAAAAATAAAAGATTAAGATGGGCTAAAGAACACAGACACTGGACAGAGGAACTCTGCCTAGAAGGCCAGCATCCCAGAGTTGCCTCTTCACTGTTGACGTTGAGACTGGTGTTTTGCGGGTATTATTGAATAAAGCTGCCAGTTGAGGACTTGTGAGGCGTCTGTTTCTCAGACTAGATACTCTAATGTACTTTTCCTCTTGCTCAGTTGTGCACCGGGGCCTCCCACTCCTCTTTCTATTCTGGTTAGAACCAGTTTGTGCTGTTCTGTGAAGGGAGTAGTACACAGCGTTGTATAAGATCTTCAGTTTCTTGACAATTTCTCATATGGAATAGCCTTCATTTCTCAGAACAAGAATAGACTGATGAGTTTCAGAAGGAATTTCTTTGTTTCTGCCCATTTTGAGCCTGTACTTGAAACCCACAAATGCTGATGCTCCAGATACTCAACGAGTCTAAAGAAGGCCAGTTTTATTGCTTCTTTAATCAGGACAACAGTTTTCAGCTGTGCTAACATAATTGCAAAAGGGTTTTCTAATGATCAATTAGCCTTTTAAAATGATAAACTTGGATTAGCTAACAGCATGCCATTGGAACACAGGAGTGATGGTGGCTGATAATGGACCTCTGTACGCCTATGTAGATATTCCATAAAAAAATCTGCCGTTTCCAGCTACAATAGTCATTTACAACATTAACAATGTCTACACTGTATTTCTGATCAATTTGATGTTATTTTAAAAACAAGGACATTTCTAAGTGACCCCAAACCTTTGAACGGTAGTGTAGATGGTATGAAGAAGGAATTCTCCAAGCCACAGCTTCATACACTTGTCAGACATAGAGAACTGATACTGTATACAGGTTGTTCGGGTGCGGTTGGTCCGTGGGTGGCTTTAAAAATGTTTTTGTGATTCCTCATGTCTTAAGTTTTGGTAGGAAGACTTTTCGTCCAACTCAGATGTTGGGTACTATATTTAGTATCATCAGAATCCTGTAAATTAAAATGGGCAATTTGGGTGCAATCAATTATCTTAATTTCTCAGAGATCAAATAAAAGTTCAACAAAATAAAGTTTTAGGAATGCCAATTTTACCTCTCTAACTACAGGAACGATTTCAGAACAATCTGTGGTGGTGGGTGTCATAGCTTGCTGAAATGACATGGAATGACTCAACACACACTTGTTGCAGACTGTTGAACCTTTGCACCTGCTGTCTGCCCTACGGGGAGTTTAGTCTAGAATAGACGTTGCCTTGTAAAAGTATCTTCTTGCTATTGATCAGTTTCTCTGAACTTATATCAACACATTATCCTTGTCAACTAGTGAATAAAGTTTGATTATGGCATATAAAGGTTTTAAGAGTAGCTTGTCAAGTGTTTATAAATCAGTAATGAACAGTGACCTTTATAGGCTAACACACATTATGTGACGTACAACTACGGATAAACCCTCAACGAATCCTTTTATAAATTGTAAATAAAGAGGTTACTGAAAAATGACAAAATAATCCCAAGGGTTTTCGGGGATATGTTAGCCTTAATGCTAATCTTCCCTCTCGTCACTGTTGTGTTCAGCTGTCAGAGGATGTTCTCCAGAGGATGAGGGGAGCAGGTCCTGCCAACCAAACAGCAGACCTCAAACCACCTCCCCCCACCAGCCCCAAGAAAGAAAGTAAGCTAATTTACCACCTTCACGTTTCAGTCCTGCTCAACTCTTCATGACCCAACATAACAGAAAAAATGTAATAGCTGATGATAAATCTGTTTCACATAAGTAAATGGGTTTTGAGACTTGAATGTACAGCATCATCGACCAGAGTAGGTGACTGGTCACAATAATACACCAAGTACATACAGTGCCTTTGGGAAGTATTCAGACCCCTTTACTTTTTCCACATTTTGTTACGTTACAGCCTTATTCTAACATTGATTTAAATTGTTTCTCCCCCCCCCCCCCTCATCAATCTACACACAATACCCCATAATGGCAAAGCAAAAACATGTTTAGAGAAATGTTTGCTAATTTCTTAAAAAAATATATATATAAATATCACATTTTCATAAGTATTCTGACCCTTTACTCAATACCTTGTTGAGGCACCTTTGGCAGTGATTTACAGAATTTAGTCTTCTTGGGTAGGACGCCACAAGCTTGGCACGCCTGTAGTTCTTTGCAGATTTTCTCAAGCTCTGTCAGGTTGGATGGGGAGCGTTGCTGCACAGCTATTTTCAGGTCTTTCCAGAGATGTTTGATCAGGTTCAAGTCCGAGCACTGGCTGGGCCACTCAAGGACATTCAGACTTGCCCCGAAGCCACTCCTGCATTTTCTTGGCTGTTTGCTTAGGGTTGTTGTCCTGTTGGAAGGTGAACCTTTGCCCCAGCTCTAGAGCAGGTTTTTATCAAGGATCTTTCTGTGCTTTGCTCCGTTCATCCAGTCCCTGTTGTTGAAAACATCCCCACAGCATGGTACTGCCACCACCATGCTTCACCGTAGGGATGGTGCCAGGTTTTCTCCAGACATGACGCTTTCAGGCCAAAGAGTTCAATCTTGGTTTCATCAGACCAGAGAATCTTGTTTCTCATGGCCTGAGAGTCTTCAGGTGCCTTTTGGCAAACTCTATGCAGGCTGTCATGTGCCTTTTACGGAGGAGTGACTTCCGTCTGGCCACTCTACCATAAAGGCCTAATTGGTGTAGTGCTGCAGAGATGGTTGTCCTTCTGGATGGTTCTCCCATCTCCACAGAGGAACTCTGGACCTCTGTCAGAGTGACCATCGGGTTCTTGGTCACCTCCCTGACCAAGGCCCTTCTGCCCCGATTTGCTCAGTTTGGCTGGGGCGGCCAGCTCTAGGAAAAGTCTTGGTGGTTCCAAACTTCTTCCATTTAATAATGATGGAGGCCATTGTGTTCTTGGGGACTTTCAATGCTGCAGACATATTTTGGAACCCTTTCCCAGATCTGTACTGAGACACAATCCTGTCTCGGAGCTCTACGGACAATTCCTTCAACCTCATGGCTTGGTTTTTGCTCTGACATGCACTTTCAACTGTGGGACCTTATATAGATGGATGTGTGTCTTTCCAAATCATGTCCAATCAATTGAATTTACCACAGGTGGACTCCAATCAAGTTGTAGAAACATGTCAAGAATGATCAATGGAAACAGGATCCACTGAAGCTCAATTTGGAGTCTCATAGCAAAGGGTCTGAATACTTATGCAACATTTCAAAAAACCTGTTTTCACTTTGTCAGTATGGTGTGTTCTTGTGTGTAGATTGCTGAGGATATATATATATATATATATATATATATATTTATTTATTTATTTAAAAATCTATTTTAGAATAAGGCAGTAACTAGGGATCCACAAAATATTGGTGAACATATCGGAATCAGCCGATATTAGCTAAAAATGCCAACATCAGTATCGGCCCAATGTCTAGTTTAACAACGATGTCAAAGCTACGGTGCATACCTATATAACGTAGGTACATGACGTAATGATGCCACGTAAAATGTTGCGCTACACGTGCAACACAGCATTCCTAACCTAGCCCACAATGTCGGCTGTGTGGATCGAGCAGTCAACAAGTTGAGCAGTCATTTGAAAGAGTAAGAAAATTGCAGCGAGACAACTCAAAGGCGAAATCCATTAAAGCCAAGATAATGGAATTCATTGCCCTTGACAATCAACCGTTCTCTGTCATGGGTGATGTTGGCTTTCGCCGACTGGTCGAGCACCGATACACACTACCAAGTGCGCTATTTTTTTGTCATACATTATATGGAATGTCGTTTGGGTCTTTGTGTCAAAAAAGATACAGTAGCACTGTCAAAGCTGTACAAGAAAGTCTGCAAACACGCAAACATCGGCCACGAAGGATGTGTTTACATTATTGCGTTGGTAATAAAGCATCATTTGTTTGACCGCAGCTTCTGGGGTAGCTAGCTTTAGCTTGGTACCTTGCTAGCACCGATACAACCAAAAACAATGACCAGTAGAAACTGCAGTTATTTTCATTATTCTGAGCAATGATTTAGGAATCCTTGTGAGTAAGTATTTGCTAGGTTGCCATTTGTTTGCCTTTTGAAATAGAACTTCAGTTCATGAAAATAAATAGCTAGCTAGCTACTTAACTCTGTTGCCCAAAGCTAACATTATAAGCAGCCAGCTAGCTTCATCTGGCTAGTGAGGCTTGACCGGACCGGGTTATGTGTTGTGAAGCTAGCCACAATAAGGATTAGGCACAGTAGTGGAATTTGCGGTTTCAAAATAAATGTATGTCATTGACAGTGATGCAAATTAATACTAATAGTAGAATTTTGCCATACTTTTATTTTGAAGGCTAACCGCAAAGTTCACTATTGTGGCTAATCCTTATTGTGGCTAGCTTCACATAGATGGGTCCGACCACCATTAATCAAATAAGAATTGTCTTATAAATTAGGGTTATTTTAGATGACACCTAGCTGTATAGTTGGCTAGCTAACTATAGCTACTGAAACAGGTGTCGTGTTGCTATGTTTTTGGGGAAGAACACTGTTTGCATCCATGAGCTAGCTAGCTTTTTTTTATGACCAGCACTGTAGGTGCGCGAGACAACTTTACCAGCATCATAGCAACGTATTGATGAATCGTTGTGACATATGAAATACGAGTGATAGTGTAATCAATGTGTAATAACTACGTTAAAAATTATGCGACGTGCAGTCATATTCAGGTCCTGATTGGTCAACAAGCTTATTTGATACTTAAATAGTGTTATTTGACGTGTATCTTTTTTGACAAACAAATACCCAAACGGCGTTCTTTAGAGGTCCTGATTGACAATGAAACGACTGAACAAATGAACAACGAAACAGCACAGCAATTAAGTGAAGTAAATAGGTTTTGATTATGTTTTACTGGTAATGGGGACAGTGTATTGGTGTATTATATGTAAATGCCAACAAAATAACTTTTTTTGGGGGGGGTGGGGGTGTGCGTGCGTGTGTGTGTGTGACCTTTATTTAACTGGCTACAGCCTGGATTCGAACCTCTTGCACTGAGATGCAGTGCCTTAGATTGCGCTGCGTCCGTGTGTGTGCTAACTGTTTAACTGTACTAGAATGCTTAAAAGGCCGCAAAGTTTTTTTTAAATATCGGTATCGTTTTTTTCTTTGGCAAGGAAGATATCAGTATCGGCCAAATTTCATATCGGTGCATTACTAGCTGTAACTAACAAAATGTGGAAAAAGTCACAGGTCTGAATACTTTCCAAAGGCACTATATATGCAAATAATTGTCCAATATTGACTACTTTTTGTGATCAAGTCAAAGTTTATTGCCCTCGTAC
Organism: Oncorhynchus mykiss; assembly: GCF_057628025.1. Lineage (NCBI taxonomy): Eukaryota > Metazoa > Chordata > Actinopteri > Salmoniformes > Salmonidae > Oncorhynchus > Oncorhynchus mykiss. Next base: position 59,983,788 of record NC_143030.1, on the reverse strand, counting down.
ATAGATTTGCAGATGCTATGAAGGGTGCAGCGAAATGCTTATGTTCCTAGCTTCAGTGGTGTGGTAATATCTAACTATAACAATACAAATAGCTACCTAGACCATCTGCATTGAACTCCCTTTGCACTAAATCTTTTGACTCCCAACATACGCTGCTGCTATTGCATATTATCTATCTTGTTGGTTAGTCACTTTACCCTACCTATATATACATGTCTACCTCAGTTACCTCATATCCCTGCACATCGACTCGGCACTGGTGTGTATAGCCAAGTTATCATTACTCATTGTGTATTTATTCCTCTTGTTATTATCTTTCGATTTGTGTCTCTGCATTGTTAGTAAGTAAGCATTTCACAGTTATTATACACCTGTTGTTTATAAAGCAATCGACAAATCAAATTTGGTTTGACACGTATAATACAAAAAGTGAAATGACTAGAAATTAAGAAATACCAGAGCGAGCAATGTCAGAGTCCGGAATATAAATATATATAGACTGTGTATATGTACAGTACCAGTCAAAAGTTTGGACACACCTACTTATTCCAGGACTTTTCTTTACTTTGACTGTTTTCTACATTGTAGTAAATGTGCCTTGTTAAAAGTTCATTTGTGGAATGTATTTCCTTCCTAATGCGTTTGAGCCAATCAGTTGTAATGTAACACGGTAGGGGGGTATACAGAAGACAGCCCTGTTTGGTAAAAGACCAAGTCCATATTATGGCAAGAACAGCTCAAATAAGCAAAGAGAAATTACAGTCCATCATTACTTTAATCTGGAACACTTTCAAGAACTTTCAAAGTTTGTATAAGTGCAGTTGCAAGAACCATCAAGTGCAAAACACGAGCAATGGACATTAGATCGGTGGAAATCTGTCTTTTGGTCCAAATTTGAGATTTTTGGTTCCAACCGTTGTCTTTGTGAGACGTGGACCAGCATCATCATTCCATCAGCAATCTAGTGTTTCAAGACTGTAATATGGCTCCACCTATGGTATGCTAGTGTAGACATGCTAGTGTAGGCCCCGGTGCACAACTGAGCAAGAGACAAGTACATTAGAGTGTCTAGTTTGAGAAACAGACGCCTCACAAGTCCTTTAACACCACCAAAGCACCCCTGGACCATCACATTGCCTCCACCATGTTTGACAGATGGGGTCAAGCACTCCTCCAGCATCTTTTCATTTTTTCTGCATCTCGTGAATGTTCTTCTTTGTGATCCGAACACATCAAACTTCGATTAGTCTGTCCGTAACACTTTTTTCCAATCTTCCTCTGTCCAGTGTCTGTATTCTATTGCCCATCTTAATCTTTTATTTTTATTGGCCAGTCTGAGATATGGCTTTTTCTTTGCAACTCTGCCTAGAAGGCCAGCATCCCGCAGTCCCCTCTTCACTGTTGACGTTGAGACTGGTGTTTTGTGGGTACTATTTAATGAAGCTGCCATTTCAGTTTCTCAAACTGGACACTCTAATGTACTTGTCTCTTGCTCAGTTGTGCACCGGGGCCTCCCACTCCTCTTTCTATTCTGGTTAGCGTCAGTTTGCGCTGTTCTGTGAAGGGAGTAGTACACATCGTTGTACGAGGTCTTCAGTTTCTTGGCAATTTCTTGCATGGAATAGCCTTTGTTTCTCAGAACAAGAATAGACTGACAAGTTTCAGAAGAAATGTATTTGTTTCTGGCCATTTTGAGACTGTAATCGAACCCTACAAATGCTGATGCTCCAGATACTCAACTAGCTTAAAGAAGGCCAGTTTTATTGCTTCTTTAACCCGATCAGACAACAGTTTTCAGCTGTGCTAACATAATTGCAAAAGGGTTTTCTAATGATCAATTAGCCTTTTAAAATGATAAACTTGGATTAGCTAACACAAAGTGCCATTGGAACACAGGAGTGATGGTTGCTGATAATGGGCCTCTGTACACCTATGTAGATATTCCATTAAAAATCTGCTACAATAGTCATTTCCAGCTACAATAGTCATTTACAACATTAACAATGTCTACACTGTATTTCTGATCAATTTGATGTTATTTTAATAGACATAATTTACTTTTCTTTGAAAAAACGAGGACATTTCGAAGTGACCCCAAACTTTTGAACGGTAGTATAAATAGTAAAGTAAAATACAGATACTCCTCAAAAATACTTAAGTAAAAATACTTGAAAGTACTACTTAAGTACTTTACGCCACTGGTATTGTGTGTAGATTGAGGGGAAAAATAATTAATCCATTTTAGAATAAGGCTGTAGCGTAACAACGTGAAAAACGTCAAGGGGTCTGAATACTTTCCGAAGGCACTGTACATAGAAAAGGTTATGATGAATGTTGTTGTTTGCAGGTCCCCCTCCCTCTCCCCGTCCATCGCCAACCCAGCAGCAGCGCCAACCCCGGCCTCAGCCCAGTCCACAGACAGCCCACTCTGACACCAAGGAGGAGCTCAAGAAGAGGTGGGGTTCTGACCAGGCTTGTAAAGGCCTGGTAAAAGTCTCATGACCGTAATGTTAATTTAATCGTCTCCAAAACAAAAACATTGCAGACCAAACAATAACACTAGTGTTTGGACATTTATTTTTCTGATATTGACTTTCTCCTTTCACCTGTACTAAAAGACACGTTATGTGAAAAGTAATCCCTTATGAAGGTTAATATAAAATTACATGATGTTTGACAATTGTCTTCTATTGTAGACTTTTCACACAGGTCATACATGTGGTATTTTCTGCTCCCTTGTGGGATGTCGTAAATGGCACAGTTAAAACAGAATGGCACCATTGTAGGGTGGACAGTTGTGTGTTTCATGCAGCATGTCAGATCACAAAAGCGTTGGTGTGTGTGTGTGTGTTCCTCAGATATGAGCGGCAGCAAACAGTGGTTCAGGAGGAGTTAACGAAGGTGACCCGGCGGGAGAGAGAGGCAGCCAGGACAGAGATGAGCAAAGCACTGTACAGAGAGAGGCTTCAATCATGCCAGGAGAGGGAAAAGACCAAACTACGAGTAAATCTCTCTCTCTGTCTCTCTCTGTCTCTCTCTCTGTCTCTCTCTCTCTCTGTCTCTCTCTCTCTGTCTCTCTCTCTCTCTCTCTCTCTCTCTGTCTCTCTCTCTCTGTCTCTCTCTCTGTCTCTCTCTCTCTCTGTCTCTCTCTCTCTCTGTCGCTCTCTCTCTCTGTCGCTCTCTCTCTCTGTCTCTCTGTCTCTCTCTCTCTCTGTCTCTCTCTGTCTGTCTCTCTCTCTCTCTCTCTCCGTCTCTCTGTCTCTGTCTCTCTCTCTCTAGCTTTAGTTCTCTGTCTCTCTCTCTGTCTCTCTGTCTCTGTCTCTCTCTCTCTCTCTCTCTCTCTCTAGCTTTGGTTCTCTCTGTGTCTTTCTCAGTTTTATTTTGTCCCTCTGTTTTATCTTGTATTCCCCTCTCATCTTGGAGAGCCACGGTGTGTTCAGGCTTTTTGGAGTAATGTATAATCACACCTGTCATTGGTAACTTTTTCTTTCCACTCTACTTTGCATGATCTTTCTCTGTTGCTTCATGTATCTGTGTGGGACATTCTCTGAAACCACAATCATTGCAGTGTCCGCTAGCATACCATAGGTGGAGCCATATTACAGTCTTGAAACACTAGATTGCTGATGGAATAATGATGCTGGTCCATGTCTTATGTCCCAAAAATCAATCAAATGAACAACCACAAACGGTGCACTCTTAACAGTCTGAAGCCGGCAGTCGAGCTTCACCTTGGCAATCTGCATTATACACACAGGTAAACGTGATATGAACAGGTGCCGTATGCACACACACGTGGTGCATCCACAGGCAGTGATATGAAGAGATGCACACTGCACAGACATGCATTTACATATGACATAGTCCTGTCACATCTTTGCATTGTTATCTTTCTCAAGTGCCCTCGGGCTAGTGAGGAGCCCGGTTAACTTTTCTTTCACAAATAGAACATTTGACAGTGCTCAAATTGCTTCTTTTTGATTATACCAATTTCCACCTAACCCTGTTTCTCCCCCCCCCCCCCCCCATCACCCCCAAGGTTGTGCTATCTTACGGTGTGTGAGCGGTAAATTGGACCCAGAGAGTTTCCTGGGGCTCTAGATAGGAGGGGACACGTGTTTTACACGCAGCCCCTTTCAGGAAGCCTGCACAGAGATGTGTTTTGGAGGCTCTTATCTTCGCTCAGACACACGTCGGACACTAATAGAAATTCGTTGGAGAGGGAGCGTGTGAGGAATGCTCAATGAGCCACCGGAGCCCAGGCCTCTGATGTGAAAGGAGGGGTAACTGGTAATTGCAGTTCCTCCCCCCCATCACACCCTTCCTCTCCCCCCTTTCCATCTCCCCAATAAGTCCCCTCCCTGCCTCCTGATTAGTCAGGACATTAATGATAGTGATTGTAACCGTGGCAGCCCTTAACCTTGGTGGATTTGCAGCTGTGGTAGTATACCATCCTCCATCCTCCTCAGATGTGGAAGGAGACATCATTTCCATGATTTCCAAGATCCTAACTGAATATGGTACTGATGGCTTGTTTATGCTTTACAGTGGAGATGATGCAGGCTGACCCTCCATGTTAGTGAGGAGAATGTGGGGTTGTAGGGCAGTCCTCCAGCCTACATTGTGCTCTGTTTTGCCTGACATGCTCTCCTAGGCTCTGGCCTGGGCGTCAATGGCTCTGTGAATGGACTCAACTCCAAGAGATCCAGGATAAACTGGAGCCCTGGCATACCCTAACCAGCTATATGCATCCCTATCAGTTACTGATGACAGGGTCTGTCCCAGAGTGTGAAGTCACAAGGTCTGCTATGTAAAAGCCTAATTACGATCACCAGAACAGCTAAACCAAAACATCTTGATGGCCATTTGGGTTCTAAAATTTGTTCATTATGATCAAATCAGATCCCCACAGTGAATTATTTTAACGTTCGCTACAAATGGATATTTTAGTAAATATTTGAGTAAATAGTGATCCATTCTGACTACTACATTTGTCGCCACACAGGGATACATGCCCACACAGACCTATCGCAGGCCGGCAGGCTACGAGGAGCCTCACTGTCAGGATGAAGACGACTACATCGACCATGATTCTTTGCTAGTTACCACCACTTACACCCACCCCCATTGGGAGTTTTCCATAGGAAACTATCTGCTTAGTTTTAATGTCTATGGTCTGTCCCCATAAAATCAATGATTGGTAGAGGTGGGACCAAGTTACTGTTATCCGAGTCACAAGGTCTGAGTCCCTAGTCGACTCCCAAGTAGAACGAGTTGAGTCTCGAATCAAGTCCAAGTCATTCATTCTAACTCATTTTTATCAACAAATTCCATACATTTTTAGAGCTGCATATTTATTTATGGAAATCATCTCACCTTACAATTTGACGTTTGCGCTGCTCCCGATCCTATAGCTGTACAGAAAATCAATCTGTTCACTATCTCACCCGACCTGTGTTGATTGACAATTTGTTGGTCCAATCAGAGGGCTGTGTGTGTTTCATTAGCCAAAAAAATAATATTACGTGTTCGATGCTACGGCTGTTGTCTCTGGCTGAGTGGAGAGTACTCCAATGAGTTACAAAACGTTACAAAACCTAGCCAGATCATTTCTAGTCATCAGTCTCAAGTCAAACTTGAGTCCTGAGTCTTGAGGCTCCAAGTCCAAGTAAAGTCTCAAGTTATTTTATTTTCTATTAAGTCGTGTCCAAGTCATCTGACTCGAGTCCATAGCTCTGATTAGTACAAGGAAAGTAACTGGTTAATCAAGCATCATTTGACTTCTCGGCTAATTTCCTGGGGGACTATTGTTGGTGTTAGTGATGGTTCACTATTTGACCATGGACCCGCTGGTCTGATCAATGACTCCCCTTCTGTGTCTCTGTGATTCACTGTCTCTGACAAACAAACAAAAGGTCTCTGCATCAACTCAATTCATTAGCACACTATTACACTCATTGTTCAGCCCCTCATGTGCCTTTTGTCAGACTGTGTAAGAGAATAGCAATGTTATTATTATAGGGAAGATGATAAAAGCGTTTCTCTTGTCTTTGTCGGGGTTGGCGCCGAGCATCAGCCAAGGTCACTAAAAACCAAGTCACTGGAGGATGTGAAGCGGAGCGTCAGGGCCCTCCTTTTATTTTATCCCTCGTTCCAGCCTGGACGACCTCCTCCCTCCCTCCTCCTCTATCTGCCAAGGGCCTTGCTGCTCTGCGCCCTACAGTATGAATACTCATTGTTAATAGCACATTGAATACTCATTGTTAATAGCACATTTTCAGAAGATGAGAGAGAGAGAGAGAGAGAGAGAGAGAGAGAGTTAGTCTTTTAAAACGTATTAATGCCCTTTTGCAGTCTGTCAGCAGAAATGGCTAGATAGTCATATTAGCATACTGTGGGTTCTTTCCCCTCTCAGATCTGTACAATTAAAAAGCTAATTTCATTAGCAGCCTCCCAGCTTTGCTTTTGATACAGTTTCACACCAAATGCCATCTATGGTTTCTCAGGGCTGTTTGCACATTGCGACTCACTACATGAATCACAGTGAATCCTGTATTTGTTATGGCTCGACCGTACGGTATCTTATCCCTCCCAGCAAGTCGTGTTTGGCTCGGGTTCCTTCCCTTGTCTAACCCCTTCCCTTGTCTTCGACATGTCCTTTTAGAGTTAAGTGGTTGTAAACTTTGTTATCACTACATTAGCATGCAGTTAACCTGATGCTTTTGTGAATGTATGACAAGGTTAACTGCAGGCAGTGCCCCCAATCCCAACCAGATTTCCATTAGACACTTCCTCATCTCAACACCAGATGGCAGTATAAGTATTCCTTATCCCAGGTCTGGGTCTATGTGCTGCATGAAGGCCTACAGTAGGCCACTCGTCTACCTAAGTGTGTCATTTCCCTCTCCTAGGAAAGCTAGAGACAAATGTTATGATATCACCCGCAGATAATCGAATGAGCCCTAATCGCTCTCATTTTCACAAGGATATCCGTCCAGCAGACTAAGCCATTTACCTCCATTATAATATGGATGGTAGAGTGGTGCTGTACAACAGTATAAGCATAGTAAACTATTCTCTAGTGAAGATGGATAGGGGATTTGAAGTGGCAAGCTGCTGTGTGAGCCGGCAGATGTTAAGTTTGATTGGAAATCTTTACCTTTCCGTTTTACATTATTCACATTTCCTCAGCTGTGGAGCCTATTGTCTCTAAAACCATCAACTTACATACTCAGACTACATTCCTTTATTGGTTTTCCTCGAAATTGGAACAGCTGTGTGCTCAGCGCTTCTAGAAAGATCCACTCTACTTACTGTAGACATATAGCAGCCTGCTTCATTACTGTGGCTCAGATGCATACAAAATACAAATCCAGCTATATATTGTTAGCATTTATGCTTTTGGCTCACGTTCATACAGAAGCCTTGTTAGAGGTTGAAGCAAACGGCTGAGAGGAGCAGAGCAGTGAAGAGCTGTCTGCTCTGTTGTGATGCAATAGTTTACAACTGGCAAGAACTGTGCCAGTTGAGGGTTAGTATGAAATCAATCAGACCAGATTGAGGGGAGTCCCAGGTGACAGTTTTGGCTGTCCTCTCGTTGTCGTGATCTGTCGTGTGTGATAGATTGGAGAGCCCTGGGTTCTTCTGTGAGATGGCAGACAGAACCACTAGTTATCTGTCCTTAGATGCTCTGTAGTGTATCCCTGGTTCTCTAGAACACAATCATTACAATTCTCTTCACTGACAAATTATTTTCTGCTGGACTGCTCAGTATGGATGCTGCAGAAGCTTAAAGTTAGCTAGTAAATTTGAGTCTTTATGGTCTGTAACTTCTTGTAGGGTGCTCACACCTCTTGTGTTGATTCAATTCATACCCTTGTTTTCTCTCTCTCCCTCTCTCTCTCGTTTATCAGAGGGCTAGTAGTAGCAGCAGTAATCGGGCTGTGCAGAGAGTGAACAGGGCTTGCACAGATAACCCAGCTATCGGTAATTGTAATCTCAGAGCTGACATCTTTCTGCATGTAAAGCTATTAAGGCTTCACTAGCTGCCTCTCACAGGCAGCCCTGAATGACAGTAATTGCAGACGAGATGACGGCAGGTGGAGGGGACAGAGATTTTATCCCTCACACTCTGAACGGGCGCACCACGGCACACAACACACCTGCTGCTCACTAGTCTCCTCTCAGAACGTGTGGAGTGAGAGGGAATTAGTCAGTTGGCTTAAGATGCTTCTGGAGATCTTAAACAGTAGAGACAGAACACTGTGGGATTATTTGTGTCTGATTGAGTTTAGTTTACAACGTGAACAGACTGTGTGGCCAGACATTCAATAATCATTGGTTTGACTGATAACTGAGGTCTGAAAGATACCTAATGAGACATCTCATTGGCTGATATCAAGGGTATATTTGATTTGTTTACGTACATTGTGAGACTAGCTTAAGCCTTTTTCCTCTTGGTGAATGTGTGTGAGTGCCCCTCTCCCTGCTGCTTTTTATTTAACATCATTACTGTCAGGGCAGCCGGTTCCTCTTGGTGAATGTGTGTGAGTGCCCCTCTCCCTGCTCCTTTTTATTTTACATCATTACTGTTAGGGCAGCCGGTTCCTCTTGGTGAATGTGTGTGAGTGCCCCTCTCCCTGCTCCTTTTTATTTAACATCATTACTGTCAGGGCAGCCGGTTCCTCTTGGATAAGAAGAACTGCAGTTGTTTTCCACCAAGGAGCCGTGCTGTATAGTTATTAATGGTAGAAGAGATGGGGGAGAGGAAAGCCGGTGGCCCATATTGTCCTGCTCTCCAGACACCTTCCACTCTGGGTAATCACTTTGATTACTAACTGCTCATTTATTGCATAGCTGGGAGCTATGTGTTAAATACATGCATCAAAGTAAATAAACAGAGGAGAGGAGCAGACGGAGCTGAGACTGCTGCTATCAGATGGCTACTCAGCACAAACAACCCAGAGGAGAAGAGGGGTGTACAGGCTCTATGGGTTTAAGTTAGTGAGCGGGGCTCTTTTAATGTGCTCGAGACTAACTGTACTGTGATGCTGAGATCGCATGTAGACTAGATGAGGGCAATGAGCAATGTAGCCGTCAAATAGCTCTGATTCACCATCTACTGTCCAGAATGTCTGTTACGATGACAAGTGTCTCTTTTAGCTTGTTCTGTGTTTAACATCCCATATGATTAATATGCATAGTGGGGTGTTTGCATTATGCAAAACTTATTTGAGTAAAGCTAGCCTATATCTCTCACCAGATTGTCTCTGGTGCTTTGTGTTCCTGATCCGTTTCCACTGGGACATGTCTTCAGTTTCACCAATCAGTTATAGATTAGAGTCCTCTCTCTCTCTCTCTCTCTCTCTCTCTCTCTCTCTCTCTCTCCTTCTCTCTCCTCTCTCGCTCTAGCGCTCTCTCTCTCGCGCTCTCGCTCTCGGCCTTCCTGTTTCTCTGCATCCACTCCATCCGGCCTATGTACCGAGTTACAGCCCAACAGATAACCAGGCATGGACGGCCTTATTTATGAGTAACCAGCGCCCAGCAAGCTTCATTTCAAGACTTATCTGTGTAATTCATGTTTGGCTGAGTATTATCTGCTGGCTCCAGATTCCCGGAGAAGGAGAGAGCCCGTCCGATTGCCTTTTGTCTCTGCTGCAAATGAAATCCATTTTTTTAAATGACGAGGTGTGTGTGTGGTCAGGGAGAAAGGGATTAGGCCTGGTGCTATAGAGCTGCTGGTCCAATGGTTCAATTCAGGGTGTCACTCATTAGTATTAGTGATGGTGCGTGCATGTCGATGTCCAAATGTAAGGCTCTCAGATTGTATGTTAGGTATAGAGATGAGGCTGTAATTTAGCAGCTTGCTGTAACTACCTATAGAGAAAGTACACTGAATCCCCATCACGAATTGAACATATACTGTATAATGTGACGTGTGCCTGGCTAGATATGTAGGCTAGAACGAGCACTTACTTGAAAAACATGTGGCACACAAGCTGCAAGTGTGAATAAGACTGACATGCAGACAGTAAGAGCGTAACACAGCAGAAGTGTTTTCAGAGCTAATTCCCCTCTCCTCGCTCAACTTTCAGCCAGTCCTGAACACCAGGGACTAATAGAGAGATTTTCCTTAGGCGTTTTACCGTGATTGTAACGCCTGTAATTTACGCTGGAGCTGCTGTCATCTTCACTCCTGGGCTGGCTGGCTGGCTGGCTGGCTGAGTCTAGAGGGGAGAGGAGAAGCTATAATGAAGCAGACACATACTAGAGACTTGAGGGTCTTTAAATGGTGTCAAAGGCCCTTTCACACAGGAAAGGACAGGTGAATCTCTAAGCAGTGACACCAGCTAGAGTGATCCGCTAGGCTAAATGCATTGTGTTTCGAAGCACGTGCTGGCTTGATTAGGAACCCTGTTTGAAGAACAGTACAGTGACTGAAAGCGCTCTAAACTTTGGACCCTGGTTGATTTCTGTGAGTGGAGAAAGTGAACGTCTCAGAAATGTTCTTTACTTTGAGTTGCAGAAAAGGGCCTTGGGGTTTGAGAACAGTCTCAACTGGGCAGAACTCTCAATTCAAAGAAAACACTGTTGGACAGTTCTACCAACCCCATGGCTGTAGCCAACAGCCTCTATCTCAGACAGTGGGAAGTAACCATCCTCTACTCTGCTCTTTGTACCGTCTAGTTTTTATACCCCACCGAGGCATTCTCAGCCAAGCTATAGCTTTCTCACAAGAGCAGAACTCATTATGAATAACGCCCCTCCCATCCAGCCTATTTATTTAACACACCCATTCTGTGTTTAGTAGATTTACCATTCAGCAGTCTATTTATTTAACACACCCATTCTGTGTTTAGTAGATTTACCATTCAGCAGCCTATTTATTTAACACACCCATTCTGTGTTTAGTAGATTTACCATTCAGCAGCCTATTTATTTAACACACCCATTCTGTGTTTAGTAGATTTACCATTCAGCAGCCTATTTATTTAACACACCCATTCTGTGTTTAGTAGATTTACCTTTCAGCAGCCTATTTATTTAACACACCCATTCTGTGTTTAGTAGATTTACCATTCAGCAGTCTATTTATTTAACACACCCATTCTGTGTTTAGTAGATTTACCATTCAGCAGTCTATTTATTTAACACACCCATTCTGTGTTTAGTAGATTTACCATTCAGCAGCCTATTTATTTAACACACCCATTCTGTGTTTAGTAGATTTACCATTCAGCAGTCTATTTATTTAACACACCCATTCTGTGTTTAGTAGATTTACCATTCAGCAGCCTATTTATTTAACACACCCATTCTGTGTTTAGTAGATTTACCATTCAGCAGTCTATTTATTTAACACACCCATTCTGTGTTTAGTAGATTTACCATTCAGCAGTCTATTATAATGATGATGAATCATCCCTCTGCTTCTCTCTTGACCCCCTCCTTTACCCACTCTGCCTCTCAATATTCACCGCAGCGGCCCTCTTACTTTTCTTAACTTCCTTTTCCTCTCTCTCGCTCTCTCTCTTCTTTCCCGTCCCTCACGTTCTCTATCGCTCACCTTTCTAGCCTGCTGAAGAGGTGGATGCCTGGGTAAGCACAGCCTGATGCTCTGTTAATATCCCTCTCTTTTCCTCCCTGCTCCAACCACTGTGTTGTTGTTTCCCTGCATTAAGGCTGAATGTGTGCATGCAGACAGGCCACTCTGCCGCCGTGCTACAGAGCTATCCAGTTAGAAAATTGCATATGATCTGCGTGCTGATGGAGGTTGTTTTCTGTGCGAGAGACACGGGAGATGGGAGGAAAAGGGGGTGATTTTCGCCTGGGTGTAATTTAAGGTTGCGCTTTGTTGCGTTCTGTTGTCTGGCTGTTACATGCTACGCTCTCTTGCTCAACGCTGCAGGAAGCCCTCGCATTGCCACTAGCGTCTGCCATGCACTCTGAGCATGGCAGGGGGGGTGTGTGTGTGTGTGTGTGTGTGTGTGTGTCTTTAAGTGCATCCCCGCTGTGCTATGTTCATCTATGTGTATCTCGTCAGCCTGAGCCCCATTGACCTGAACCTGTCCTCCATGGTCATCTCCTCAGTTGTTTCCAGACAGTTTAAGCAAAGCAGCTGTCCTCCGTGACGTCTGTTGCTCTCTGTCCCTCCTCTCCACTCAGCTCTTAATCTCTTCACATACTACTAAACTAACTGTCCTACAGCCATACACTACTTACTTCCTCCTCTTTCTCTGGCTGCTGTACACTACTGATCTCTCTCTCTCTCTCTCTCTTCTACCTCTCCCACAGACACTACTGTCTCTTTGGTATTTGCTACAGCGAAATTCAATAAATTCCCTGGTTTTCGTAGTTGGGGGATTTCGGATTTCCTGCTTATTCCCTCCCGATTCCGGGAATCCTCTAACTGGAATTTGGGGGAAATCAAGGAATTTATTGAGCGTTTTTTGTTGTTGTTGCAACACTGGCTACAGTTATTACAGGCAACTACACAGTAAAGTCACTGGAGTGGACACAGCACACCGCCAGAGAGAGAAGCACAGCGTCATGGATGAGGACGAGGAGTACTCCAGCCTGCGTGTCAGTTGCATGTTTGTAGTTGTTTGTAGTCATGGGGGTTGGATGTGTTCCTGAATGGTGCTTCCTCATCATCATCATTTTCAATGCTTTGCTTTCTTTCACTCTGCTTGTTTTTGGGATCCTTTCAGTGTTTTAATGTCCTCTTTGCATTGTGACTGACTGTCCAGCCATGTACAGAGTAGTCTGACTAGTGACTCCCTGCCCAACCTGACCACAGTGTGTGTGCTTTCTCTCTTTCAGGCTAAACAGTTGGAGAAGAAGGAGGCAGAGCTGAAAGCACTGGATGCCTTTTTCAAGGAGCAGTTGGCACAACTGGAGAAGAGGGTATGAGACCATTTTATAAAGAGAAACACACAGTAATACTATGCTACACACCACTGACCCTGACATACAGTATAAAGCTCCCATTTCTGCCCAAGCATAAATCAATGTAATTATGAAAATAGATATAAATGGGGATTGTTTCTTGACTTAATTATGAAGCCAGCCGTTAAAGCGTGAACATTCTCTGTGAGCCTCTTCACTGAATGTGTTGGGTGAAATTTAGCCCATCTGTTGTGATGAGCTTTCTCCTCATCACAAATGCACCCAGTAGTCCCATGCTTTCACTTTACCAACATGGTCAACAAGAGCAATTTACCCTTAGAGAGGGGGGGGGAGTAGTGTTTTTCTGGCTTTTAAGACCTTTCCCATCATTTTCCCTGACATTTCCGAGACATAAAAGTCGTGATGTGAAGCGCTAAGCAGCAGCCCTAACAGGCGCTGGCAGAGAGGACCTTTAATATCTCAGGCAGAGCAGAGGCAGTCCTGTAGGACCAGTAGGGAGACTCCTGGGGTGTTAGCATGCTATTTGTCTTGTGCTGCTGGCAGGGAAAGATGCAACTTGTGAACTGTGTCAGGAATTTGATAGGGCAACAATTGCCTCCCATAGAGCCACAGCAACAGTTAGAGAAAGGTAACGTAACATAACAGTGATTTACTGTTAGTGGAAGCAGTGTTGGAGTCAAGGGGTTGATATTTTAAACATGTTGTATGATGGTGGTAGTAATGGTGGAGACAGCTTTCATACTACATTTATTATGACAAATGCTTTGTTACTCTTGGCCACAGATGGACTGGTCTGGGCTTGACTGTTTTCACACATTTTAAATAGCCTTTTTAATAGTGACTCTGAGTTCTATTACAGGGTAGTGAAGTGCTCAGATGGCTGCAAACGACAAAGATAATTCTGAATATTTTCTCCCTGAGGTGGCGAGATGAAGTCCATCTGCTTCATACTGGAGGTCATAAAGTGATGTGTCTTTGTTCAGCTGGCCTACACTACGACGCCTTGATTGGCCCCATCTTCGTTTCGACGAGTGAGGAGGAGACATTAAATGGAATGGGCTTTCCTTGCAGTGTGAGACGCGATGGAGCAGAAAGCGTCTGAGTGAAGCTGCCTTAAAGCCCATTGAGCTATTGGCTAATGAAGTCAGGGCCATTCTCCAAGATCTGCGGTTGAATTTCTCAGAAAGAACAGACGTTTTCTTCTTCCCTATGTCTCGTCTTTCCCTCTTATCATTTACACACAGGACAAAGGAATGTTCTCCTCTTGTGCGTTCTGCTATCATTGTCAAATGGACTGGTTGATTTAGAATAAGGTCCTTTTTTTAAATGAAGGGAGGGATCTGTTGGGATTGGGTGGGAAATGGCCCTCACCAACCTGTGCGTACCCTTATAGAAGACTCTGGCACTACTGTAATTTCCTCTGCGTGTCTTATTATATTGCTTCATTGATGGAAGCACCTTGTTGTCGCCAGCGATCTCACCCAGCCACACACTGACAATCATAGTTTGTCTTGTGTGGATTAGACCGCATTTTAAAGACCTGCAAGGCAACGCTTTCCTTCGTTTTTCTGCCGACTGCTGTTACTGCGTGGCAGTCTCAAGGAACACAAGGGCTTATATCAGAAATGTTTTACACCCTGATAGATTATTATTGTCAAATGTATTCATAGCCGTTTTGTGTTTGTTCACTTAGGATCCATTATTTGAACTAGAAAGCATGTCAAATCATACGTTCCAATCTTCATGCGTGGCCCTGTGAAAACGAAGGGTTTTGAGAGAGAAGTACTACCAGTAGAACGGCTGTTCATGGTTTGTTGTATTGCTAATTTACCACACCACTGTCTTCTTTATAAAGACTTAGTTCCATGTCATGTAGCAAGCACTTTCCCCACTACCATTCATTCCTGGCAGTCAGACTTTGACCACCACATTGTAAACTGTCAAAGTGCCTGTTTGGGCACCAGGGGGCAGCTGTCTTGTGACAGTCTCCAATGTTGGTTCCGTCCACAGGCAGGCGTTGTAGATTAGCACAGACTGATCATTAATTACCATGCAATCATCATAAATAAACATTTAATATCCAGCCTCTATTCACCCGAGCAACACATTGAGCCACCATGTGTATGATAGCAGTGAGTCGTCTAGGCCCTGTGTCAGATGCCTCTGTTTATATTTACCTCATTATAACAACGTGGCGTTTGCCAAAGGGATCAGTGACTGGCAGTGAAATGTTATGCGCAGTATTTGCTGTTGGGCTTTGGTTGTGTTATGATGGAGCCGGACCAGGGAGGCAGATAATGCTGTGAAGTTGGCGTGTCTGTTCAAACTGCTGTCACTCTGTTTGGGGGAGGTGGGTGAGTCCCCGCCTGACAGACGGAATCAGAGAAGAAGAGGGATTCTAGACTTCATACCCTGAGTTCCCTTTACAGCCAATGGAAGCCATTCGTTGGAGCTGTCTGTCTACATTGTATAGGTAGGCTACAACTCTGACGGTCTGAAACCGTGAGAAAGGCTTTCTATGAGTGCGAGACTGTTTGTGAAGACGCCACACGTAATCGCCTCACGTCTGTGAATTCTCCTGAATGCTGGAAGTCAGAGAGCTGTGAAAACTACTGGTTGTAAACAGCAATGTTCCGCTGCTGTTTGAATTAGCACAGGCTCTCACTAATCCAGCTAAAGCCTTCTGCTGGCTCCGCTGCTCTTGTCTACATCCCTCTCCTCTCCTGCACCGTTCCTTGCTTCATATATCTGTGTTTCAAGGCTTCCTCAGCCCCCCACCCTCAGCCCCCCACCCAGTACTCCCTCTTTCTCTCTCTCTCTCCTTGTCACTAGTTGCAAAGCACTTTGACGCACTTGAACGTGGGTATGAGATAATAATCCTCCTGAAATCCTGACAGCCGCGTTGACACGCTGTCGGCAGGGGCCTCGTTCTGGAAATATCTGCATGACTCCCCCATCCGACCAGCTGAAGCAGCGTTTACCTGAATGGAAAGAGAGCAGAGCAGCCGGCCGCCAGACAGCTAGCCCCCTTTAGCCTCGAGGCCCACAGTAGTTAACCAATCACAAATGAATTTTAGGGGAGACAAATGCATTTTAATTGAATATTTTTTAGCAAGGATTATTTTCCCAGCATGCCATACAGATGTAGGCACATGTCAGGGGCTCCAGGGGGTATAATACCTCTTCGCCTCTTAAACTGCAGGGGCAGCGGTTAGAACGATAGAGACGGGAGAAGTATTCTAATCAGAATACTGTACAGGGTGCCTTTTCTCCGCATTAAAACCATATTTTGCTGTGTTGCCGGTTTCTTATGGAAATGTAAGAAAACTTTGATGCTTTCATGTGAAAGTTATCTGCTTATGTTTTAAGTGAGCTCTAAATTAGCCATATCAATATTTTAAGCGCAGTATGTTCCATCTGGAGATGTTGATAGCCTAAACATTGGGATGGGAACATTACCTAACATTTTTCCTTTTATAAAGCATTAGAGTAAGAATGACCCATTGGTAGTTTTGCTTTTATTTTGATTTTCTTTGGCTCTTTCAGCTCTGTAATGTTGGGCACAAAAGTTATAGCTCATCTCCCGATACAAAATCTGAGTTTGCTCAGACAGACAGCGCATACAAAGAAAGACAAATGGAAGGTGTTGTTTAAACCAGAGATTCTGGAGGACTAACACATCCTCCAGACACCTCGAGATTCGAGGTCGACCGATTAATCAGAATGGCCGATTTAATTAGGGCCGATTTCAAGTTTTCATAACAATCGGAAATCTGTATTTTTGGGCGCCGATTTTTAAAATAAATAAATATATATATTTTTTAACCTTTTTTTAACTAGGCAAGTCAGTTAAGAACACATTCTTATTTTCAATGACGGCCTAGGAACGGTGGGTTAACTGCCTCGTTCAGGGGCAGAACGACAGATTTTCACCTTGTCAGCTCGGGGGATCCAATCTTGCAACTTTAGAGTTAACTAGTCCAACGCAATAACGACCTGCCTCTCTCTCGTTGCACTCCACAAGGAGACTGCCTGTTACGCAAATGCAGTAAGCCAAGGTAAGTTGCTAGCTAGAATTAAACTTATCTTATAAAAAACAATCAATCATAATCACTAGTTAACTACACATGGTTGATGATATTACTAGATATTATCTAGCGTGTCCTGCGTTGCATATAATCTGACTGAGCATACAAGTATCTAAGTATCTGACTGAGCGATGGTAGGCAGCAGTAGGCGCATAAACACTTTCGTGCGTTTTGCCCGCAGCTCTTCGTTGTGCGTCAAGCATTGCTCTGTTTATGACTTCAAGCTTATCAACTCCCGAGATGAGGCTGGTGTAACCGAAGTGAAATGGCTGGCTAGTTAGCGCGCGCTAATAGCGTTTCAAACGTCACTCACTCTGAGCCTTCTAGTAGTTGTTCCCCTTGCGCTGCATGGGTAACGCTGCTTCGATGGTGGCTGTTGTCGTTGTGTTGCTGGTTCGAGCCCAGGGAGGAGCGAGGAGAGGGACGGAAGCTATACTGTTACACTGGCAATACTAAAGTGCCTATAAGAACATCTAATAGTCAAAGGTTAATGAAATACAAATGCTATAGAGGGAACTAGTCCTATAATTCCTATAATAACTTCAACCTAAAACTTCTTACCTGGGAATATTGAAGACTCATGTTAAAAGGAACCACCAGCTTTCATATGTTCTGAGCAAGGAACTGAAACGTTAGCTTTCTTACATGGCACATATTGCACTTTTAGTATTTACTTGAGGCTAAATTGATTTTATTGATGTATTATATTAAGTTAAAATAAGTGTTAATTCAGTATTGTTGTAATTGTCATTATTACAAAAAATAAATTGGCCGATTAATCGGTATCGGCTTTTTTTGGTCCTCCAATAATCGGTATCGTTTTTTTTTGGTCCTCCAATAATCGGTATAGGCGTTGAAAAATCATAGTCGGTCGACCTCTACTCGAGATACGTCCAGACACCTCCAGACATGTCCAGATACCTCCAGACATGTCCAGATACCTCCAGAAGAACAGACCAGACACTGAGTGACTGGACATCTATTCCTGATCTCCTTGACTCCTTATTGCCTGCAGGAGAGCATCCATCTCAAACACAAGAGGCAGGTTGAGGTTAATACGTCTAGTGTCTACATATCTCACTGCAGAATTCACTTCGCCCTCACTTTGTCTTTGGTTTTCTCAAAATGATCGCTAAAACAGGAGCGTGCGTGGGCTGGAAACCTGGTCTTTTTACAGCGTGTCAAAGTAGCGTGGCAGTTGGTGTCAGCGGTGGGATCGTTTGCCTGGGGGATAAGTGCTCCTGGTGGAGGTGTGTAAAACAGCGCTTAGCCCACATCGACGCCAAGGCAGAGCCACCCTGCACAGATCTTGATATTGATTGGATTAGTGCAGCAGGGAATGGCACTGGGGGTAGAAGGAGGGAGTGAAGGAGGGTGGAAGATGAGTGTGGCTGACTGGGGTTGCCAGCCAGCGTCTCGACCCAGGTACTAGCTGCTGGATTTGCACAGGCAAATCCGGTTAATGCGGGTAGCATTGCACACAGCAACGAGTGCCTTAGCGCAAATGTATTCAGGAATGCAAGAGGGAGTCCCATCTTTAGTGTCATCTTCTCCTTGTTGTATTCACAAGGGGTGGGTTTAAATGCCACTGGGCCATTCCCTGTGGACCCATAATACCCGTACTGCACATACAGTAGGATAGAGCTTATACTTTCTACTGTTTTAATAACAGACACAAGATGCTAATAGTCTCTCAACAGGGCTCCCGAACCATCTTACGGCATTTAATCAACGTTTTCAATGAATCCAGGTATTTACATTCACCTCATTTCATATATACCCAGTCCCAGCTGTCAGTTTATTTTGGTTAATTATTTGGGACATCCAAAGATGCCTCTAAGCCCCCCTGGATAAATGTGAAGGAAGAGCTCCAGTTGTTGAGGATTCATGTTTTGTTTTATGGTTGTTCTATGTGCTCCCTGGTGGTATGAACAGGCCTGAATGGAGATCAGCCAATCAAGGCTCTTTTGAATGGATAAGAAGGAGATTGAGTACTGTTGTAGAATCTAGGTCAGTGTGTCTGCAATCTCACTTCACTGTCTCACCTTGCCAGCTCTCATTGTAGTGCAGACATAGAGCCATAGACACTCACTCACTCACTCATTCACACAAAGACTATATTCCAGCATTTTCACTCACATAAATGGGTTAATAATTTTAGGCATGCACCACGTGGCTACAGAATACTTATTCCAGAGAAGCACAGTGGGTCACTGCTCTTTGGTAATTGCAAGCATCATAATCTCCTGGACCGGTGTTCACACAATAACAGTTCCCGCTGCAATTCCTACTGTAGCAAGTTATGAGAACCTCTTCACAGCCTCATTAAAGCCATTAACATTTAAGAAGCAGCAGCCCTTAATGGGGGCTTCAGAGAGAGCTCAGTTCAGCCAGAGGGAGATGAGGCTGAGCAGCGGTGGGCCTCGTCTGGCCCGCCTCCTCCCTCCTCCTTTCACTCTGACTGGAGAGGATGAGGGGAAGGAAACAGATGATAATTTGTCGTCTTTGATAGTTATCGGATTAGGTGTGAATGCATAGGAGTGCTGCTCCTCTGTCTCCACTGTCGGCTCCTTCCCCTTCAGATGACTTGTGTAGGGATTAGATGGTGTGAAATATGACAGAGACTGACCCCACTGGAACTTGATGAATTGATGGGGATTCAGGGTTGGGGTTAAGCGATGATCCCATCACATTCCTGCTCTACTCACTTCAATTACCCCCAGCTTTCCCTCCCTCTCCCTGCCAGAGGAGAAATATCCAAAATAATTAAGGGAAGCCTGGGTTTATGGATGGTATTCTGAGGCACGGCCGTTACCTCATTAAACTGAGGTGCTGCCTGTCAAGGTACACATGGAAATGGGATTCCACCTTGGCTGTCTCTTTCCTGGGCAGCCACATCAGTGATTGTGGAACTGAAAACCTACAGTACAGAGACATGTAGTCTCTCATGACAGGGATGTAGGCATTAGACCAGCACTGTGCTTTGGACCGATTTGATTGTATGCTATGGGCATGGAGTCTCTTCAGCAGTAGTTAGAGCTGTTACTGAGGACTGCGTGGGTGATGATGGTCTCTGGGATGGTCTCTATAGCCTAATGAAGAGACTGTGTGTCAGTGACCAGGCCCACTGCTCCTTCCTCAGTCTGCCTGACTGACTGACTGCCAGAGGTGAAGTGACCTGGGATCAGAACACCCACTAACTACACCATGATGGTCATTAAGGTTTTAACATCTTCACAGGTTCCTCTGTACACTCTAACAAGGCATTTAACTGCAATTACATCAGCTTAATATCCAGTTCTTAAATGAACTGGCTGTTACCGAAGGCAATGATTTGGGATGGTGGGAAATGTGCATTTTATCAGGGGATCATGTTATTTTCTTTCATCGTGTAGAATTGTACACTGCGTTTCCTCATCATGTTTATTTTTATATTTCAGAATTTGGATCGATACAAGCAAACCGAGAAACAGTTCCACGACCAAGCCACAAAATCCGAAGCTCTTGTAAAGTAAGTAAAACCGCCTGTTCATCTGTAGTAATGTTCACCTCCAGACTCTACAGTACCTGTGGAACTGCAGTCCCTATGTAGATGGGCCCCAACTCAACACCACAGACCGTCATTCACAAGCTATAACACTTGAAAGCATTCTACAAGATCCATGATGGATCCATGTACTCTGTAGAGCGCTTTTTCATCTCTGCTTTGCTGTAAATTATACACTGATTGTATAGTAGTTGCTCCTCTGTTTTGTCTCCCACTACAATTCACAGTAATTGATGTTGTCAGAATGGTAGAAGAGCTCGTATAAAATCGTTTTCCGGAGCCAACTAGTGCTGTGCTTTTGGTTTCCATGGAGATGGGTTGGCTCCCTTAGACTCCAACAATGCACGTGATGAGGTGCGTTTTTCCCTCTAATTCACAAGAAAATGAAACGTCTTTCTCAGACGGAAAAACAGCCCAGGGATAGCAAGGTGCCGTGAATGTTTTCTCCTTATTATCATAGAGAAGACATGGTAACAGTAACAGGTAGGTATGGCTGGGAGAACTGGAGAATGACAGATACAGTATCTATGACAGAATGTCTGTGCCTGGGTTGTAGACTAACATTCCCCCTGAGCAGATCTGACGCTCGTGAAATGAATGCAGATTGTTTGTAGTGCCATACAACTGTTGGACAATGGAGCTAGGCTAGTAGCCCATCACACTTACACAATTTGCCTACTCATTATCGCCAAAGTAAATGTCAGGTGTAAATTCAATTCAATTAACCTCAACCGTACTTTATGCATGAGCAAATCACCTGCCCAGATAGCAATCTTTTCTTTCCCAAACACTCCCCAGTGCAAAGTCCTGTAAATCCAATAAGCTTCATTTGGCAACTGTTTGATTAATCAGCGTTTAAGAATTGTGTTTTTCAGCTAAATAATTATAATGAGGTGGGCAAACTGCTAGCAAATGACACTGCAGTTCTAACTTTATTTCAGAATAGGGAGGCATTTAATTCCATTTCCTGTCAAATTGTGAGCTTTCACTATTCACCTTATCACATAGCCTACCAGTTGACTTGCCGCCTTAGCTAATGCATTTACCAATGCATGTTTTCTAAAGACTGACCTCAATTCTGCACAGTACAGGGATACCCTAATCACTATAGAGCTTAGCTAATGCATTTACCAATGCATGTTTTCTAAAGACTGACCTCAATTCTGCACAGTACAGGGATACCCTAATCACTATAGAGGTTCATAGTAAATCCATGTACTTTATTGGAAAGCCCTGATGTTAAAGAAGTGTTGAGCTCCATTTAGTTTGTTATGGTGAGTATTGAGCATCTGGTGTTTCAATCCCATTGTAACGAGCTTAAACCTATTTTATAATACACTGTTCATTTGGTCCATCCTTCCAGACGTGTTCATATAGAACCCAGTAGGATCAAGTAATACCAGAATCCTGTGCTACTTTGGAGGTGAGACCCTCTAGATATGGGAGCACAGAACTAATCATCATTTTTATTCAGAACTATGATTTGAATCAAACTGCAGTTTGGGACAAAAGTCCTATACGGGTATCACATCAGTCAATTCATTGTCATGCTGTAGTTTTACTGTAGAATCAGTAATCCAGTTAATTACCATAACCAAAAGTTGGAAGTAGAGCAGAGTAGTAGTACAATCTGAGATAAATGTGTTCAAATCCCCTATAGTCTTGGGGAAAGGCAGCTCTTCTCTCTTCTGCATCATGTGTAAATGAAGCAGTGTGTGTCAGGATGGTGGCAGCTGGTTAGGGACTGCAGTACTCCCTGCCTGTTCTGTGCTAGCATAGCTCCTTGTTGCTAACTAATGCAGGCCTCTAATCAGGGATTTGAGCTGCTAAGCTCACGTTAGCGTGTTGCCGTCTGAAGAGACTTCCTCCCAGGCAGGAGAAATGGCTACACGCGCTCCTATCAGATGGCCATACGATCAGAGCGAGATGTGTGTGATGTGAGATGGATGTTTCTTCTCTGCCTCCAGTGCCTTCTGTTGCCATTTTGGCCTACCAGGTGAAGGTTAGAAGATTGAGTGAACACACTGGGGTAAGAAGATCAAGGGCAGTGGGTTGTGGTTGGCCTGGGGGAAGGGTTACAGTGGAATAGAAGCCAGGATGTGGTCAGGGGGTTATACGGCCAGACTGGGTCTAAGGTTAGGGTGTTAAAATAGGGCTGCAAGGCCTGGGCTGGGTTTGCAGAAGTTACACTTTTCCTGAGTTCTACTACCAGAGCTTAAGCAGACAGTGTCAGTTTGCCTAGCTTCTACCTGCCTGCCTCCTCCATGGCATGGCACTCACTGTGTGATGTTTTAATTCCGTTTTTAATCCCTAGACTTGGAGAGGGTTTGCCAGGAGCGTCCTGTCCCTGCTTGTCGTCCCCGTGTGCACGCTGCTGCCTCATCTGGGCTGCAGCTCCCCTGACTCTCCTGGAACATGACAAGGCTGCTTTCTAACCTCTCTGTCTCTGTCCCTTGCTGCTCCCCGACTTAACTCCCGTTCTAGCACACAGAGCAGAGCACAGGGCCAAGTAAAGATGGGATTCAACTGCTTTAAGTCAATCTCTAGTGTCCGTAGTCTTCTAGATGTTTTCTCTCTTACATCAGACACTCTACCTCTCTGACCGATGCTCTGCCTATCAGATATCTTCAATTGAAGAGAGCTAATGTGCTGTACTGTGGCCCCGGCAAAGGTTTACAAGTGAAGTAGTGGTCCAGGCACTCAGCAGTTTGTAGCGGTCTTGAAGCATTGCTGTTAATGCTGTATTGTGACACTTCTTCTTCATCGTCTGTAACGCACACCTTTTGAGCCTCACAGACAAAGGAGTGTATCTTTGATGGAACAGTCGAGGTGGCTGCACCATTAATCATCTTGGCACCATGCCAAGGCACTGCAGACCTGTCTGAGGTGAACAGAACACATTGCTACCGAGGAGCTCCCCTCATTGAAAACAAAAGATGACGCAGAAACGAGCTGTTCTATGGTATTGATATTAGCAGAATGCCCTGTAGTAACAAATTGACATTACCGTAGCCTAACTCCAGTAGAGAGGGGGAAGAGGGAGAGGATATCAGACTGGTCAGGGGGCTGTACTGTCAGACACAGCGTGCTAGCTACAGCTAACAACTGGCCAATTAGCTAGCTCCAGCCAGACATGGCTCTTGTTGTTCTTGCTCCTGGTGTTATGGCCTCGCAGAGAAAAAGCCCTCATTATAGAAGACACCGGCTGTCCAGGGAGTTTGAAACTGGCACTCCTCAGTGGCAGAGCACAGAACTGGACCAGCCCTGGGCCTGCTCTCCTTCCCTTTGCTGCTGTATTACTATCTAACTACCATGATACAGAACCACAGCTTTTGTTCATGATCATTCATGAAACGGCAGTCTGGTGCTAACAGCAACTATGCTGTAATTGAGATTGTCATGCATAAAAGATGACCACTTTGTAGAGGTCATAAGGATCCCCATTTTGACATGCACTACTCTCTACTGTAATTGTGGCTGAAATATAAGGAAAGATCCTGTCTGCCTTGTGGTCCATGAGACAGCCCTGAATAAGACAGCCTGACCATTCCTTAACAGCAACTCCCTCTGTGCGTGCGTGTGTGTGTGTTTCATCAACAAAATAGTGACAACTATTTTTCAGTGGCAATTGACAAGACTATAACTAATTAAATACACCCAGAAAAAACGACAACTTAACTAAAATAATTTTCCATTTCAGTTGACTAAAATGAGACTAAATTAACTGGACAAGTGTTTTTGGAGAGATTGAGAGCTTTTCAGTGATAAGCACAATTAATATTAGTAGCACAGATGTTCTGTTCAGCAGTGGGAAGGACGTGCCACACCCAGCAAGCACAGCCTACATCAGCTGGTGAGCTGCGGGTGAGCACGCGATCAGTGTGGGCAGACAGGCTCCGCCTCCGATTATACACATCGTGCAGGCGGCTCTCTTACTTCACCGTAGCTAACCAATCACCACCAGCCTTCTAGTTAACTACCCTTTGCCTGGTTAAGAAACACAAGCTGCTTTCCAATAGCAGCATTGAGTTTAATAGTAAAACAACAGTCACTGTTTTTCTCTCCCTTGATTAGGATATAGAGAAGTGGGCTGTCTTTGAAATGTTTAGTCTCGCTCAACCCTCCCACTTTTCCCACTGCATTTCATATCCAGGTTCTGTAGCCAAGTCTCCCTCTTTTCCTCAAAGAAAACGTCTTGACTAGCCATGAGGCTACCATTCGTAATGAGCCATAATACCGGCGCTGCGTTTTTTCTTCTTTCTAACGTGCATTAGCGGGCTGCATTTTACATTCATAAAGAATATCTCAAGCCATTCTAAAACAAGGCTACTAGGCAGACCGAACCGTTAACCATTTCTATAGGCTACATCTTGTTCAGTCATGTTACCTTATTAGCTAGCGAGAGCTAACAACTTATTGGAATGTTTAGATAGAAATATACTATGTAGAACAATCATGCTTCTCTGACATGTTGAATAAAGAATCATGTTGGCTCTGTTACATGAATAGTTAGCTCTATTCATGGAGGTTCGAGAATGTTTTTCAAATGAACGTGGCCCTGATAACATTACCAGTAGCCTATATGCAAACATTTAGTAGCACAGAAGAAAATGAAAAGAGATTGTCGCTACACTATATCTGACTGGTTAAATCATTTTATGTTGAGTCAATATGGACCCAGTGACTTGAGCACTGGGACTTGGACTTCAGCACTGGGGATTTTGGACTCGATTCCGACACGAGGTTTACTGACTAGACTGCATCACTGGGCAAAACAGTTATTAGCTCCCAGTCAGTCATTAGCCCCCCTTCTTCTTTTGGACATCAATGTGGCTGCGGCGTCTGTGGAACGCTGATAACAATGGTAGCGACGCGACCAAGTGATGGAAGTGCAACCCATACTACTTTGCCAATACTTTGAGGCACCATCTGGTGATTGTGCTCTGCAGTAGTAATTGTCAGCGGTGTCAGATCCCTGCCTGTGTTTGAGCTGAGCTCTCAGTGCTCTGCCTCGGGCAACTCCAGGGCTGACAGGCTTAAGTGGGGGAGCATCGTGTGGAGGAGAGAAGGGAGAAGAGTCCGCCACTCCGCAGCCCTGCAGGTGAGATTGGCTGGGGGAGGAAAGGAGAGTGGAGGGGAGGATGCCTGCACTGTGCTGCGCTCCTCACCAGCTCAGGAAATGTAAAAGCTGTCAGAGCCGGGACCCTCATCTGTCTGCCGAGCAACAGCCAGGGTTAAAGAAACGCACCTCTAATCTAGTTAATTTCAGCCCCTCCATCCCCAAAACATGTCAGTGAATTCCCCTGCAGATACAATTTGGGGACTTTACAGTGTATAGCCAGTGTGATTCATGTATTTATCTGGCTCTTGCAGTAATCTGCTGTGGCTTGGCTGAGGATGGCAGATCAGAGTTATCTCGAGGCGATGCAGTAGCTACTCTCTCTGACATTTGAGTGAGCGCTGGTTGCCCACAACAGCAGCAGCAGTGTAGAGATATGGGTGCCTCTCCTCTGACTCCTTCTGATAGCACCTGATCAGCTATGAGTTACAGAACTAGCACACACACAACCTCTGCCCTCAGCCAATCACATTCAACACAGTAACTCGTTTTGGAGTTTGTTTGTGCTGCTTAGCATTTCTATTGATTTGAATATACATATTGCAAGCTTGCTAATGGAACCTTTTGTAGTTGTTTTTCCTCTTTCCATTTGATTTCTAGTCTTTCATTTCTCCTTTTGCCTCTCTAAGCTCGGCAGACTTTCAGAAGTCAGCCTTTGTTTTTCCACTGCGCGTTCTCTGGAGGAGATTAAAAATAATTGAAATCTGCAGTAATTAAGGCCTAATCTCTGTGTTCCGTTATATTTACTTACAGATTTTGAATTCCGAAATTACTGCTCATATGCACAGCCTGCTTCACTCAAAGCGGCCTAAGCGGCTCAGTTAATATTTTTATTTAAGACCTCGCCTTCAATTTGGTTCAATTCGGTTCAGCTTTGGCTGCGGCAAACCAATTTTCTGCTTCAGGCCCCTTTAATAAACCTGCTGCGCTATCTGGAGCTTCCTTCCCTGATGAAGGCAGTTTATTTTAAATTAAAGGAGAGTTCCTTATCTTAACAGCGCAAAGAAGAGCGTTGCTTTAGTCTTTTTCTCTGCCGCTGTCGTTATTAAACAGAGGAAGGAAGAGCTTCAGCATTGGGTAAAACGGGGATCAGATACACGGACTCATCCTCCCTTAAACACGCCTTGATGGGCTGTTGATGGAGATTTATTTCCCATCCTTCGTATTTTTCTTCTCTCCTCTTAACCGTTCAGATAAGACAAGCAACTCACAAGGAAACGCTAGCGATAGCATATCGCTCTGCTGCTTGGTAATATGCTGCGTGATGTGATGGGAGCCTTGGATGTGTTTTAATTGAAATGCCGGGGTTGGCTTGCACGCCGAATCAAAGCTGAGCCCAGGTTTTAATTCGGGTTTCAATTAAGCGCCGTGTCAAATGGTCCTCTGAGAGTAGCTGTTGGAGTGCATTGCAGAGAGAGAGGGAGAGGATAGGAGGGTTTAATGCACATGACTTTGCATAATCAATCAAATTTCATTAAGCATGGCAACCTGGCAATGAATCTGCCACAAAGTTCCATCACTGGGAAATCGGAATGCAGAGACCAATTATGTTACATATCACATATCATATTACAACAAGCTAATTCAATCTCTGAATTCAGCCTGATTTGATCAGCTCATTTTGATTCGTTCAATTAGGAATGATTTATTCATTTCTGCACCGTTTGTAATCTGTAGCCGTACGCTGGTTATGGTTGATAGAAAGAGGTTGTACTGTACTAAGCCACCCCACATATTAAAGTCAACATCTTTCGGAAGACACAACCATAAACCGTTTACTCTGTGTCTGTGTCTATGGGAATCTTGGGGGCTCAATGACATCACTGCTGAAAGGTTGCCAGGGTGACCGTGTGTCCCTGCCTCCTCTAGCCACAGTATCAGGTTATTTATCATCGTTGTATTAGTCAATGCCGCGCTTGTCACCGGCTCTATTAGTGAATATCCTCTCTGCCAGTAATTCAGTTGAACCTGTCTCTCCCCACCTACTCATTCCACTAAAGTGTCCGCAGGATGGAGAGGGAGACATTTGTACACACTGGGGGATGTTGGTGTGTGTATTGGTATATAATGTGAAATATGAGTGTGTGTTTGTGTGTATAGGTATGTAATGTGAAATATGAGTGTGTGTTTGTGTGTATAGGTATGTAATGTGAAATATGTTTGTGTATAGGTATGTAATGTGAAATATGTTTGTGTATAGGTATGTAATGTGAAATATGAGTGTGTGTTTGTGTGTATAGGTATGTAATGTGAAATATGTTTGTGTATAGGTATGTAATGTGAAATATGAGTGTGTGTTTGTGTGTATTGGTATGTAATGTGAAATATGTTTGTGTATAGGTATGTAATGTGAAATATGTGTGTGTATAGGTATGTAATGTGAAATATGAGTGTGTGTTTGTGTGTATTGGTATGTAATGTGAAATATGTTTGTGTATAGGTATGTAATGTGAAATATGTTTGTGTGTATAGGTATGTAATGTGAAATATGTTTGTGTGTATTGGTATGTAATGTGAAATATGTTTGTGTATAGGTATGTAATGTGAAATATGTTTGTGTATAGGTATGTAATGTGAAATATGTTTGTGTGTATAGGTATGTAATGTGAAATATGTTTGTGTATAGGTATGTAATGTGAAATATGAGTGTGTGTTTGTGTGTATAGGTATGTAATGTGAAATATGTTTGTGTATAGGTATGTAATGTGAAATATGAGTGTGTGTTTGTGTGTATTGGTATGTAATGTGAAATATGTTTGTGTATAGGTATGTAATGTGAAATATGTGTGTGTATAGGTATGTAATGTGAAATATGTTTGTGTATAGGTATGTAATGTGAAATATGTTTGTGTATAGGTATGTAATGTGAAATATGAGTGTGTGTTTGTGTGTATTGGTATGTAATGTGAAATATGTTTGTGTATAGGTATGTAATGTGAAATATGTTTGTGTATAGGTATGTAATGTGAAATATGTTTGTGTGTATTGGTATGTAATGTGAAATATGTTTGTGTATAGGTATGTAATGTGAAATATGTTTGTGTGTATTGGTATGTCATGTGAAATATGTTTGTGTGTATTGGTATGTAATGTGAAATATGAGTGTGTATAGGTATGTAATGTGAAATGTGTTTGTGTGTATAGGTATGTAATGTGAAATATGTTTGTGTGTATTGGTATGTAATGTGAAATGTGAGTGTGTATAGGTATGTAATGTGAAATATGTTTGTGTGTATAGGTATGTAATGTGAAATATGTTTGTGTGTAGGTATGTAATGTGAAATATGAGTGTGTGTTTGTGTGTATAGGTATGTAATGTGAAATGTTTGTGTGTATAGGTATGTAATGTGAAATATGTTTGTGTATAGGTATGTAATGTGAAATATGTTTGTGTATAGGTATGTAATGTGAAATATGTTTGTGTGTATTGGTATGTAATGTGAAATATGTTTGTGTATAGGTATATAATGTGAAATATGAGTGTGTGTTTGTGTGTATTGGTATGTAATGTGAAATATTTGTATTTATTTATTCACCTTTATTTAACCAGGTAGGCTAGTTGAGAACACCTTTATTTAACCAGGTAGGCTAGTTGAGAACACCTTTATTTAACCAGGTAGGCTAGTTGAGAACACCTTTATTTAACCAGGTAGGCCAGTTGAGAACACCTTTATTTAACCAGGTAGGCTAGTTGAGAACACCTTTATTTAACCAGGTAGGCTAGTTGAGAACACCTTTATTTAACCAGGTAGGCTAGTTGAGAACACCTTTATTTAACCAGGTAGGCTAGTTGACAACACCTTTATTTAATCAGGTAGGCTAGTTGAGAACACCTTTATTTAACCAGGTAGGCTAGTTGAGAACAAGTTCTCATTTACAACTGCAAACTGGCCAAGATAAAGCAAAGCAATTCGACACATACAACAACACAGAGTTACACATGGAACAAACAAAACATACAGTCAATAATACAGCAGAACAAAATAAAATAAAAATGTTTTGAGTGTGTGTTTGTGTGAGACTGGAGGTTTCTTTTCAGGTACAATGTGGAAACAGTTTTAATGTAGATGAATCAAGAATAGTGGTTGCCATTTAGCTTTCTTATTAACTTAGAACATTTTATTGTCTTAAAGTGTCTTTCACAACAATCCAGTGGAGGTTTTAGCATGTAAATCTTGGTGGGGCAAATTCAACCAACATATATATATTTTTAGATGCATGCCAGCGACGCTACTACACAACAGTAAACAATAGATGAAATGCACTATAACGTTGACAAATGGTGCCCACAAACTGTTAGGGCCGACATAAAGCTGTCCCAACAGCAGAGCTTTCTTTTCACCACTACGGAGTGAATCCTTACCACCGCTACTCCTGGCTATCAGCGGAGCCTTGTCTGGCAGCGAAACACTTCATTCAGCCACTGATATGGCTGACTTGCTGAAAGATGCACTATGCAGAAATCTCTCTGCCATTTCCTGGTGTAACGATTCTCTTCTTGTGAAGTAGAGGCGGACCAAAGCGCAGCGTGGTGGTTGTTCATTGTATTTATTGACGACACTATACATGAACAAACTAACGGAAAAAAACAAGAAACGTGAGAACTCAAAACAGCCCTGTCTGGTGCAAACACAAAAACAGGAACAATCACCCACAAACACACAGTGAAACCCAGGCTACCTAAATATGGTTCCCAATCAGAGACAATGACGAACACCTGCCTCTGATTGAGAACCATATCAGGCCGAACATAGAACTAGACCAAAACATAGAAAAACAAACAGACTGCCCACCCAACTCACGCCCTGACCATACTAAATAAATACAAAAACAAAGGAAATAGAGGTCAGAACGTGACAGTACCCCCCCCCAAAGGTGCGGACTCCGGCCGCAAAACCTTGACCTATAGGGGAGGGTCTGGGTGGGCGTCTGTCCGCGGTGGCGGCTCTGGCGCGGGACGCGGACCCCACTTCGCCATTGTCTCAGTCCGCCTTATTGTCCGCCTCCGTGGCTTACTCACCATGCCCACCCCTCTCAATGACCCCACTGGACAGAGGGGCTGCTTGGGACAGAGGGGCAGCTTCTCGGGACAGAGGGACAGCTGCTCGGGACAGAGGGACAGCTGCTCGGGACAGAGGGACAGCTGCTCGGGACAGAGGGACAGCTGCTCGGGACAGAGGGACAGCTGCTCCGGGCGGAGGGGCTCTAGCGGCCCCTGGCTGACTGGCGGCACTGGCGGCCCCTGGCTGACTGGCGGCCCCTGGCTGACTGGCGGCACTGGCGGCCCCTGGTTGACTGGCGGCGCTGGCGCTGGGCTGACTGGCGGCACTGGTGGCCCCTGGTTGACTGGCGGCACTGGCGGCCCCTGGCTGACTGGCGGCACTGGCGGCCCCTGGCTGACTGGCGGCACTGGCGGCCCCTGGCTGACGGGCGGCATTGGCGGCTCCTGGCAGACGGGCGGCACTGGCGGCGCTGGGCAGACGGGCGGCGCTGGCGGCGCTGGGCAGACGGGCGGCGCTGGCGGCGCTGGGCAGACGGGCGGCGCTGGCGGCGCTGGGCAGACGGGCGGCGCTGGCGGCGCTGGGCAGACGGGAAGCTCCGATGGCGCCGGGCAGACGCGAAGCTCTGGCAGAGGCGCCGGGCAGACGGGAAGCTCCGGCAGAGGCGCCGGACAGGCGGGAGGCTCCGGCAGAGGCGCCGGACAGGCGGGAGGCTCCGGCAGCGGCGCCGGACAGGCGGGAGGCTCCGGCAGAGGCGCCGGACAGGCGGGAGGCTCCGGCAGAGGCGCCGGACAGGCGGGAGGCTCCGGCAGCGGCGCCGGACAGGCGGGAGGCTCCGGCAGCGGCGCCGGACAGGCGGGAGGCTCCGGCAGCGGCGCCGGACAGGCGGGAGGCTCCGGCAGAGGCGCCGGACAGGCGGGAGGCTCCGGCAGAGGCGCCGGACAGGCGGGAGGCTCCGGCAGAGGCGCCGGACAGGCGGGAGGCTCCGGCAGAGGCGCCGGACAGGCGGGAGGCTCCGGCAGAGGCGCCGGACAGGCGGGAGGCTCCGGCAGAGCTGGAGAGGAGGAAGGCTCTGGACGGATGGGCCGGAGAGACAGCCTGGTACGGGGAGCTGCCACCGGAGGGCTGGGGTGTGGAGGTGGTGACGGATAGACCGGGCCGTGCAGGCGCACTGGAGCTCTTGAGCACCGAGCCTGCCCAACCTTACCCGGTTGAATGGTCCCGGTCGCCCTGCCAGTGCGGCGAGGTGGAATAGCCCGCACTGGGCTATGCAGGCGAACCGGGGACACCGTGCGCAAGGCTGGTGCCATGTAAGCCGGCCCAAGGAGACGCACTGGAGACCAGATGCGTAGAGCCGGCTTCATGGCACTTGGCTCGATGCCCACTCTAGCCCGGCCGATACGCGGAGCTGGAATGTACCGCACCGGGCTGTGCACCCGCACTGGGGACACCGTGCGCTCCACAGCATAACACGGTGCCTGCCCGGTCTCTCTAGCCCCCCGGTAACCACAGGAAGTTGGCTCAGGTCTCCTACCTGGCGTAGCCATACTCCCTGTTAGCCCCCCCCCCAAGAAATTTTTGGGGCTGACTCCCGGGCTTCCATCCACGACGCCGCGCTGCCTCCTCGTACCAGCGCCTCTCCGCTTTCGCCGCCTCCCGTTCTTCCTTGGGGCGGCGATATTCTCCTGGCTGAGCCCAAGGTCCTTTACCGTCTAATTCGTCCTCCCATGTCCATACCTCCTCGCGCTGCTCCTGCTGCTGCTTTCTCCTTTGCCCATTACCACACCGCTTGGTCCTGTTGTGGTGGGTGATTCTGTAACGATTCTCTTCTTGTGAAGTAGAGGCGGACCAAAGCGCAGCGTTGTGGTTGTTCATTGTATTTATTGACGACACTATACATGAACAAACTAACGGAAAAAAACAAGAACCGTGAGAACTCAAAACAGCCCTGTCTGGTGCAAACACAAAAACAGGAACAATCACCCACAAACACACAGTGAAACCCAGGCTACCTAAATATGGTTCCCAATCAGAGACAATGACGAACACCTGCCTCTGATTGAGAACCATATCAGGCCGAACATAGAACTAGACCAAAACATAGAAAAACAAACATAGACTGCCCACCCAACTCACGCCCTGACCATACTAAATAAATACAAAAACAAAGGAAATAGAGGTCAGAACGTGATAAACTAAAATTAGGTGATCTATTTGAATTTTAGCAAGTATAGTTTAGAGAATCGTTGTACCATATAAACTGCTGTGCAATATCTTTTCCATAATCCAGAATATTATATTTTCAGCGGTTTGAAGATGATGTACTAAACCAAAAGTAAAAAATACAAAAATGAAAACTTAAGAATAGAAAGACCGCTTCTTAGACTTGGTTTCAATGAGAATGACAGATCTATAACTCTCATTTCTATGTACATATTGCAGCTTTAAATAAATATGGTTTCTACTGGCTCCTAGTGGATTTGTGTAACTCGATAAGAACCCATTCTCCTTCAATAATAACAAATGTCGACATGACTTTTTGACTTTTGAACCATACATCAACATTCTTATATTTATGTTCAGTAAATGTAACTGTACTCTTCTTTAAGCCACCACACAGAATGGAAGAGAGAGAGACGCGGACTCAGCGGTTAGCCAACCATTTTTATTATTTTATTATGTAGTCTAAAAAGGAAGGAAAAGACCATCACTAGAATCCACTTTTATAGACAATATACCAACACACAGATTGCACAAACAAAACAACCCTTGCAATATCAACTGGGTCTATTAGTGAACCTTTTGTGGAACAGAAATATTTGAATGGGAAGAGACTGTCACTGGCAAATATGTTTTATAGACCCAACAACATTATACAGTATAGTATCCCCTCCTCATGGTTACAGACCCAACAACATTATATAGTATAGTATCCCCTCCTCATGGTTACAGACCCAACAACATTATACAGTATAGTATCCCCTCCTCATGGTTACAGACCCAACAACATTATATAGTATAGTATCCCCTCCTCATGGTTACAGACCCAACAACATTATATAGTATAGTATCCCCTCCTCATGGTTACAGACCCAACAACATTATAAAGTATCCCCTCCTCATGGTTACAGACCCAACAACATTATAAAGTATCCCCTCCTCATGGTTACAGACCCAACAACATTATAAAGTATCCCCTCCTCATGGTTACAGACCCAACAACATTATATAGTATAGTATCCCCTCCTCATGGTTACAGACCCAACAACATTATAAAGTATCCCCTCCTCATGGTTACAGACTCAACAACATTATAAAGTATCCCCTCCTCATGGATACAGACCCAACAACATTATAAAGTATCCCCTCCTCATGGTTACAGACCCAACAACATTATATAGTATAGTATCCCCTCCTCATGGTTACAGACCCAACAACATTATAAAGTATCCCCTCCTCATGGTTACAGACCCAACAACATTATAAAGTATCCCCTCCTCATGGTTACAGACCCAACAACATTATAAAGTATCCCCTCCTCATGGTTACAGACCCAACAACATTATATAGTATAGTATCCCCTCCTCATGGTTACAGACCCAACAACATTATAAAGTATCCCCTCCTCATGGTTACAGACCCAACAACATTATAAAGTATAGTATCCCCTCATGGTTACAGACCCAACAACATTATACAGTATAGTATCCCCTCCTCATGGTTACAGACCCAACAACATTATACAGTATAGTATCCCGTCCTCATGGTTACAGACCCAACAACATTATAAAGTATCCCCTCCTCATGGTTACAGACCCAACAACATTATAAAGTATCCCCTCCTCATGGTTACAGACCCAACAACATTATAAAGTATCCCCTCCCCCTGGTTACAGACCCAACAACATTATATAGTATCCCCTCCTCATGGTTACAGACCCAACAACATTATAAAGTATCCCCTCCTCATGGTTACAGACCCAACAACATTATAAAGTATCCCCTCCTCATGGTTACAGACCCAACAACATTATATAGTATCCCCTCCTCATGGTTACAGACCCAACAACATTATATAGTATAGTATCCCCTCCTCATGGTTCCAGACCCAACAACATTATACAGTATAGTATCCCCTCCTCATGGTTACAGACCCAACAACTTTATATCGTATCCCCTCCTCATGGTTATAGACCCAACAACATTATACAGTATAGTATCCCCTCCTCATGGTTACAGACCCAACAACTTTATATAGTATAGTATCCCCTCCTCATGGTTATAGATCCAACAACATTATACAGTATAGTATCCCCTCCTCATGGTTACAGACCTGACAACATTATACAGTATAGTATCCCCTCCTCATGGTTACAGACCTGACAACATTATACAGTATAGTATCCCCTCCTCATGGTTACAGACCCAACAACATTATACAGTATAGTATCCCCTCCTCATGGTTACAGACCTGACAACATTATACAGTATAGTATCCCCTCCTCATGGTTACAGACCTGACAACATTATACAGTATAGTATTCCCTCATGGTTACAGACCTGACAACATTATACAGTATAGTATCCCCTCCTCATGGTTACATACCTGACAACATTATACAGTATAGTATCCCCTCCTCATGGTTACAGACCTGACAACATTATACAGTATAGTATCCCCTCCTCATGGTTACAGACCTGACAACATTATACAGTATAGTATCCCCTCCTCATGGTTACAGACCTGACAACATTATACAGTATAGTATCCCCTCATGCTTACAGACCCAACAACTTTATATCGTATCCCCTCCTCGTGGTTACAGACCCAACAACTTTATATCGTATACCCTCCTCGTGGAGAAAGCACATGAGCTAATTATAATACACAAAGTAAGCAAAACAATGAAATGCATCATTCTAACATTGCCTAAAATGATGAATAAGATAGACCTATATAAGCAATATAACAATGTAGATGTACAAACTATGACATAAGGGAACGATGCACGGATAAGGGGCAAGCTGTAATTTCGATTAAGACATGAGCGAGCTGAGATAGACGAGCTGAGATATTCCTATGCGTTCAGCACTTTTGAAATGGACAGCGACAGAATTCAGAATATGTGCCATTCTTACAGTATTCTCCCTGTACACCAAGTCAGAATAGTAGGCTAAATAATAGGGGCACATAAGCAAGCAAAAAATGCACTCACAATATCCGATGATGACATTTCTCTAAAACAGGCTACATGTGTACCACCTAATCAGAACAGTAGGCTAAGTTCTGAGGGGGAGAGCGACTAAATTTTTAGAGTGAGACACATGCCTACTAACAGCTTACTACACAACATACACCTAGTATTACTTTCTTAGTTACAGTATATATATCTCCCTGGCATATCACTTATGCAGCATCATACAAGACATACAGTGCCTTCGGAAGGTTTTCAGGTCCCTTGACCTTTTTGGCCCAGCTAGAGCGCGGATTTAAACCCGATCGAACATCTCTGTAGAGACCTGAAAATAGCTGTGCAGCAATGCTTCCCATCCAACCTGACAGAGCTTGAGAGGATCTGCAGAGAAGAATGGGAGAAACTCCCCAAATACAGGTGTGCCAAGCTTGTAGCGTCATACCCAAGAAGACTCGATGCTGTAATCGCGGCAAAAGGTGTGATGAGTAAAGTGTCTGAATAGTTATGTAAATATGATATTTCAGTTTTTTTTTAGTTGTATAAATTTGCTAAAATGTATAACTTTTTTTGCTTTGTCATTATGGGGTATTGTGTGTAAATTGATGAGGTAGCACACATGTTCTGCAGTCGGAAAGTAATGTACATACTGGGGGAAAAACTGCTGTCTACCAACTTTGACGCAGTTAAGTGGTCTCTTTCCGAAAACTTTCTTGCACATGAGCAGCGATTTATGTCGCATGCCTCCATCACGTGTGCAGTGTTACGGTTTCTCTGCCTTGGTTCAGTGGCATCAACATGTCCTGCGGACAGTGCATCAGTTTGCTCGCAAACTGTGCCAATCACCGCACAACCAGAGAAGATGAACCATGCCTACGGGCTGTGTTTTCCCTGCCCCTCCACCACAGAAAGCACTGAGCTAGGCTTGTATGCTTCTTTATTAACTCAAGGACATTTTACTTTTTTTTTTTTTTACATTGTTTGCTAAACTGATATGTGACACGAATTAATGCCAGAATTACTTGCAGAACAGGCATTTTTTAAAATGTATTATTATTATTGTATAATTTGTTTTAAACAGGTGGGGCTCAAAACCTGAATGACGGCTCGTCACTGCATCAATCACCTGAAATGATTTTCACAAAAATAAAATGTCACTGATCATACACTGTAGTAATGTTGGACATGTTGCTTGCTGTGTTCTAATAAAAATCATTAAGCTGTTTCTCTTTGATGACCTTTGGGCTGACCCCTGACCTGTGTGTGTCCACAGAGCGAGGAACACAGAGCCTGTGTGCATCAACCTGCAGTCCCAGATCCTCAACTGCTACAAGGAGAACCGGGAGCAGACATTGCAATGCTCAGACCTGGCCAAAACGTACATGCAGTGCATCGACGCAGCCAAGAAGGTCAGTGTTCACTATAGGCTTTCATTCAGTAGATGCCTGGAGGTTTTCATGACCTCTTTCTACACAAATAGCTAAATATATTTTATAGTCAATTCACCGGTTCATATTTTTTTCCCAACCACATCCAGTAAATATAAAACTGTATTTTTGTCCCTGCTTCAAATAACCAGAGCCCAGGTTCCCAAAAGCATCTTAAGGCTAAGTTCATCATTAGAACCTTCGTCTGAGCATCGTTAAATCTCAGAGCTGTTTCCCAAAAACCATCATTACTAAAGTCGCACTTGAAAGCGCTTGTTATTTACTGACTGCCTCAGACCACTCGTAGAACAGCGTGCGTTGTTAGATGCTTTTCTGCCCTTCCAAGTCACGTTATACTGTACACAGAAGATCTCTGCTAATCACAGAATCAAGTTTATCGTTCTCGCTGTGACTGCCGATAACGTCAGAGCGAAATCGACTACAGATACAAAGTTACCAATTGCAATTTTTACAATCCTAGGATAAAAAGAGGCTTCAAATGAAAACCGAGATGACTGCAAAGATCAATACAGTATAGGCTACATATTTCTATCATATTGAAATGAATTTCAGCGTTCTCTCTGTGTGGTGTTTTGGGAACCGCATGTTACATCTTCGGTCGTTGTAGGAACGATGCATCGTTAAAACACCCGTAAGCTTAAGTTCCATCGCTATGGGGATGCTGGACCTTGTCTACAGGAGTGTATGCAGTAGTCAAAGTAAAGAGGTTTCTAGCATCTCTGCCCCCAAGTCAAATCTGGCTCCCTTACAGTTTTATAGCCTCCTCTTCACAAAAGTGCTACCCCTAGATATAGAGACAGTTCCTTGAAGTTTGTGTACTAGCAGCATGATATTCTACTGTGAGTTGAAAGTGCACTTGATAATATATACATGCCACGTACTGCACTGTTCTGGTCTGCTCTGGATCTACACCGAGGAAAGCTCCAGGGCGCTCCAGCTCCTTGCATGGCAAGTACTCATAAAACATGTGCTAATCAGCTCTGTGAACCTCCTCTCCTCCAGCCCTGTGTGTGTGGGTGCCATTCCATCGCACCAATCTGAGCCAACAAGGAACTTTCTCTCTACATTAGCCCAACTAGATAGAGGTTTGAAGTCGGGGATACCTTTTGAAGAGACTGTGTGAATCCCAAACCAGCCCCTCGTCCCTACCAACTCGCTTGGAGGGCCCTCCGTTGTCACGTGTTGCTGACAAAACTCAGAGGGGGAATTCAAGAGCGACGACGGAGATAAAATTAACCTTTCAACTTCGGGACACACTCGTGACTTTATTGAATTCAGTTCATATTCCACATTTAAATAATAAAACAAGCATGAAATTCGAATGGAAAAATATCCCCTATCGTTTTACAAGATATATAAACCTCTATCATCAATCAATCAATAAAATGTATTTATGAAGCCCTTTTTACATCAGCAGATGTCACAAAGTAGTTATACAGAAAACCAGCCTAAAACCCCAACCAGCAAGCAATGTAGATGTGACTTAGCACGATGGCTAGGGAAAACTCCCTACGAAGGCAGGAACCTAGGGAGGGACTTAGCACGATGGCTAGGAACAACTCCCTACGAAGGCAGGAACCTAGGGAGGGACTTAGCACGATGGCTAGGAACAACTCCCTACGAAGGCAGGAACCTAGGGAGGGACTTAGCACGATGGCTAGGAACAACTCCCTACGAAGGCAGGAACCTAGGGAGGGACTTAGCACGATGGCTAGGAACAACTCCCTACGAAGGCAGGAACCTAGGGAGGGACTTAGCACGATGGCTAGGAACAACTCCCTACGAAGGCAGGAACCTAGGGAGGGACTTAGCACGATGGCTAGGAACAACTCCCTACGAAGGCAGGAACCTAGAGAGGGACTTAGCACGATGGCTAGGAACAACTCCCTACGAAGGCAGGAACCTAGAGAGGGACTTAGCACGATGGCTAGGAACAACTCCCTACGAAGGCAGGAACCTAGAGAGGGACTTAGCACGATGGCTAGGAACAACTCCCTACGAAGGCAGGAACCTAGAGAGGGACTTAGCACGATGGCTAGGAACAACTCCCTACGAAGGCAGGAACCTAGAGAAGAACCAGTAACAGTTTAACATTTAATTTGGGAGTTATTTCATATGTGCCAAGCCTTGAAATCAGACACAAGCAAATACAGGTGGCTTATAATTAGGCATGCCTCTCCATTATTTTGTGTGAAATTCCGCAATCTAAAAAATAAGGTGGTTATGGGATACCACTTCACTGTGAAGCCGGCGGAGTAGCTGGCTCGGTCCAAGTGGCAATCGGAGGGTCTAATAAGCCCCTAAACCTTCCATCATTTTCACACCCTCAGCTTTGGGACACTTGTGCATATGGCGGAGGCGCTCGCAAATGGAGGGGCGAGGGGAAGGCGTGATTTGGGATTCAGCCTCTTTTATCTAAAATAGTTTCGATTTGGTTTTAGTCATTTTAAAGTACATTGAATTTGCAGAGCAGTGAACATCATCATCATGGAGTGTTTTCTATCCATGTCTGAGGCCAGTTTGATGTAAACATGGTGTGGAACCAGAAGACTTTCCCGTGAAATGCTGGTATCCCTTTCATACACAGACCAA
Organism: Oncorhynchus mykiss; assembly: GCF_057628025.1. Taxonomy (NCBI): domain Eukaryota; kingdom Metazoa; phylum Chordata; class Actinopteri; order Salmoniformes; family Salmonidae; genus Oncorhynchus; species Oncorhynchus mykiss. The sequence continues at coordinate 59,943,893 of NC_143030.1, read as the reverse complement.
AATCCCTCTAATTTACCATGCCTGCATTTTTATACCAGCTTTTCTGTCCGTCTGAAAGGTGTAGGGGGAATATAAAACCCACCTGAAGATCTAGTCATGATTCCTGAATTTTTACAGAGCCTGTAACCAAAATAAAGCTATCGCTTCTGTGGGACTGGTTCTCTGATTTTTTTGCAAGTAAATTAATAAACACTTCCCAAAATAGAAATGCAAACAACCCCCATGGTTTAACAACACCCCCCCCCCCCCTCCCAATTTGCCAGTTACCCACTGATCTGTATAAATGGGGTATACCTGCAAATAAGTGGTCAATAAGGGTTTGTTTGAAAGGGGGTCATATAAACATATTGTTTGCAGGTCTGAAATGGGTGTAGTCTAGTTACTGTATGATTTCATTTGAAGTTAGTGTAGGAGGAGGCTGACCGTCCAGACCCACTGCAGACCTCACACACTGCCTTATAATAGCTCAGCAAGAAAATGCATCTTCAGGTGTGTGTGTGTGTTGTATCTCCCCCTCTGTTTGGTGGAGATGGACTTGGGTTAAGGTGATGGTTAGAGGGGAGGAACAGAGGCAGGCCTTATTAGAGAGGGGATGTCTGAGGCCAGAGCGGAGCCAGTGCGGTGGCGTCTGGGGAGGGGAGCGCGTGAGGCTAGGAGGAGGCTGGGAGGTGCCCACCATTGTCCCTGTCTCGGATAATGAGTTGAGATTGCCTGATCCGTCTCCACGCTCCACTGGATTCTCAAGTAATTTACAGAGAGAGAGAGAGATGCCCTGACTTTGATGGTGATAGATGTTTTGAGCTTTCCTGCATTTAGCACAAAAGAAAAAGGTTGGAGGGAGAAAGAGAGAGAGAAAGAGACAGGGAGCGATGAGAATGCGCTGGTTAGGGTAGCGTGTCTGATGCCGGATTGATGTTGCAGTACGACCAGGGTCGGTTTTAGACCTCAGAAACTTTTAAAGCTGTTTTCTCCCTGTGCGCTCCCTTCTGTGTAGCCCAGACTTGGCATAGACCGCCAATGGAGGTTTTTGTGTTAAAGTCTGGGCATTATTCCCAAAGCCCCACTGTCAGCCTTGGGAAGGAGTGAGTGAACCTTCAACCCTCCCTCTGGCCTCCACCTGTCCTGCAGCAGTTTACACCTCCAGCCTATGTTGAATGTGTTGGACTGCTTTATGCAGATTTTACCTTTAGAGTAAATGCTCCAGTGTCTATTGCCCACCCCAAATGTATTAGGTACAGCTGAAGTCAGAACTTTACATACACCTTAGCCAAATACATTTAAACTCTGTTTTTTACAATTCCCAACATTTAATCCTAGTAAAAATTCACTGTCTTATGTCAGTTAGAATCACCACTTTATTTTAAGAATGTGAAATGTCAGAATAATAGTAGAGTGATTTATTTCAGTGTTTATTTCATTCATCACATTCCCAGTGGGTCAGAAGTTTACATTCACTCAATTAGTATTTGGTAGCATTGCCTTTTGAATGATTTAACTTGGTTCAAATGTTTCGGGTAGCCTTCTGTAAGCTTCCCACAATAAGTTGGGTGAATGTTGGCCTATTCCTTCTGACAGAGCTGGTGTAACTGAGTCAGGTCTGTAGGCCTCCTTGCTTGCACACGCTTTTTCACTTCTGCCCACAAATGTTCTATAGGATTGAGGTCAGGGCTTTGCGATGGCCACTCCAATACCTTGACTTTGTTGTCCTTAAGCCATTTTGCCACAACTTTGGAAGTATGCTTGGGCTCATTGTCCATTTGGAAGACCCATTTGTGACCAAGCTCAGGTGATGTCCTGAGATGTTGCTTCAATATATCCACATAATTGTCCTTCCTCATGATTCCATCTATTTTGTGAAGTGCACCATGTCCTCCTGGAGAAAAGCACCCCCACAACATGATGCTGCCACCCCCGTGCTTCACGGTTGGGATGGTGTTCTTCGGCTTGCAAGCCGCCCCCTTTTTCCTCCAAACATAACGATGGTCATTATGGCCAAACAGTTCAAGTACAATCTTTGTCCCCATGTGCAGTTGCAAACCGTAGTCTGGCTTTTTTATGGCGGTTTTGGAGCAGTGGCTTCTTCCTTGCTGAGCGGCCTTTCAGGTTATGTCGATATAGGACTCGTTTTACTGTGGATATAGATACTTTTGTACCTGTTTCCTCCAGCATCTTCACAAGGTCCTCTGCTGTTGTTTTGGGATCGATTTGCACTTCCTGAGCGGTATGACAGCTGCGTGGTCCCATGGTGTTTATACTTGTGTGCTATTGTTTGTACAGATGAACGTGGTACCTTCAGGCGTTTGGAAATTGCTCCCAAGGATGAACCAGACTTGTGGAGGTCTACAATTGTTTTTCTGAGGTCTTGGCTGATTTCTTTTGATTTTCCCATGATGTCAAGCATAGAGGCACTGATTTTGAAGGTAGGCCTTGAAATACATCCACAGGTACACCTCCAATTGACTCAACTGATGTCAATTAGCCTATCAGAAGCTTCTAAAGCCATGACAATTTTCTGGAATTTTCCAAGCTGTTTACAGGCATAGTCAACTTAGTGTATGTAAATTTCTGACCCACTGGAATTGTGATACAGTGAATTATAAGTGAAATAATCTGTCTGTAAACAATTGTTGGAAAAATGACTTGTGTCATGCACAAAGTAGATGTTCTAACCGACTTACCAAAACTGTAGTTTGTTAACAAGAAATTTGTGGAGTGGTTGAAAAACGAGTTTTAATGACTCCAACCTAAGTGTATGTAAACTTTTGACTTCAGTTGTATATTTGTCTTTTTCCAGAAGCTAATGTACCCACATGGAGTGATATTCACCACCTTTTATGTTTTATACAACTGCAGTTATTTTGTTTACAGTGTGTCTCAAACTGGGTCGCTGGATGTCATTTAGTAATTTCATTATTATACATTCACAGGAAAATCTATCATCAGTTAAATGTTTTCAATCAGAAGTTTTTATAAATCAATTATTTACTTATTATTTTGGTCTGGGTATGTTTTCATTGGTGGTTCACGAAGCAAAAATGTTTGGGAACCCCTGGCCTATAGGACAGTCTGTATTTGTTGCTGAGATTCTGTCTGCCTTTTTCTAACGGTGTGCTACTCAGTTCTGACCTGTCCCTGTGCTGTACGGAAGCTGCCACCTCATGTCTTAACCTACCTGAGCTCCTGATGTTGACAATTCTGCAGCCTCAGCTCTCTGATTGGCTGCCCTGCGCTGTTGCCGATGCGGCAAGTTTATTTTCATTTCAGACCCTGGGGTCACCGTCTTCGCCCCTGCCTGTCATAGGTCTCTGAGACACACAAGCTCCTCTGCCAGCGCTACTCTAATCCTGTCAACCTCACAAACACACTTTCTCTCTCTCAAACCTGCTCCTCGCCATCAGCCGTCAGCTCCACTGTCCATCAGGACACACTTTGTAGAGTTACTGGGTGCGTTATGTTCGATCCACTCAGTCCGTTGGCAAGGGCAGAATATCCCCAGCAGCTTGGTTAACTAGCCAAGCTGTTGGACCCTTCCTGGTCTATGGAAGTTGAGAGACCACAACAGCAGACCGGCAGGTCAACCACAACAGCAGGCCGGCAGGTCAACCTATCTGCTTTGTAGCCTTGGGTGAGCCCCAGTGATCGAGGGCTGTTATTAACATGATTAATGGGAATGTATGCTGTGTCTGAGGCTTTAATGATGTGTGAACAGATCAAATCAAGGCAAATGAACTCCGTATTTCCTCAGGATGACATAAGTATGGTTCTACAGTAGATCTGAGGGAGCTGATGTTTTTAAGTTCAAGTGAGAAAAACCTATTGATCTGTGTTTTAGATTGAACTCATGCTGCAGGGCAGATATTACACTTAACACCCTGTCAACAGAGAGATGAGAAGAAATATAGGAATAAAAACAACAGATAAGAAATAAAGGTGAGGTAAGAAACAGAGCGGGAAAGAGAATAAGTACATGGACTAGGTCTCTTAAAGCAGGAGACGGAGGAGCTGGGAGTGAGAGAGAGGAGTGCTATTTAAGGAGGTGAAGAGAGATGGACAGCAGAGGGACACGGAGAGGGATGCCAGTCCAGGTCCCTCATCACTCAGTCTTAATGAAGTGTTCCTGGCTGCACAGGGCCTATACAGACCGCAGGCTTCTGTCCAACCAGACTGTCACACTGCAGTAATCACTGCTCCACACACAGCTGAATATGGACCAGACCAGTAGCTACACTTCTATAGCTGATTCCAGATAAGTAACTACGATTCTACAGCCAAAGCCTTCAATACTCTTCACATACTTCTGCAACTTATAACATACTGTATGTCTAAATTCACACCAGTTAAACTTTTGCCAGATGCAAAACTTCAAGGGCATAAGTAGGACAACAGTAAGACAAGTTGTACAACAAAGTTTCCCTGTCTAGTGGCACTTTACTTTTTTCACTTAGTTTTATTTCAGTCTTCTTTGGCAATTACATAGGTTAGTGTTCCATCCATGTGTAGGGTGAAGAGGCTGTCACAGCTCTATGACCTCTTGTGATTCAGTCAGTGTCCAGTGAAGAGGGTGACAGTGGTGACAGCCAGACCATCGCCCTGTGAGAGAGAGCCAGTCCAGTGTGTTAGACTGAAGAGCCCCCTCTCTGCTCTCTGTGGCCCTCAGCAGAGCCTCATTAAAGAGGCAGGAGCCAGGCTGTGGAGGGACTGGCCCTAATCACTAGTTATCTATCTGACTGCAGCCCAGAACACACAGCAACACACACAGTAGAGGCATAGTCAACCAGGCCTGCAGTGGAGAATCATTCCAATTATTTCAATGTGAAACCCCAGCGCGGCGAGCACACTGGTGTGTGAAGTCAAACACGGCAGTCGGAGGTTGGAAACTTGGCCTCTCTCTCTCTCTCTCTCTCTCTCTCTCTCTCTCTCTGTCTCTCTCTCTCTCTCTCTCTCTGTCTCTCTCTCTCTCTGTCTCTGTCTCTCTGTCTCTGTCTCTCTCTCTCTCTGTCTCTCTCTCTCTCTCTCTATCTCTCTCTCTGTCTCTCTCTCTCTCTCTTTCTCTCTGTCTCTTTCTCTCTCTCTGTCTCTCTCTCTCTCTCTGTCTCTTTCTCTCTCTCTCTCTCTCTCTCTCTCTCTCTCTCTCTCTCTCTCTCTCTCTCTCTCTCTCTCTCTCTCTCTCTCTCTCTCTAGAGTCATCAGAATCTGACAGAGACAGAGAGACAGAGAGAGAGAGATGTTGTTGTAGTAGTAGTATAAGGGGCAAGAGCTGTAATTGTGTTTTTCTGTTTGTGTTTGACCTCCCGGTATATCTCTCTTTTATGTTTCTTCCTCGTTCTTTCTTTCACATTGGATTCACTGGTTTAATGTTCTTATTGTCTGAGGCATCGTCATAAAAAGCCTTTCCCTCCTTTCAGACATGAATTGATCCAGGCTCGGAGAAGCAGCCAATCAGATCCAAGACCATTATCTCTCTGGCGTCACCTTGCTATTCGGCACATTGTTTTCAGACAACACAACATGCAATAACGGCACACTTGACTAGTGAATAGCACGGCGTATCGGGGGAAATTTGTTTCCAATTTAGTCCAACAATTGCAAAGGTTTATGTAATGTGTGTTTTTTAATGGTAGTTTGGTTTCAGGGCCTAAGTATTGTTCAAGGAAAGGGTATACTGGAACATTTCTGTTATAATGGTATTCTAGAGCAAGTCACAATCATGTTTTTCTTCAACAGACGAAAACAGAGAGGTAAATGTACAAGTGGATCGATTTGTTTTCTCCATCACAATACAATACAAGACTTTGTGCGCATCTCTGACTGTTTGGAGTAAAAACTATCAATGTATCTCTGAAGTCACTAAGATCTTCCAACTTAAAACCCGGCCTCTTCATTTGGTTCATAACCTGTGTCGTGTCTATGGCATCATTAAAAGTGAAGACTGTTATTTTATCAAATCAATTCTCTGTAATTATTATTACGTGATTAAACTAATCATGTAAATTTAATTAACTAGGAAGTCGGGGCACCACGGAAAATCTTCAGATTACAAAGTTATAATTTTCCGAATATAACTCTTCAGATACTTTATTATCTGATCAATTTGTCTTTAATTAATGAATTATTCTTTACCTCACGTTAGTCTCATTCCAAACATCGTAAATTGTTGGTTATCTGCACGAACCCAGCCTAAACTATGAATCATCCATACACCAATTGGCTTAATCATTTATTTACTAACTAACTAAATAATCACAGAAATGCATGAACAAGCAAACAGTAGATATTGGTTACTAACAATGATAGGGAATATCCCCTTGTGGGCTAAACCGATATGACGGCTAGGTGGACAAAGTGAAGGGGGTGTGAACTGAGAGAGCGGGAAAGACCAAATGGATCACTACACACTGGATTAATTAATTATATTAATTGAAATGCTAATCCTTTGCACATGAACGCTCGCTCATTCGGGAATAATTGCAATCAATATATTTACGCCATTATGTAGTTGTCTTCTCTGTTGGAATTGTCAGTCAGTTCATCAGAGAGTCTCTGGCTACTCATAGTGGCGGCTCCTGATACTGTCTGTTGTATGGATACGTCAGGCGTCCATGGTTCTCAGAGTAGATGTTTCGGCGGTCGTCGGTATTCACATCCCAGGTTTACATAGTTTCTAGCTGCAGACTAGTAATTAGTATCTAAGTTTTGCTCTTATTCTGTAGGGATCGATAGTCTCAGAGTTTAACCGTTTCCAGCCGTGTAGCCAATGCTCCACGTAGTATAGTTTTCTAGTTTTGGTACTCAAACCTGTACCACCTCAGCTTACACCGAGGTATGCGTGGTCTGAGAGGTTCATCTCACTCTGGAGATTCGTCCACGTCGGTCAGTGTTCTCGTACTAGATTTGCTACCTTTCCAGCTTCAGTCTGTTAGGCTGTAATCTAGGACTCACTTCTTCTTGGGTGATCAATAGTTCAGAGTTCATACTATTTCACGTGTAGTGCAAGCTGTCACGTTTCCTGGCCTGTATGGTTGAAATTAGAATTAGCCCTTTTTAAATGTGAGGACAAGTCCTCCCATATTTGGAATTTAGGTGACATTGGGTCATGGGGGCTTTTATAGAAATGTAGAAAAGGGGTTGGTTCATAATTTACAACCAATGCCTATTCACTTGGGGCTTGGCTCCTGACAGTTAAACTTTACAATGAAGGCAAATTCTCTCATTTTAAAAGGTTAACATCACATTACATCATTTCACAAGTAGTTTCATCTTTACTCATTCATATTATACAAGAATTAGATGCAAGCCTCATAAATGAGGAACCTGTATAAACAGAGTTAGGGTAATGTGGCTGGATTGTCTTTCATGAGGTCACAAACATGAAACAAAATGGACCGGGTCATAGCTGGCTTCTCCACCGACCATTTACACACATATTGTTCAATTCTCAAATTCTGGAATGTAGTAGAATTTGGCAGGAGTTCCTTTGTTCTACTGTGAAACACTCTCTCTCCATACTGCATGGCCAGGGAGAGTCTCTTTACGGAATTTATGATGTGGGGGTTAAGTTATAAAACTGCCCCCCCCTCCTAACAGGAGAGGGGGGTTGTTCACATCTCTGCTAGCCAACTCACTGAAAGGGCTAGCGTCATGACACCTGCCTCCATCACAATCACAATGTTAACCTCTTCACCCAGCCACTGATGTAAAGTGTCTCCCCTGCCGTTTATGAAAGAGTCTGGCTTTTGTTTTTCTGTACTGTAATTTGCTGTGCTGTGCACTACAGTAGCACTACTATAATGGGAATTATAAGCACTCATTTTTGCACTCTGTTTTGTCGCTATGGATTATTCAAAATGTTCTGCTCGGCTTTGTGACAGAGGTGACAGCGAGGGTGTGTTGGTTCTCTGTTTCTTTATCTCCCTCTCTTCTTTCAGTCTCTGTCTTTCTCATTTCTCACTGTTTCTTTATCTCCCTCTTCTTTCAGTCTGTCTTTCTCATTTCTCACTGTTTCTTTATCTCCCTCTTCTTTCAGTCTGTCTTTCTCATTTCTCACTGTTTCTTTATCTCCCTCTTCTTTCAGTCTCTGTCTTTCTCATTTCTCACTCTGTTTCTTTATCTCCCTCTCTTCTTTCAGTCTGTCTTTCTCATTTCTCACTGTTTCTTTATCTCCCTCTCTTCTTTCAGTCTGTCTTTCTCATTTCTCACTGTTTCTTTATCTCCCTCTCTTCTTTCAGTCTGTCTTTCTCATTTCTCACTGTTTCTTTATCTCCCTCTCTTCTTTCAGTCTGTCTTTCTCATTTCTCACTGTTTCTTTATCTCCCTCTCTTCTTTCAGTCTGTCTTTCTCATTTCTCACTGTTTCTTTATCTCCCTCTTCTTTCAGTCTCTGTCTTTCTCATTTCTCACTCTGTTTCTTTATCTCCCTCTTCTTTCAGTCTCTGTCTTTCTCATTTCTCTCTCTGTTTCTTTATCTCCCTCTCTTCTTTCAGTCTCTGTCTTTCTCATTTCTCACTCTGTTTCTTTCGCTTTCTCAGCCCACATTAATTTATTCAGCTTCACCTCACCTGCCCATTAGCTGCTAAGCCCCTTGTTAGGACCAGAGAAAGCCCCCCAGTCTCACATACTGTATGGTCTTCCCAACCTCTAGTACTGTCAAGCTGGCACACACAGTGCATTTGGAAAGTATTCAGACCCCTTCCCTTTTTCCATATTTTGTTACGTTCCAACAGAACAACGACCCTAAACACACAGCCAAGACGACGCAGATGGCTTCGGGACAAGTCTCTGAATATCCTTGAGTTGCTCAGCCAGTGCCCATATTTAAACCGGATTGAACATCTCTGGAGAGACCTGAAAATAGTTGTGCCGCGACAATCCCCATCCAACCTGACAGCGCCTAAGAGGTTCTGCAGAGAAGAATGGGAGAAATTCCCCAAAAACAGGTGTGCCAAGCTTGTAGCGTCATACCCAAGAAGACTCCAGGCTGTAATCGCTGCCAAAGGTGCTTCAACAAACTATTTTTACTTTATTTATTTTTAACCTTTATTTAACTAGGCAAGTCAGTTAAGAACAAATTCTTATTTACAATGAAAGCCTTCCGGGGAACAGTGGGTTAACTGCCTTGTTCAGGTGCAGTACAATTTTTTTTTTTGCTTTGTTATTGTGTGTAGATTAATGTGGAACAAAAACAATTGAATCCATTTTTGAATAAGGCTGTAACGTAACAAAATATGTAAAATGTCAAGGTTCTGAATACTTTCCGAATGCCTTCCAGGATACATTGACGATTGATAAAGCTATATCTCACCTCTGGAGTAGTTTCTACCACGGAACGGCAAAGTGGTCTAGCATTAACAGTGATGCGTTAAACATTGTCTTGCTCTACCCCTTCCCCTCTCTCTCTCTTTCCCTTTTCTATCCTCCATCTCTTTTGTTGTTTCACTGAGTGCTATCGAACAGCACATCAAGATGAATCCAAAGCCACCATTTTGGGCTTTCATTAGCGCTGTGGCCCAGGCGGCACCGTCAACACAAAGCTTTCAAACGTCCATCAGTGAAGGGATGGACACAATGGGCTCCAGGGGTTGCTGGCTGACCTTTCCACAGAGCCTCTCCTCTTGTGCCACCAGCCTCTCTTTCTCTGTTTTTCTCTCTCTCTCTGTGTGATAGATCAGATCATAACACAGGTCCAGGGCCCACGTATTGTGGAGTTGAAAGCCACCTCAAACGCTAAACAATCGGCACACTTTGGCTTTTCTGTAGCGCATTTCACAGAGCGCCTGTGCCTGGGGTTGGACCCTGCTTTATCCCCGTGGGTGAAAGGCTGTGTAAGGCCCCCAGCTGAGATAAATGTACAGCCTGCCTGACCGTCTGGGGGGGGGGGGGGGGGGGGGGGGGAATGTTACCTTAAAATAATTTCTCCCCTTTTCTAAAATGTTTTAGTAAAATAAACGTGTTGGTTGTTTTTTGTGGCATCCTGACTTCCCCACCCAAGGCTGGGTTGATGTGCTCACTTTCATGTGGAACTTCAAAGCAATTGATCCCTCTCCTCGTCAATACAATCATCAGAAATAATACATCTAAAATAGTCAATAATACATCAAGGGCTAGGAGCAGCTATCTCTCCACACAGGAAAGCTCTTAGTGGAAAAACAGGCACTTGCATCACATCTCTGGGAAAAAATGTCCTTGCCTGCATGTCTCTGTGGCGGAGTGGAGGTTATCGCCCAGGAATTCCAATTGCCTGCCAGTCATCAGATAAGATGAATTTCCAATTGAGCTAAAGCCTTTGCCATGGAGAAAGGACGAGTGCTCAGTTCCTTTCCTTTATGCCCCAAAACTATCTGAGCAGAAAATAAATGCCATTGCCCCTGCCATGGAGGAATCAGGCTAGTATAACTTTCCTCCCCCTGCCATGGAGGAATCAGGCTAGTATAACTTTCCTCCCCCTGCCATGGAGGAATCAGGCTAGTATATTTTTCCTCCCCCTGCCATGGAGGAATCAGGCTAGTATAACTTTCCTCCCCGTGCCATGGAGGAATCAGGCTAGTATAACTTTCCTCCCCCTGCCATGGAGGAATCAGGCTAGTATAACTTTCCTCCCCCTGCCATGGAGGAATCAGGCTAGTATAACTTTCCTCCCCCTGCCATGGAGGAATCAGGCTAGTATATTTTTCCTCCCCCTGCCATGGAGGAATCAGGCTAGTATAACTTTCCTCCCCGTGCCATGGAGGAATCAGGCTAGTATAACTTTCCTCCCCCTGCCATGGAGGAATCAGGCTAGTATAACTTTCCTCCCCCTGCCATGGAGGAATCAGGCTAGTATAACTTTCCTCCCCCTGCCATGGAGGAATCAGGCTAGTATAACTTTCCTCCCCCTGCCATGGAGGAATCAGGCTAGTATAACTTTCCTCCCCCTGCCATGGAGGAATCAGGCTAGTATAACTTTCCTCCCCCTGCCATGGAGGAATCAGGCTAGTATAACTTTCCTCCCCCTGCCATGGAGGAATCAGGCTAGTATAACTTTCCTCCCCCTGCAATGGAGGAATCAGGCTAGTATAACTTTCCTCCCCGTGCCATGGAGGAATCAGGCTAGTATAACTTTCCTCCCCCTGCCATGGAGGAATCAGGCTAGTATAACTTTCCTCCCCCTGCCATGGAGGAATCAGGCTAGTATAACTTTCCTCCCCCTGCCATGGAGGAATCAGGCTAGTATAACTTTCCTCCCCGTGCCATGGAGGAATCAGGCTAGTATAACTTTCCTCCCCCTGCCATGGAGGAATCAGGCTAGTATAACTTTCCTCCCCCTGCCATGGAGGAATCAGGCTAGTATAACTTTCCTCCCCCTGCCATGGAGGAATCAGGCTAGTATAACTTTCCTCCCCCTGCCATGGAGGAATCAGGCTAGTATAACTTTCCTCCCCCTGCCATGGAGGAATCAGGCTAGTATAACTTTCCTCCCCCTGCCATGGAGGAATCAGGCTAGTATAACTTTCCTCCCCCTGCAATGGAGGAATCAGGCTAGTATAACTTTCCTCCCCCTGCCATGGAGGAATCAGGCTAGTATAACTTTCCTCTCAGATGGAATGTTGTCACCAGATGGTTGAGATATGTTCCTGGCTGTAAAAATGGACTGCTTTCTAAACTGACTGTATCGGTGACATACAGCATAAATTCACTTTCCATAAATTAAGTATGGAAGTTGCAAAATAATTATTTATTTTTAATTGATAAAGATGAAAGAAAAGAAGAGTCTAATCATCAATAATGTACAGACACTCCTTTTCACTCTCTACCTTCAGCTGGTTAGATGTCTCTGCATGGACACGCAGGTTAGCCTTTTGGCATGAATCGTGTTCTGGAGGCAGCTCTGCAGAGTGGTCACTAGCTGGCACAGCCACAAAGTCATACAATCTGATTTTAAACCTAACCCTAACCTTAACCACACTGCTAACCTTAATGCCTAACCCTAACCATAAATTAAGACCAAAAAACACATTTTTGTTTTCATATACTTTTGCAATATAGACAATTTAGACTTTACAGCTGGCCTATCCAAGGGGAAATCGCTCAGTTATGACTCTAGGACACAGAACAACATCAGACCGATTTAACATCACTCACAGACACAGTCACAGAGGTCATAGTTTGCATGTACAGTGGCAAGAAAAAGTATGTGAACCCTTTGGAATTACCTGGATTAATGAATTAATTGGTAATCAAATTTGATGCAAGTCACAACAATAGACAAACATAGTGTGCTTAAACTAATAACACACAAATTATTTTATTCTTCTTGTCAATACTGAATATATCATTTTAACATTCACAGTGTATTTTGGAAAAAGAATGTGAACCCCTAGGCTAATGACTTCTCCAAAAGCTCATTGGAGTCATGAGTCAGCTAACCTGGAGTCCAATCAATTGGACGAGATTGGAGATGTTGGTTAGAGCTGCCTTGCCCTGTAATAAAACACTCACAAAATTTGGGTTTGCTATTCACAAGAAGCATTGCCTGATGTGAACCATGCCTCAAAAGAGATCTCAGAAGACCTAAGATTAAGAATTGTTGACTTGCATAAAGATGGAAAGGTTTACAAAAGTTTCTCTAAAAGCCTTGATGTTCATCGGTTCACGGTAAGACAAATTGTCTATAAATGGAGAAAGTTCAGCACGGTTGCTACTCTCCCTAGGAGCGGCCATCCTGCAAAGATGACTGCAAGAGCACAGCGCAGAATGCTCAATGTGGTTAAGAACAACTAAAGACTTACAGAAATCTCTGGAACATGCTAACATCTCTGTTGACAAGTCTACTATACGTAAAACACTAAACAAGAATGCCTTTCATGGGAGGACACCATGGAAGAAGCAACTGCTGTCCAAAAAAAAAACATTGCTGCACGTCTGAAGTTTGCAAAAGTGCACCTGGATATTCCACAGCGCTACTGGCAAAATATTCTGTGAACAGATGAAACTACAGTAGAGTTGTTTTGAAGGAACACAACACTATGTGTGGAGGAATAGAAGGCACAGCACACCAACATACAAACCTCATCCTAACTGTAAATTATGGTGGAGGGAGCATCATGGTTTTGGGCTGCTTTGCTGCCTCAAGGCCTGGACAGTTTGCTATCATAGAGAGAAACATGAATTCCCAAGTTTACCAAGACATTTTGCAGGAGAATGTTAGGCTATCTGTCCGCCAATTGAAGCTCAACAACCGAACGGCCTCAACAGAAGAAAATATGCCTTCTGGAGTGGTCCAGTCAGAGTCCTGACCTCAACCCGATTTGAGATGCTGTAGCATGACTTTAAGAGATCAGTTCACACCGGACATTCCAAGAATATTGCTGAACTGAAACAGTTTTGTGAAGAGGAATGGTCCAAAATTAGTTCTGACCGTTGTGAATGTCTGATCCGCTACTACAGAAAACGTTTGGTTGAGGTTATTGCTACCAAAGGAGGGTCAACCAGTTATTAAATCCAAGAGTTCACATACTTTTTCCAACCTGCACTGTGAATGTTTACACGGTGTTCAAAAAATACATGAAAACGTATAATTGTTTGTGTTATTAGTTTAAACGGACTGTTTGTCTCTTGTTGTGACCTAGATGAAGATCAGATAACAACATTTTATGACCAATTTATACAGAAATCCAGGAATCTCCAAAGGGTTCACATACTTTTTCTTGCCACTGTGTGTTCTCTTCTGGGTTGACCTCTCATCACTGTGGTGATTATTTAGAGGTCAGCGGTCAACATGCTGCTGTCTGACCCCAGTGGTCAGAGCTTCCTGCTGAGGAAAACCTCTTAGCTAATCAAGACTGACCCTACAACAGCTCAAACACTACTATAGCCCCCACGAGAACTATAGGGGAACCTATTACATTTTTAAAGGTGTGTGTGTGTGTCTGTTTGTCTGTAAGTGTGTTTAACTCTGAGTGTGTTTAACCCTGACACACACACACACACATACTTTCCCTGCAGGTGGAGGCGTTGGTTTGTGGCGAGCAGCCACGTCCCTCACACTGTGCTCTGATGGGATGTGTTGTGGTCTTGGTCATGACGTAAGGCGTATTGATTCTGCTGCTCTCCGATTGGCTGTGTGTCTCGGCAGGCTTCTCAGTGTGTCCTAACCTCACGCTGCAGGTCAATATCCCATTCTGGATCCTGCCTGGTTCCTGCCTGGCCTGCCAAGGTTCTGAGCGTTGTTCCAGATGAACCTCTGTAACATGCCGTTATTCCTGCCCCCTCTGCAGCGGCACTTTGCTCTTCATGCTTGGCTCTGTCGGTCTGTTGAGTGTCTGGATGCTTTCAGAGCTCTGGCCAAATGAATACATGAGGATGCAGGAAGTGCTCTATGAATCACCTGGAACCAATTTCTGCACCAAATCTAGTTATGATGCTGTCAGAGCCTACAGTAACCAACAGACTTCTGTTCAACGTTTAGTTTTGATTTACATTTGGTTAAGGTGTCAACTAATGTGAATTCAATGTGAAATCAACCAAAATGTCAACATGTCATTGGATTCACATAGATTCATATTTTAGATGGTTTGGAAACAACATTGATTTCATTTAACCCGTTTTTGCCCAGTGGGTACATTCTAGAAACGTTTTTAAAGACTAAGGCCATCACTGACAAGCTAATGATTTTTTTCAAATTTCTTTCCATCTTTGCTTCTTTCTCTGAATGAATGGATAAACTGTGGCTGTACAGTATGCTTCTTTGTTGTTGTCAGAGATGGAGAGGTCTTCTCCAACAGTAATCTATGAGTACTCTCTATGAAAGTGCCAGTGGTTCCGCCCCACTGAGAGAATCACTACAATTACCTGACCTGACCATAGACATCATTCGGGCTGACTTTTGGTGGGTGCTGATTTAGAAGAGAGACTCCTCCCCCTAGTCACACATACTATTCACACCCCTGACCTTAGCGTCACAGCACTAAGGTCAGGGGGCGGGGCAGACGTTATTATGTAATGGACAGGTCTGACAGAGGAGCGGAAATCACGGTGCTCGCCTTACAAGACAGAAGGAGGTCAGGGGCTGGGTAGACATTTTGTTAACAATTGAGCTGAAGTGAGTTTGAAGACGTGTGTGTTGGGCTGTGTATTGATCTGAAGTATTGGTGATTTGACATTGTCCTCTCCTTGTTTTCAGAACCTGCTGGTAAACCATGGATGAAGAGCAGTGGAAAAGGCTGAATGAAACTCATGTCCATGAACAGTTTTACTGCAGCACAAGACTGGCACTTCCAAATGTCTCGCTGATTCATATTTAGGGGCAAAGAGCTGCTTTGGTGTTAGCATAATGCCTTTTATACATTGTTTTAATCATTTTATCTTAATTTTGAAGTTGCACTACGTAGATGCTACTGTACATTTTACAGGGTAAAATAGATATTTGAAAGAGGACTGACTGGTTTTAAGTTGTATTTTGTTTTATATTTTTTAACAGTATACTCAGGACTTCCTGACCATTTATCAGGTTTCTATCATATCCATTCCATTATTTCATCAATTAAACCATATCCCTATGCTGATGTCTGTCTGGTTCTTGGTTTTGCTATAGCTGTGCCTGTATAGTACTTGTAAGTGGCTATATTGAACCACTTTCTTCTGTTTCTTTGTAAAACTCAGAACGCACGTAGAAAGCAACACATTTCTTCTTGGTCATTCATTCTCTTTTCTCTTGACATTTATTCTCGTTCTGTTTCTTGGCGTTTATTCTCGTTCTCTTGGCATTTATTCTTGTTCTCTTTCTTAATATTTATTCTCGTTGTGTTTCTTGACATTTATTCTTATTCCGTTTCTTGCCGTTTTATTCATAGAGAAAATATGTCATCCTGTGATAATGTGTTTCTGGGGTTGCCATGGCAACAGGAGAGTGAGGGTGGGTAGTAGATGATAACCCTGGTGTCTGTTGGAAAGACCAGCTCATACAGGTGTTTGAGCTGCCTGAGAGCATGTTATCCAGCCCACCAGAGACGCTCTCCTCTCTATTCAAAGGCGAAAACATCAAGGCAGTTTAATTTTGGTATGACAGAGATGAGACGTGGTCAAGAAGAAGCGGTGTTACACCTCACCAGTGGTTTAAACAACTGGAAAGTGCCCATCCCCATTTGGCTGTCATCACAAAGATCAAGTGGTGTTTCCTATTGGTCCAATTCATTAAAGCACTGCTAAGAGTCATACTTCTGAGAGGAATACTGTCTGTACTCCTAGGAGAGGAGGCTGTGATTGATCTCAGAGCAGGGGGGTTTTCACGTCAAGCCGTGGTGACAGAATTTGTAGCCTGACATGAAGGGGTGGATGGGTGTATAACAGACACAGAACAGGACGACGGAGCCTCAATCTTTCTGCCATGCGTCTCTTATGAGGAGCGCTGCCTTTCATAAGGTTCTCAATCAGAGTGCTGTGAGGAGTGACAGAGTAAAGCAGACTCACAGGCCACCATAATAACCTTGTGACAACAGTAGTACTATTGTCTTGGACACCCCCACATGTGCCTGACATTTTGAGGATGATAACCCTTTGGGCAATCAATGTGGGAGGTGGTGGGCTGCTCCGGGCTGTGTTATTAGAGGAGCACTGGCTTACCCAGTCATATCACTGGGGCTGCCGGGAGGAGGAGTCCACAGAGGCTAGGCACACCCAGCTGACATTTATCCTCAAATACCAGGCTACACAGACCCCCCCCCCCCCCCCCCCACCCAGTTCACTTATTAGCTCTTCTTCTGCCTGCTCTGTGTGTAAAGAGGAGAATAATTACAGCAGTGTGTGGGTTCGGACGGTCAGATATCTGCTTTATTGCTTTTTTCAATCTGCAGGAGTCATCGCATGTCAAGTGGTGTAAGTAAGGAACACCATCCTTCATTTTTTAAAATTTATTTATTTCACCTTTATTTAACCAGGTAGGCTAGTTGAGAACACCTTTATTTAACCGGGTAGGCTAGTTGAGAACACCTTTATTTAACCAGGTAGGCTAGTGGAGAACAAGTTCTCATTTACAACTACGACCTGGCCAAGATAAAGCAAAGCAGTGTGACAGAAACAACAACACAGAGTTACACATGGAATAAACAAACATACCGTCAATAATACAATAGAGAAAGTCTATATACAGCATGTGCAAATGAGGTAGGATAAGGGGGGGGGGGCCAAAGTGGCGAAATTATGACAGTATGGCAAATTAAACACTGGGGTGATATATGTGCAGAAGATGAGTGTGCAAGTAGCGGTACGGGGTGCAAAGGAGCAAAATAAATATGGTGATGAAGTAGTTGGATGGGCTATTTACAGATTGGCTATGTACAGGTGCAGTGATCTGTGAGCTAATCTGACAGCTCTGCAAGGGCTGCGGCTTTGTGGAGCGATGGGTAATGATGCTTCGAGGGTGACTGTTGACGTGTGCAGAGCGTCCCTGGTTCGCACCCAGGTCGGGGCGAGGGGACGGACGTAAAGTCTATACTGTTACACGAGGGCCAGCCAACAAGAGCATACAGGTCGCAGTGGTGTTGTAGTTTGTGGGGCTTTGGTGACAATGGCACTGTGATAGACTGCATCCAATTTGCTGAGTAGAGTGTTGGAGGCTATTTTGTAAATGACATTGCCGAAGTCAAGGATCGGTAGGATAGTCAGTTTTACAAGGGTTTGTTTAGCAGCATGAGTGAATGATGCTTTGTTGCGAAATAGGAAGCCGATTCTAGATTTAATTTTGGATTGGAGATGCTTAATGTGAGTCTGGAAGGAGAGTTTACAGTCTAACCAGACACCTAGGTATTTGTAGTTGTCCACATATTCTAAGTCAGAACTGTCCAGAGTAGTGATGCTGGACGGGCGGGCAGGTGTGGGCAGCAATCAGTTGAAGAACATGCATTTAGTTTTCCTTTTATTTAAGAGCAGTTGGAGGCCACGGAAGGAGAGTTGTATGGCATTGAAGCTCGTCTGGAGGTTAGTGAACACAGTGTCCAAAGAAGGGCCAGAAGTATACAGAATGGTGTTGTATGCGTAGAGGTGGATCAGAGAATCACCAGCAGCAAGAGCGACATCATTGATGTATACAAAGAAAAGAGTCGATCCGATGATTGAACCCTGTGGCACCCCCATAGAGACTGCCAGAGGTCCAAACAACAGGCCCTCCAATTTGACACCCTGTCAGAGAAGTAGTTGGTGAACCAGGCGAGGCAGTCATTTGAGAAACCAAGGCTGTTGAGTCTGCCGATAAGAATGTGGTGATTGACAGAGTCGAAAGCCTTGGCCAGGTCGATATAATACAGCTGCACAGTATTGTCTCTTATCGATGGCGGTTATGATATCGTTTAGGACCTTGAGCGTGGCTGAGGTGCACCCGTGACCAGCTCGGAAACCAGATTGCTTAGCGGAGAAGGTACGGTGGGATTCGAAATGGTCGGTGATCTGTTCGTTAACTTGGATTTCGAAGACCTTAGAAAGGCAGGGTAGGATAGATATTGGTCTGTAGCAGTTTGGGTCTTGAAGAGGGGGATGACCGCGGCAGCTTTCCAATCTTTGGGGATCTCAGATGATAGGAAAGAGAGGTTGAACAAGCTAGTCATAGGGGTTGCAACAATTTCATGACCCCCCATGAGCATGGAAACACAGCTCACACAAGCGCACACACCCTCTCAATCAACAAAGACAGGAAGAACAGCTTCTGCATACTATATGATGTTGTATCATTTGAACTCCCTCTACTGTCTCAATCTCAGCTGATCATGTGGTCTCTGCTTTGGAACTATTTTCCTGAGAAAAACTTGAAGGAATTCTAAGAGTAGTGTTTTTTAGCTAGAGAGTAATTTCAAAAAAGCAGCTTTACAGTACTGAGAGACCACCTAATTGGTCTCAACACATAGAAATGTAGCATTATAGGAAGCTGCTGGCGGGCAATCTAAATAAAAGATGACGTGATGCGGTCACATAGAAGTTGCCACGGTAACCGCCGCCTGAATGCCTTGAGAGATGAGTTTTAAGGCACCAGGTTAGAAAATGACATCCTCTGCATTCAAATGCGTCTTCTGTTGATCCCATGTCTCAACCAATTACCACAGGAGCTATCGCTGCAGATGTGTTCCATTCAGCCTGCTGAAAGCCTCCTTTTAAATGTGAACACGTACGCTTAACACCCACGGATGCATCTCAGGAAGCACAGTACGACACTGTGAAGCACGTTCTTTTCATATCCATTCATATTAATTTCATATCCATTCCATTTAATGTCCGCGAATAGTCTCTTGCTGTTGCACTTGGGACTAACAGAGTGTGACTTTTGTAAACAGGCTTGTTCATAACTAAGAACTTCTTCGGGATCAGTGTCCCGTCCACGGGATGGTTGAGCTAACGTAGGCTAATGCAATTAGCCTGAGGTTGTAAGTAACAAGAACATTTCCCAGGACATAGACATATCTGATATGGGAAGAAAGCTTAAATTCTTGTTAATCTAACTGCAATGTCCAATTTACAGTAGCTATTACAGTGAAAGAATACCATGCTATTGTTTGAGGAGAGTGCACAATTTTGAACATGATAAGTTATTAATAAACAAATTAGGCACATTTGAGCAGTCCTGATACCACATTTTGAACAGACATCCAATGGTTCATTGGATCAGTCTAAACCTTTGCACGTACACTGCTGCCATCTAGCGGCCAAAATTACAGCTGGGCTGGAATAATACATTATGGCCTTTCTCTTGCATTTCAAAGATAATGGTACAAAAAAAAAATACAAAAGAACGTTTTTTTTTTGTTTTTGTATGATCTTTTACCAGATCTATTGTGTTATATTCTCCTACATTCATTTCACATTTCCACAAACATCAAAGTGTTTCATTTCAAATGGTACCAAGAATATGCATATCCTTGCTTCAGGGCCTGAGCTACAGGCAGTTAGATTTGGGTATGTCATATTAGCCGAAAATTGAAAAAAGGGGGCGAATCCTTATTATACACTGAGTGTACAAAACATTAGGAACACCTGCTCTTTCCATGGCATAGAGAGACCAGGTGAAAGTTATGATCCCTTTTATTTATTTATTTTACCTTTATTTAACTAGGCAAGTCAGTTAAGAACAAATTCTTATTTTCAATGACGGCCTAGGAACAGTGGGTTAACTGCCTGTTCAGGGGCAGAACAACAGATTTGTACCTTGTCAGGTGAACTTCCAACCTTCCAGTTACTAGTCCAATGCTCTAACCACTACCCTGCCGCCCCCTTAATGATGTCACTTGTTAAATTCACTTCAATCTGTGTAGACAAAGGGGAGGAGATAGGTTAAAGAAGGACTTTTAAGCCTTGAGACAATTGAAACATGGATTGTGTGAATTGTGTGAAGATTTAAGTGCCTTTGAACGGGGTTTGGCAGTAGGTGCCAGGTGCACCGATTTGAGTGTGTCAAGGATTGCAACACTGCTGGGTTTTTCACGTAGTTTCCCGTTTGTATCAAGAATGGTCCACCACCCAAAGGACATCCACCCAACTTGATACAACTGTGAGAAGCATCGGAGGTCAAAATGTGCCAGCATCACTGTGGAATGCCTTCCTCACCTTCTAGAGTCCATGCTTCCTACAAGGGGTGGCAACTCAATATTAGGAAGGTGTTCCTAATGTTTTATACACTCTGTGTATATACATTATTCCAGGGATAAACACATTATAGTGATATGGAAATTGTCCTGAAAGCATTTAATTGAATTCCCTTGCATGCCAACTTGTCAGTGTGAGGGAATGGTGTTAGCTGGGGATGGGATTTCCTGCTGTCTCTTCTTGCATTCACAGGTCTACTGTACACTGTATTACTCTTCATACGCAGCTGGCTTGACCTCTCTACCTACATTTAAAATCCATTTAGCATCTCATGCAGCAGAGGTCCTCGCACCTGAAGAGAAGAGGGGGAAATAATGGCACATGAAGATAGGCTCAAAGTACAGGACAATTACTTTACACATGCCTGGTAAATGTTATGGACTGAACATGGACCACCAAACCACTCTCCCCTCCCATGCTGCAGTGTAGACTAACATCTCTCTCAGTAGTCTCCAAACAGTGGTTCTCCCTCCTCCCAGGCTCCTACATAAGCCAGCTCACAAGGAGAGCAGTACTCTGACAATGGTCCTTAATTAGAGCGTGCCTCTGTCTGACAGCCTCTATTCTGCTCCAGCATGTCCTGATCTGCATAACAGCTCCACACTTCCCTGCTACCAGCTTCACAGCCGCTTCACGGCTAATCCAATCCACTCCCATCTTAGCCCCAGTGGTTAATGCAGAGCGGAACCAGTCCTGTTCTAATTGAATAAGACCTGGTTAGTCCGCCTCTTCTCGCCCAGCCTGGATCAGGGATTGCTAAGGAAGAAATGCAGTGGTTGGGGAGAATGCTGACACACTGGTTGGAATTGGTAGTTTCTCATCACCAAGGCTAGAGTGACACAAAAAATATTTGAGTGACACAAAAATTACAACAATATCAATGGGCTACGTAAAGAAACGTTAGCTGACATGGGCTGGCTGATCTGTTATAAATATCTCTCTAAGGTATGTAATGACCGACATGAAAAGAGGAACTGATGATGCACTACCCAACTTCAAAATGGCACCTTGTGCATCCTACTATTACAACTTTCAAGAGTACGTTTAAAGCCGGACTGAGTTCCTTTAAATCACCTACTCATTCAAGGGTTTTTCTTTATTTGTACTATTTTCTACATTGTAGAATAGTGAAGACATCAAAACTATGAAATAACACATGGAATCGTAGTAACCAAAAAAGTGTTAAACAAATCAAAATATATTTTATATTTGTGATTCTTCAAAGTAGTCATCCTTTGCCTTGATGACAGCTTTGCACACTCTTGGCATTCTCTCAACCAGCTTCATGAGGTAGTCACCTGGAATGTGGTATTTCTTTCCTTCTTAATGCATTTGAGCCAATCAGTTGTGTTGTGACAAGTCCGGCTTTAAACGTACTCTTGAAAGTTGTAATAGTAGAATCACAAGTTGCTATTTCTAAATTGGGTCGTGCATCTTCAGTTCCTCTTGTCATGTTAGTCATTACATACCTTAGAGAGATATTTACAACTTGTTAAAAATGTCCAGATCAACTAGCCCATGTCAGCTAACGTTTTTTTCTGTAGCCCATAGACCCCTGCGCCACCTCCTGCAGACACCTCGCTACAGTTTGGTAACCACTGCTGTAGAGGAGTGTGACAATAAAAACTCTCATCATTGATTTGTCACTATGCTACGCAGTGAACTTTCCTTATTATTTTTTACTTTACTTTCAGTTCTTCCCACTCCAACACACCCTCCCCTCTATCTCTCCTCGTGGTGGGTGGTTGCCTTGCCTCCCCTGACTGCCCTTTGGCATTACAGCACACACAGCAGGCCTTGGCACTGTGGCACAGCACACACTCATTAAAATCACACTCAGTGGCTATGCTTCTCTCTCACACACACCAGCTATCTCATACACACCCAGCACTTCTTTGGGAGGACAACAGGAGGCACCCCTCTCTGAAACCTTAGTTTAGCTGTAAACTCATCTCCCCATATTAACCTGGGCACTCAACAACTTTAGGATACACGTTTTGAATTCGTGGTGACTCGAGGAACCCTGGAGATCTTCAAAGAACCGTTGCTAGTCAATAGTTAATATTTGCACCTTCGGTTAGTATGAGGGGTTCTTGGAGAAACCTTTAATGGTTCAATGTAGCAACAGGTTCCTTGAAGAACCCTTGAGTGGAGGCATTTCTTTAGTAGCTTTAAGATATATATTTTTTGGGGCCAGTAATTGTCATTTCTGTTCATCTGTTCTGTTGTATTGTCGTTACATGTTAAGGTTGAACAGTGACAGATTTGTAGCTTCACTGAGGCTGAGAAAAATAAGGAACCCCGCATACTGCTCTTGATAGTATCACTTCTCTTTAATAAGCTTTGTGTATCAGACGCAGGGCCTTCGTCAGAGCTTTTCTGAGTTTTTTTAATTAGCACCCTTATGTAGATTTAGCCCCACCCACATCCGTTCCACGGATTGAAAGGGGTTGGAGTCGAGAGAAAACAAATAAGTGCTACCAAATATAACAATATGCATTTCATAAATATTCAAATGAAGTGTTTATAAAACGTATTAATTAAACACGTCTGTAAAACCACAATGAGGACATCGACCTACCGAGCAAGTTTTCATAGATCATTGGGTACAGTGCAAGAAAAAGCTTCACTGAGGCTAACAGAGGTGTTGGAAGAGTTACCACTTTATTACTAAATGTAATCAGCAATGTTAATGTTATATTACAATATATAATATGCATAAATATTCAAGGTAAATTACATTTGCAGTGTACGAACTTAACATGATGAACAGGAATGCATGCTAATGGAAGGCCAAAAACAACTCTCTGAAAGCAACGCCACCAATCTGATATGCCTCTACAATATTATTATTAAAAAGGTTCAAAATTTAACCCTTTCCCTCACGAAAAGTTTCCGGTTTGAACCTTCAGACAGGGGTTCCTCGAATACCATTTTCAGGGGGTTTCCTTGAGGAACCATTTAGATCTGGAAAGTGTAGGCTGACTATGTATAGTAAGTATGTGATGACTAATCAGACCCACATAAGCTGTTGCCCTTATTGTATTGCCATTATTGTGATTATCAACCCACTTTTGTCGTGGTTATTAATATCCACCTCCTCTGTGTCATATTGACTGCCTGTGTGCCTGGTCTGATAGTCTGTGTCTGCATACGCCTGCGAGTCCAGTCGTCCCCAGGGGAAATCAGCTCAGAGCATAGAGCGTTTTTATCACCTCCTCCATCTGATTAGACAGAAGAATGGCCTGACAAGCCTATATACAGCTAAAGACTTCTCCCTTATGACATTACACCTCCGGATAAAGGAGTTCCACATCTCTGTAATGCCATTAGACCGGAGAGGAGAGGAGGGGAGAGGTTGGCCTGCTTAACCCTATCGTTTGAGGACTACATCAATTGAAGAGCGAGCACACAATTTAATCCTTCTTTAGGAATTAGGATTACACCACCGTCTTCCTTTTATCGCTCATCTTTCTACTCCGGGACGCATTTCCTTTTTCCTCCCTTTCTTTTCCCCATAATGGTCCCTGCGAAGTGGCTTAGTGCTTCATTATTGTGGATTTCTTCCTCTATGGTGAGAGTTCCTGTTCCAGCAGCGGGAGCCCATATTCAGTTTTCTACCAAAGAGTCTCGCTCTGGCAGACAGCACTTCCTTCCTGCTCCTCTGGGCATGTGGCTAAGATGAGAATGATCACTGTCGATAGAAGTAATATTTGTTGTTGTTCATTATTCAGCATTAACTTGTGATGCTCTTTAGTAACAAGCATCTGACACAATAGACCATGTATTATTCCATGATAATCCAGTTGTCCATCAACGTTCATTCTGCTGCATATTTACCTTGAAAACAAGTGGTTGTTTGAAATCATCAGTGTTGGAGAGGAATGTGTGTCAACATCCTGTCAAATCAAACTAGATAATGACATGGAGTTCTGCCAAGAAACGGCATTGATGATGTCTTGATTGGTAGCCCACCACCTTGTTCAGCTCTCCTATTGGCCAAGCATACTGTGAAACCCACTGCATTCTATAAATCCAACTGCTCGTTATGTGCCCCTGGTCTATGTATACTCTTTAGTAAGCCCTGTTATCTGCTTCCTTCAGTGGTTTATCATCCTGACAGCTTATTATACTGTACATACACATGTAGGTAGCTGTTGATGGTTTGGTGGTGCTGGACACACTTTTCCCATACTGCTAACAGGTGGTTGCTATGGTACCATGTTTAACACAGTATTCTCCTCAGTTGGTGGTAAGAAAACAATTGGAGAGAAGAAAACGTTCTAAGCTAACAGTAAGTTATTTCTCAACATGTATACAGCAGGATGAACTGCTCATTACTGCAGAACCTCAAGTATACGACCCACACACTCTTACTAACATTCATGGAATAAAATATGCTGTATCTGTTCCTCAGTAACACATTTACTACACTTGTACTGTAAAACCTGTATTGATTTATCTTGTACAAGTACCTGCGTTTTTGCCGTGAAGGGCTTGAGGTACCCTCTGACAACGATAGATGGCAGTCTTGTACTCGGAGTGTGCTGATAATACCAACGGAGCCGAGCCACTCTTTGACTTTATGTTTTTCGTTTTTTTTCAGGAAGGCTACGGTCTTGCCTCAGATCAAAAATGCACAACACAATACTTTTAAGTACTGTGGGATGTATTAAGGGATGCTATGAATTATTACACACTGTGAGGTGTGTATGTACACAGAAACATCCATACACCTCCGCATTCTCCATATTTGCTGACGATACTGATGTTCACAGTGATGCATCCTCTGCCAATTACAGTCTAGTATTAGAACTAGCTGTTAGAAAAAGCACAATCTGAAAAAAAGACTTGACGGGGTGCACAGTCAGGAAAAATGCTACTACACATCAATACAAGCTTAGTATATACCAATAACCCCTCTGGATTGTAGCAATTCAACCCCTACCCAGTGGGTACCCCTGGCATAGAAACTCTCTAGTTGTGCAACCATGTGTGCCATGTTGACTGCCTTGCCTGGCCCCTCCCACCTGTTACTCTCTTTAGTACACCAGCCAGCGCCACCTCCATAAATCTGTGTCTGTCATGCTCCGCATATGAAACAGAAGTGATGACCACTGTGATTTAGTGCTGCTGGCGCAGGTTCTGGCTGTCTGTTCGAGTACAGCACAGGGCTCCTCTTTTTACAACAGATCCACAGTGACATGATTCATGGTGTCCTGCCTCAGAAGGGGGCAATGCACCCCAGCCGTGCTCACACCATGCAGGGCTGGCCCAGCCATTAGATCATAGGCCTGATGCACTGACACACAGGAGATTTGTCAGTATGATGCACTCTTATACACACACATACGGTACAGACACAAATGAGCAAATCAGATCATCAAAATCCTCATCATATACTTGTCACGTTCTGACCTCTATTTCCTTTGTGTTGTATTTATTTAGTATGGTCAGGGCGTGAGTTGGGTGGGCAGTCTATGTTTGTTTTTCTATGTTGTGGGGCAGTTCTATGTTTTCGGCCTAGTATGGTTCTCAATCAGAGGCAGGTGTCATTAGTTGTCTCTGATTGAGAATCATACTTAGGTAGCCTGGGTTTCACTGTGTGTTTGTGGGTGATTGTTCCTGTCTTTGTGTTTGCACCAGATAGGGCTGTTTTGAGTTCTCACGTTTCTTGTTTTCGTTAGTTTGTTCATGTATAGTGTCTTCATTAAAATACAATGAACAACCACCACGCTGCGTTTTGGTCCGCCTCCACTTCACAACAAGAGAACCGTTACAGAATCACCCACCACAACAGGACCAAGCGGTGTGGTAATGGGCAACGGAAAAAGCAGCAGCAGGAGCAGCGCGAGGAGGTATGGACATGGGAGGAGGAATTAGACGGAAGAGGACCCTGGGCTCAGCCAGGAGAATATCGCCGTCCCAAAGAAGAACTGGAGGCGGCGAAAGCGGAGAGGCGCTGGTATGAGGAGGCAGCGCGGCGTCGTGGATGGAAGCCCGGGAGTCAGCCCCAAAAATTTCTTGGGGGGGGGCTAACAGGGAGTATGGCTACGCC
The DNA here is from genome assembly GCF_057628025.1 of Oncorhynchus mykiss. Classification (NCBI taxonomy): domain Eukaryota; kingdom Metazoa; phylum Chordata; class Actinopteri; order Salmoniformes; family Salmonidae; genus Oncorhynchus; species Oncorhynchus mykiss. The sequence continues at coordinate 59,917,241 of NC_143030.1, read as the reverse complement.
AGGTAGGAGACCTGAGCCAACTTCCTGTGGTTACCGGGGGGCTGGAGAGACCGGGCAGGCACCGTGTTATGCTGTGGAGCGCACGGTGTCCCCAGTGCGGGTGCACAGCCCGGTGCGGTACATTCCAGCTCCGCGTATCGGCCGGGCTAGAGTGGGCATCGAGCCAAGTGCCATGAAGCCGGCTCTACGCATCTGGTCTCCAGTGCGTCTCCTTGGACCGGCTTACATGGCACCAGCCTTGCGCACGGTGTCCCCGGTTCGCCTGCATAGCCCAGTGCGGGCTATTCCACCTCGCCGCACTGGCAGGGCGACCGGGACCATTCAACCGGGTAAGGTTGGGCAGGCTCGGTGCTCAAGAGCTCCAGTGCGCCTGCACGGCCCGGTCTATCCGTCACCACCTCCACGCACCAGCCCTCCGGTGGCAGCTCCCCGTACCAGGCTGTCTCTCCGGCCCAACCTTGCAGGGGCTCTCTCCTCTCCAGCGCTGCCGGAGTCTCCCGCCTCTCCGGCGCTACCAGAGCCTTCCTCCTCTCCAGCGCTGCCGGAGTCTCCCGCCTGTTCGGCGCTAGGAGAGCTACTCAGCCCAGCGTTGCCGGAGCTTCCCGTCTGCCCAACGCCGCCAGTGCCGCCCGTCTGCCCAGCGCCGCCAGTGCCGCCCGTCTGCCCAGCGCCGCCAGTGCCGCCCGTCTGCCCAGCGCCGCCAGTGCCGCCCGTCTGCCCAGCGCCGCCAGTGCCGCCCGTCTGCCCGGAGCCGCCAATGCCGCCCGTCTGCCAGGAGCCGCCAATGCCGCCCGTCAGCCAGGGGCCGCCAGTGCCGCCCGTCAGCCAGGGGCCGCCAGTGCCGCCCGTCAGCCAGGGGCCGCCAGTGCCGCCCGTCAGCCAGGGGCCGCCAGTGCCGCCCGTCAGCCAGGGGCCGCCAGTGCCGCCCGTCAGCCAGGGGCCGCCAGTGCCGCCAGTCAGCCAGGGGCCGCCAGTGCCGCCAGTCAGCCAGGGGCCGCCAGTGCCACCAGTCAGCCCAGCGCCAGCGCCGCCAGTCAACCAGGGGCCGCCAGAGCCAGGGGCCGCCAGTCAGCCAGGGGCCGCCAGTGCCGCCAGTCAGCCAGGGGCCGCCAGTGCCGCCAGTCAGCCAGGGGCCGCTAGAGCCCCTCCGCCCGGAGCAGCTGCCCCTCCGTCCCGAGCAGCTGCCCCTCTGTCCCGAGCAGCTGTCCCTCTGTCCCGAGCAGCTGTCCCTCTGTCCCGAGCAGCTGTCCCTCTGTCCCGAGCAGCTGTCCCTCTGTCCCGAGCAGCTGCCCCTCTGTCCCGAGAAGCTGTCCCTCTGTCCCAAGCAGCCCCTCTGTCCAGTGGGGTCATTGAGAGGGGTGGGCATGGTGAGTAAGCCACGGAGGCGGACAATAAGGCGGACTAAGACAATGGCGAAGTGGGGTCCGCGTCCCGCGCCAGAGCCGCCACCGCGGACAGACGCCCACCCAGACCCTCCCCTATAGGTCAAGGTTTTGCGGCCGGAGTCCGCACCTTTGGGGGGGGGGTACTGTCACGTTCTGACCTCTATTTCCTTTGTGTTGTATTTATTTAGTATGGTCAGGGCGTGAGTTGGGTGGGCAGTCTATGTTTGTTTTTCTATGTTGTGGGGCAGTTCTATGTTTTCGGCCTAGTATGGTTCTCAATCAGAGGCAGGTGTCATTAGTTGTCTCTGATTGAGAATCATACTTAGGTAGCCTGGGTTTCACTGTGTGTTTGTGGGTGATTGTTCCTGTCTTTGTGTTTGCACCAGATAGGGCTGTTTTGAGTTCTCACGTTTCTTGTTTTCGTTAGTTTGTTCATGTATAGTGTCTTCGTTAAAATACAATGAACAACCACCACGCTGCGTTTTGGTCCGCCTCCACTTCACAACAAGAGAACCGTTACAATACTAATGTAACTGTATATTCTCAGGTTGTGTAGCCCTGGTGCAAAATTCACACACAGTCTGAGAAGAAGAGGAGAGACTGTAGCAAATGGGTCCTCACCTGCATAATTCAGGTGGACCTGCTACTCCTAAGTGGGAAATGGTGTCATTGTTCGGTCCTGTGTTTGTTCCACAGACAGTGACACAGAGGGCTGGTCACTCTGAGAGAACGCGTTGGCATTCCAGATTACAGTGAATTTATATCACCTCAGGTGCACTGTTCACACAATGGTGAGCTTCATTATATGGAGAACATTTATAAAAGCTTCACCTGTCGATCATGTCACCCTGGCGGGTGGGGTGGGGTGGAGGGGGGTGTTGTGGTCCTGCAGGTGGTCTGAAGTCAGCTCCACTGTCCCTGTCTGTCTCTCCTGGCTTGGCTGTGCCTGCTGGCGCTAGAGATAGCATAGCTATACTCCCAGGTTCCCCAGCTGTGCTACGGTAGGATGGGGCTGTACGCAGAGCAGAGCAGAACAGAACAGAGCAGAACAGAGCAGAGCAGAACAGAGCAGAGCAGAGCAGAGCCGAGCCGAGCAGAACAGAGCAGAGCAGAGCAGAACAGAGCAGAGCAGAGCAGAACAGAGCAGAGCAGAGCAGAACAGAGCAGAGCAGAACAGAACAGAGCAGAGCAGAGCAGAACAGAACAGAACAGAGCCGAGCAGAACAGAACAGAGCAGAGCAGAGCAGAACAGAGCAGAACAGAGCAGAACAGAGCAGATCAGAGCAGAACACACCGGTGGAGGGGAGTAAGAAGAAATCACAACACCCAGACTAACAGTGCACCTCCTCCGCTGTAGCAGAACCAGGCTATAGATTTCTGTCTGTCTCTGAGGGACTGGTTCTGTATCATTACTAGAGAGATGTTGGTGGTTTGTGGGAGATGGGAAAGAAGCAGGGGTAACACTTCATACGGTTGCTCTATACAACTGTAATGACTCTAGTTACAACATTGTATCAACAAGCTCTTATTTAAACACATGCAGAAACACACACAGCCTTTCCAATATCCAGTATGGTCTGGGTGTTGTGACTTGCTCCTCAACAATCTCCAGAGGTAGGCTGCGTGTATGTGGCATCAAGGCATGGGGGGGTGGTATTCTGCCACAGCTGACATTCCCCCTGCACATCTGTATGACCCACAGCCTGCTAATGTTTCTGTGATTGACAGGAAGAGACACACGGACCGTTCCTGAGTCACTCCCCATTTCCATCAGGAACTGCGGAGCGGCAAGGGACCAGCATGGAAAGGAGAACGCTGTATTATTAATATTATCCCAGATGTTTTTAGGGTCACAGCAGGTACATCCTAGTCCGTATACTGAATGTGTTTGTTGTGTTTGTTCATTAACTGGCAGTCCGGACTATACCAACATTTCATCAGAATACATTAAATTCATGTAGCTAGCGAAAGCAGACAGACTGTATCTCCCAGAGGTGCTGTAAGCTTAGTAGAGCAACCCAAATATGAAGCTCAGAATAGAGACTTCAGTGCTTTCTTGCTGTATTTCAATAATGCTATTTGGGACTGACCCAGAAACCTGATTATCACTGTTGATATATTACAGCTTTCAGTCCAGTTCTGTAAGGGGAGGTGGAGTTAACATGTGGAAGATCACAACTTGATCGGGCTGAATAGTTTTGGGGATTTCTGTCTCGCTAAGCAAAACAATTGTGCCCATGCTCCCAGCGCTCCCAGCAGTCCACTGGTGCGAGTGCTTCTCATTTTGAAGAGTCTAATAATGTGAGAGCTTGTTTTGGCGACGCAGCTGGTATGTTTGACTAGGCAGGCTTGCATGTGGACAGCCGCGCAGTCCAATTGGTACACAGTTGATGTGGTGCTGGGGTCGGAGAAAGGTCAGCCCTCACTTTGAGTTCAGCATCTGCAACTTTCTTACAGGCAGATACAGCCAGGAGAGAGAGAGAGGGGGGGGGGGGGGGGGGGGGGGGGACGTTTGCCAAAGACCCTCAGGATCAATAAACAAAGTAAGATATGAGTCTCATATCGTAAGATTCACAAATCATTTATTTTTCTTCTCACAAACAAGTAACTGCCAAAATAAAAGTAACACCAACATAAAGTGTCTTAATAGGGTGTTGGGCCACCACAAGCTGCCAGCTTCAATGTGCCTTGGCATAGATTCTACAAGTGTCTGGAAGTCTATTGGAGGGAAGAAATTCCATAATTTGGTGATTTGTTGATGGTGGAAACGCTGTCTCAGGCATCGCTCCAGAATCTCCTATAAGTGTTCAATTGGTGTGACTGACACACACACACGCACACACACACACGCACGCACACACACACACACACACACACACACGCACACTTTAAACCCCCATGCTCCTTTGAGACCCCTATTTCAAAGTCACTGAGATCTCTTTTAGCCATTGTAGCCAAAATTATGAGCAACTGGTCATTTTATACATAACCCTAAGCATTATGGGATGTTTTAATTGCTTAATTAACTCAGGAACCACACCTGTGTGGAAGAACCTGCTTTCACTGAACAAAAATATAAATGCAACATGTAAAGTGTTGGTCCTAAGTTTCATGAGCTGAAATAAAATTTCCCAGAAATGTTCCATATGCACAAAAAGCTTATTTCTCTCAAATGCTGTGCACACATTACCTTATGTAATAGTATAACTTTAGTCCGTCCCCTCGCCCCTACCCGGGCTCGAACCAGGAACCCTCTGCACACATTGACAACTGACACCCACGAAGCATCGTTACCCATCGCTCCACAAAAGCCGCGACCATTGCAGAGCAAGGGGAACCACTACTTCAAGGTCTCAAAGCGAGTGACGTCACCAATTGAAACGCTATTAGCGCGCACCACCGCTAACTAGCTAGCCATTTCACATCGGTTACATTTACATCCCTGTTAGTGAGCATATCTCCTTTACCAAGATAATCCATCCACCTGACAGGTGTGGCATATCAGGAAAATGATTAAATAGCATGATCATTACACATATGCACCTTGTGATGGGGACAATAAAAGGCCACTTTAAAATGTGCAGGTTTGTCACACAACACGATGCCTCAGATGTCTCCAATTTTGAGGGAGTGTACAATTGGCATGCTGACTGCAGGAATGTCCACCAGAGCTGTTGCCAGATATTTGAATGTTAATTTCTCTCACAACCGCAGACCACCCCAGGACCTCCACTTCCGACTTCTTCACCTGCAGGATCGTCTGAGACCAGCCACCCGGACAGCTGATGAAACTGTGGGTTTGCACAAACTAAGAATTTCTGCACAAACTGTCAGAAATGGTCTCAGGGAAGCTCATCTGCGTCCTCGTCGTCTTCACCAGGGTCTTGACCTAGTTTGGCGTCATAACCGACTTCACTGGGAAAATGCTCACCTTTGATGGCCACAGGCACACTGGAGAAACAGTTTTCAACTATAGTGGGCACATGGCAGACAGTGTGTATGGTGTTGTGTGGGCGACCGGTTTGCTGATGTCAATGTTGTGAACAGAGTGCCCCGTGGTGGTGGTGGAGTTATGGTATGGGCAGGCATAAGCTATGGACAATGAACACAGTTGCATTTTATATATGGCAATTTGAATGCACAGAGATACCTGACGAGATCCTGAGGCCCATTGTCGTGCCCTTCATCCACCACCATCAGTTCATACTTCAGCATGATAATGCATGGCCCCATGTCACAAGGATCTGTACACAATTCCAGGAAGCGAAAAATGTCACAGTTCTGTTATGGCCTGCAGAATTATCAGACATTTCACCCATTGAGAATGTTTGGGATTCTCTGAATAGGCGTGTACGACAGCGTGTTCCAGTCCTTGCCAATATCCAGCAACTTCGCACAGCCATTGAAGAAGACTGGGACAACATTCCACAGGCCAAAATCAACAGCCTGATCAACTCTATGAGAATGTCATGCTGCATGAGGCAAATGGTGGTCACTCCAGATACTGACTGGTTTTCTGATCCACGCCCCTAACTTTTATTTTAAGGTATCTGTGACCAACAGACGCATATTTTCTATTCCCATTCATGTGAAATCCATAGATTAGGGCCCAATGAAATACTTAAATTGACTGATTTCCTTAAATGAACTGTAACTCAGTAAAATCTTAGAAATTGTTGCATTTTGCGTTTCTATTTTTGTTCAGTGTACTTTGGAGCCCTCATTTACTCACGTGTTTCCTTTGGCAGTTACTTTTACAATTTGTAAAACAGATCCGTTTATTCCTCTCTTACACAACGCATGCTGGCCTCTCCCATGTTGAGAAATAGTGTAAATTAGAGCATTGTTCCTCAGTGCTGCTGTGCTGCCTGTCTGAAGGGATTATGATTGTGATCACTCCTACTGTAGCCTATGAATTGGTCAGAGTCTAACATGCTGCGCCTGTAAGCCTATTAGGAAAGGGAATTCACTGAGTCCTTTCTTAGGATAAGCCAACTGTAAACGCTACGTGCAGGAGCGGCGAGAAGCCGGGACTAAACGCGGGATTTAAGGGAAGAAAAGAGGAAACAATACATGGGGGAGAAAACCACTGCATCTGCAGAAACGTCTGCAGACAAATCCCTTAATGGTGAAAAAGATGCTGGGATTTACATTTTGCTGTTTCCCCCTCAGTGACCATAGTTTGAGAAACATGAAGAGGCTCAGCTCAATCTGCCAGAGAAGACTTGGCGGCCATGGCACTTTCACTGGGTTACATGGAGCACAAGCTAGGAAATCATAGGAAGTGGAGTACAGCAGGGAATAGGCTGGATAGGAATCTTTCCTGTCTATATATCTGTGTGGTTAAACCATTGTTCACTTCATGCTCATTTAAGTTTAAATTGAAACCAATAAAATATTTAAGCTCATTCCATGGAGTGTCTCCTGGTTTTTGTTTTTTCCTTTCAATTAAGCCCAAGACAACCAAGTGAGGGGAGTTCCTTGCTAATTAGTGACCTTAATTCATCAATCAAGTACAAGGGAGGAGCGAAAACCACTCGGCCCTCAGTGAAATGAGTTTGACACGTGCATTAAACCAAATAAAAATTGGGATATTATTTGAGAAAGAAAGGAAGAAGCTTTTTATGTCCAGTGATGCTGGTATTTTCATAGAAGAGGACACTACATCACTCTTCCTCTGTCAGCATACTGAGGGCGGTTGGTGTTCAGGTGCGTTGACACAGAGCATCACAGTCACTCAGTCTGAAAAGACATTCTGGCACTTTCCTAGTGTCTGAGGAGACCAGTGCACTCTCGCTTGAAGGCCGGGGCACAATTCACTCTCTGTTAGCCCTTGGTTGGCATGTGGGTTTAACAGCAACATAGAGGTCGAAGCAGTGAAATGCTTCACCTCTGTGCACAGGACTGGTTAGGCAATACACACACATATATGAGCACACACATGTCAAAGGTATTCACAAAGGTGCAAGGTTTAAACTCAGTACTGCTCTTCAGGGCGTACTGTACCATAAATACAACCACACCATTACAATACCACATAACAAATTGCTTCCTTCCCCATCACACTCTTGACTCTTCCATCCAAGCTTGAGACCTCCCTATAACCAGCAGAGAGGGAGTACATCTCTGAGCTGTGATTCAGTCTAATGCCTGGGTGGTGAGGGGTGAGCCTCTGGCAAGGGCTGGATGTGTGATGTCAGCCATCATGGTGGGCCCATCAGCCTGCCAAGGTTCCAGGGCTTACCTTCATCCACTCTCCTCACTGGTTTTCCTCAGGCTGGAGGCTGGAGTCTGTTACTGGGGCTGAAGCATGCAGGCTAGTGGCTGTACACTGGTTTACCATAGGCTGGATTACACAACACCACACAGCAGCAGCTGACTTTACCCCACAGAGGACAGCAGACCTTACCATTGAGACACTATAGGGCTTTCTCTGAATAGGGTGCCATTTTCGGACTGTTGTACCATGTGTTTCCTATTATTTGTCAACATAAACAAGGCCTCGTCTAATCTTTGTTTTCCACATGCAGAGTGCCTGTTCTCTGGGACCCTCTGCTCATATAAACTCTCCCAGTTGTGACAGACAGTGATGCCATGGGTGGCTTATAGAACCCATCACTACCACCAGATGGATCTGCTCATTTCAGGCAGAGCTGGGATCTCTCCACACAACTCCTAATGCTCAACTCTCCTAGGAGCCAGTGTTGACAAGGTCTGCCTAATTGTAAATTGTAAAACTCGGCTCCTTGGTCAGTGAATAGGCAAGCAACAGGTATTGCTTTGATAGACAGTATGTGAAATAGGTGGGGGAACATTCCTGAGACATAAAGCGTTAGTTTAATCCATTCATCACATATACTGTACATAACTCCGTCTGAAAGGGTATCATTTTATGCCTATAGAGGCCGTCAGTTACCTTGCCATTCATGCACAACAGAATAAGTCTGTCACAGTCAGAGGATAATGCCGATACAAGTGGCCCTTTCTTAACGCGCCCACATAACAAGCAATTGTCTGTGCCTCGCATACTCCCTTTAAAGCAACTCGGTGTCAGAGCATTTCGTATTATACTTGATTTAAATCCGAGACACTCCATTTAGTATCATTTGTTACTTTTCGTATGGTATGTATTCATTTGTGGATGCCCATTACCCATTTCGTATGATATGTTATGAATTACAATTTGTATGATATGTTACGTATTTGCCAAACGTACAAAATGTTACGAATTTGCAAAACGTACAATTTGTTGTTGCTAATGCTACCTGGCTAATGTTAGCTAGGCTATGGGTAAGGGTTAGGTTTAAGGTTAGGGTTATGGTTAGTGTCACGCCCTGTGATAACATGCGTCTTGGTGAGAGGTGTAGGAGTCAGGCGCAGGAGAGCAGGGATGTCTGAGAATAATAATAATAATAATAATATAGTCCACCAATGCAAACGGCACAGAACAAAAATCCCAAAACTACGCTCTCGAATAATCGTGCAAACACACGGAGGAACAAACACAGTTCCGACACTTTACATACACGTGCGTAATAGCGAAAAAACAACAAACATCAAATACCATCGAACGCAATACACACAAATCTAATCCTGCACGAATTACGGCAGGTAACAGGTGCCCTATATACCCACAGAAATCAAAGCAATTGAAAACCAGGTGTGAAAAGGAACACAGACAAAACAACCAGAAAAAGAAAAAGGGATCGGTAGTGGCTAGTAGACCGGCGACGCCGAGCGCCACAGGGAGAGGAGTTACCCTCGGTAGAAGTCGTGACACGCCCTGACCTTAGAGATCCTTTTTATGTCTCTATTTTGGTTTGGTCAGGGCGTGAGTTGGGGTGGGCATTCTATGTTTTGTGTTCTATGTTTTCTATTTCTGTGTGTTTGGCCGGGTGTGGTTCTCAATCAGAGGCAGCTGTCTATCGTTGTCTCTGATTGAGAACCATACTTAGGTAGCCTTTTCCCACCTGTGTTTTGTGGGTAGTTGTTTTCTGTTTTTGTGACTGCACCAGACAGAACTGTTTCAGTTTTTTGTTTGTTCTCGTTGTTGTTATTCAGTGTTCAGTTCTATTAAACAATCATGACCACTTACCATGCTGCGCTTTGGTCCACTTCCTCAAACAGCCGTTACAAAGGACCAAGCAGCGTGGCAGAGAGGACTGGAGATGGGAGGACATTCTGGACGGCAAGGGATCCTACAATCCTGGCGAGATCCTGGCTGGAAGGGATCGCCTCCCATGGGAACAGGTGGAGGAAAGGCAGGAGAGCGGAGGCAGCAGGAGAAGGGAACCAGCGGTATGAGGGAACACAGCTGGCAAGGAAGCCTGAGGGCGAGCATGTGACTGGTCAGGCCCCGTGCTATGGGGTGACGCGCATTGTGTCTCGGCTGAGCATTCACAGGCCGGTGTGCTCGGTGCCAGCGTCCCTCATTTGCCGGGTGGGCCAGCTCTGCGCTCGAGACCGCCAGTGTGCCTCCACGGCCCAGTGTGTCCGATGCCTCGGCCAAGGAGGAGGCCGCCTGTACATCTCCCCAGCCTGGTGAGTCCGGCGCTGCCAGAGTCGCCCTCCTGTCCGGCGCTGCCAGAGTCGCCCTCCTGTCCGGCGCTGCCAGAGTCGCCCTCCTGTCCGGCGCTGCCAGAGTCGCCCTCCTGTCCGGCGCTGCCAGAGTCGCCCTCCTGTCCGGCGCTGCCAGAGTCGCCCTCCTGTCCGGCGCTGCCAGAGTCGCCCTCCTGTCCGGCGCTGCCAGAGTCGCCCTCCTGTCCGGCGCTGCCAGAGTCGCCCTCCTGTCCGGCGCTGCCAGAGTCGCCCTCCTGTCCGGCGCTGCCAGAGTCGCCCTCCAAGTGGGCCAAGCCTAAGGTAGAGCAGGTTCCACGTCCCGCTCCAGAGGCGCCACCGTGGATGCCCACCCAGACCCTCCCGTTTAGGTTTTGTGGCTTTGGGGGTACTGTCACGCCCTGACCTTAGAGATCCTTTTTATGTCTCTATTTTGGTTTGGTCAGGGCGTGAGTTGGGGTGGGCATTGTATGTTTTGTGTTCTATGTTTTCTATTTCTGTGTGTTTGGCCGGGTGTGGTTCTCAATCAGAGGCAGCTGTCTATTGTTGTCTCTGAGAACCATACTTAGGTAGTGTAACGGCTTTCTTCCTGGGAAAGAGAGGACCAAAGCGCAGCGTGGTGAATGTTCATCTTCTTTAATAATAAATCCCAACTGAACACTTCAAATTACAAAACAACAAATGTGAAAACCGAAAACAGTCCTATCTGGTGCATAGACAGGAAACAATCACCCACAAACCCCAACACAAAACAAGCTATGGTTTCCAATCAGAGACAATGACTAACACCTAACTCTGATTGAGAACCATATCAGGCCAAACAGACAAACTAGACACACAACAGAATGCCCACCCAGCTCACATCCTGACCAACACTAAAACAAGGAAAACACACAAGAACTATGGTCAGAACGTGACAGGTAACCTTTTCCCACCTGTGTTTTGTGGGTAATTGTCTGTTTTTGTGTCTGCACCAGACAGAACTGCTTCGTTCGTTTTCTTTGTTTTTGTTATTGAGTGTTCAGTTCTATTAAACAATCATGACCACTTACCATGCTGCGCTTTGGTCCACTTCCTCAAACAGCCGTTACAGTTAGGAGTTAGGTTAAAGCAGGGGTGTCAAACTCATTCCACGGAGGACCTAGTGTCTGCTGGTTTTACCTTTCAATTAAGACCTAGACAACCTCTTGAGATGCCGTAGCAACAACAGTCAGTATATACTTCCTCAAAATAGTCTGAATTATACTGAGAAATCAAGATATCTGTCATTCATTTTTGCAGAGGTCTTAGTCGAATAATTTTACATCTAACTAAGATGTTTGGTGCTGTTTCTCATGTGAATGTTTTTGCATGAAAACTAGTCATCTCTTGTTGAATGACAGCAAACACTGAATTGAAGAATCCCCTTAGTTCCCACTCCTATTTAATTTGAACCTTTTAACTAGGCAAATCAGTTAAGAACAAATTCTTATTTACAATGATGGCCAAACCCGGACTACACTGGGTCAATTGTGCGCCACCCTATTGTGCGCTGCCCCACGGCCGAATGTGATGCAGCCTGTTACTAAGAGTAGACCAATCACCGACGAAGGGGTGCAGACTTCCGCTACCAAACGTCGACTTGCCTCAAGAATAAAATGTGTGTGCTTGAACCGCTGAAAAAAGCCCTGCCGAACACAAATAAAAAAACACCATATCATACTATATGCAGGACCGGTTTGACTGGAAGTATGCGACAGGCTTTAGCAAAACTGATTTCTCCGAGAGGTGTCCTCTAATATATAATGTCTTTTAGCAGACACTAAGCACCATGCTCGACCAACTGAGCCAAATAGGACCCCTCTCCATCTTCCTCTACTCATTGAGGTCTGAGATAGATAATGACATTCTCAAGGAGGGGAGTGAGGGCCTCGATTAATCCCACCCCTCTGACTCAGAGAGGCCCAGGTTCCAGGAGAGGAGTGCTCCTCTAAACGCCCCCCCTTTGCTCCCCCCCCAGTTTCCTCCCTGTAGCCCCTTCCTTGGGCTGCGTTAATCAGACTCTTTGAGGCCACGTGGTGTTTAAAACGCCACTGGGGAAATCTCCCTCGCTACTCCTCACTTCATCTGGAATTAATCCAGGCCGTCTGAAAGAGGAGATGATTTTGAGGAGGCAGGGTGGGAGAATTAAGGCATGGCATGAACTGGGCTCCGCTCTGCAGCCAGGTACCCTGGACGTGATCTTCACCCTTAGTGCTGAAAAAGGTTTAGTCTGAGCCCTTTGAACAGCAGAGCAAAGAGGACTCAGATGGAGCTGTTCAGGGATGGTAAGAGATGACAGCAGAGCAGAGAGGACTCAGATGGAGCTGTTCAGGAATGGTAAGAGATGACAACAGAGCAGAGAGGACTCAGATGGAGCTGTTCGGGGATGGTAAGAGATGACAGCAGAGCAGAGAGGACTCAGATGGAGCTGTTCAGGGATGGTAAGAGATGACAGCAGAGCAGAGAGGACTCAGATGGAGCTGTTCAGGGATGGTAAGAGATGACAGCAGAGCAGAGAGGACTCAGATGGAGCTGTTCAGGGATGGTAAGAGATGACAGCAGAGCAGAGAGGACTCAGATGGAGCTGTTCGGGGATGGTAAGAGATGACAGCAGAGCAGAGACGACTCAAATGGAGCTGTTCAGGGATGGTAAGAGATGACAGCAAAGCAGAGAGGACTCAGATGGAGCTGTTCATGGATGGTAAGAGATGACAGCAGAGCAGAGAGGACTCAGATGGAGCTGTTCAGGGATGGTAAGAGATGACAGCAGAGCAGAGAGGACTCAGATGGAGCTGTTCAGGGATGGTAAGAGATGACAGCAGAGCAGAGAGGACTCAGATGGAGCTGTTCAGGGATGGTAAGAGATGAAAGCAGAGCAGAGAGGACTCAGATGGAGCTGTTCATGGATGGTAAGAGATGACAGCAGAGCAGAGAGGACTCAGATGGCGCTGTTCAGGGATGGTAAGAGATGACAGCAGAGCAGAGAGGACTCAGATGGAGCTGTTCAGGGATGGTAAGAGATGACAGCATAGCAGAGAGGACTCAGATGGAGCTGTTCAGGGATGGTAAGAGATGACAGCAAAGCAGAGAGGACTCAGATGGAGCTGTTCATGGATGGTAAGAGATGACAGCAGAGCAGAGAGGACTCAGATGGCGCTGTTCAGGGATGGTAAGAGATGACAACAGAGCAGAGAGGACTCAGATGGAGCTGTTCAGGGATGGTAAGAGATGACAGCATAGCAGAGAGGACTCAGATGGAGCTGTTCAGGGATGGTAAGAGATGACAGCAGAGCAGAGAGGACTCAGATGGAGCTGTTCGGGGATGGTAAGAGATGACAGCAGAGCAGAGAGGACTCAGATGGAGCTGTTCAGGGATGGTAAGAGATGACAGCATAGCAGAGAGGACTCAGATGGAGCTGTTCAGGGATGGTAAGAGATGACAGCAGATTTCTAGGTTTCATTGGGGGAACAGTGTCATATGTCATTCCATTTCCCTGTACCTACTATAACCTGTAACCCTTGACAGTTATAGCTGAGCATATGAGGAGCAGTCAAATGACAGAGCTTTCTTAGTAGCACAAAATCACTTGGTGGCAACAGTTTTTTACAATGACCTCTACTGTACATATAGACGGACACGTGAACATAAATGCATATTATCATTTCATGTATTCACATCTCTTTGTAATTTCTTTATTTGTCATACGGACAGCCATTTTGTGTACTATTTTTACTACTGCCAACTGTTGGCCTCTGATTGCCAAAATGCCTCTTGTCTGAGTAATGCTGACACAAGAGAGATAAGGTTAACCTGCTTTTGCTGGGTCAGAGTTCTTATGAAAGAAATGTTCACATCTCTGACATTTACCATCACTGTTAACCACCAGGATCGACAGGGTCATAGTCAAGAGGATTATTATTGCAACTTATTAAGGAAGTAAAATATACTCGTCTCCACCTTTGTCAACATATTTCTACTGCAATTTCAATGTCAATGGTCTTTCCCTTCACTGAGTTTCCATTGAATCTGTGTTTCCATATCAGCAGAATTCAGAAGACAGTTGATGCATTTTCAGTAATAGAGATCCTATTAAATGACAAGTATTCGTATTTCACTGAGTACCATCTCATAACAGACAGACATGGACAGGAGTCTGCAATGCAGGTGGTCGGTTTGTCCCACTTGGGCCACCCTCCCTGCCTTCCCTCTCCAGACTCTCAGCCTGCCTGTGGGAGAGACACTGCTGTAGCCGTGCCTGTAACAGTAGCAGTGCTGCCTGCCAGTCTGAAGCTGACGAGCTCTGGCCTTGACCCACATCAGCAGATCCAGAAAATGAATAATAAATACACCAGCGAGTCTTTTCCACGTTCCTGTCATCACTTGTTTGGTGTGTCCTCCCATGACCCTCTCCCCATGTGCAGAAAGGGCACAGTTGTCAGAAGAGTCTAAGTTGTTTATTTTCTGTATACAGGCACAGACAGGGTCACTTAACATGAGCAGTACATACTGTTGGGAGTATACTATTCATGGCTCCAAATGTGGAAGTTGTGTTTCTCACAGTTTAAATCTCTGATGTGAAACATGGACACTTAAAAATGTGCCATCAGAATGACCCTTTACAGGGTGTCTACCACTGGGGTAATGATCAAACCAATATGCAATGTCCTGGACAACAGTGCATTTTCGTTGGTTTTACTTTGCTTTGCTTAACAAAACATCCTACAAACTAGAGTATCATAATTGTATGGCCACTGTGCAATTGACATCCTACTGGTCTATGTAGAGGCACTAACCCAACACAACTCAACCAAGTCCATACTAAATTGCATAAGATTCTGAGTAACCTTTTGGGTGTTTTAAGCCTCTGCGGCCTCGCTCATGCCTGTCCAATTCCCCCTCAGGCCCCATCCGCCCTGCACCCCATCCAACACTGTGTACCATACAGCTGAGCAAGCCTGGCCTGCTTTGTGTGATAGCACAGATTTAATAATAACACCGTTTTGGGATGAGAATTGAATTTCATACTTGGACGCCCTGACACTACATGTGTTTCTTTTTAATAAAGAGCAGAGCCACTCGGCCTAAAGGAGATAGCTTTTCTCTTCTCGCCTCTGTAAGCATAAACTCAACTGTGCTGGTTGCTCCACCGTGCACCTTCGCGTTGGATTGAACATCTGCTGGGTTGAGCACTGCAATTTCTAAAACTGCTCTTCTCTCTCTCCTTGCTCCTTTCACATGCAATCTCCTCCCAGCCTTCTACTGCCAAGTCCATCAGCAGTACAGGTTGCCTTCTCTGAACTGGAGAGAGCTGGCCAGCACTCTGACTTATCATGTTTAAAACCAAACACATATTAAAAGGAGTATTGGTGGGGTGAGAAGATAACAGTGCCCTCTGTCATTTTTGGGTCAGTGAAGTATTCTTTCTTCTTTTGGCTCTTTTCCAAGCTTAAAAGGATAAACATTCACTCGCAACACCATGGGCCAGAAAAGGTTGAATACATTGGCCATGCTGTCAATCCAGCATGAATTCTACCATGTTCAAAACAACTGGAAACTCAGAACTGGGAAATCTCAGATTTCAGTGAGTTCAAGACAACTGGGAACTCTGGAAAAAAACTAGCTCCATTTTGAAAGTGCTGAATCGGCCTACCTCGTCGCAGCTTGTTTGCGCTTGCTTATACTTAGAGCTAAGTGTTAATGATACAAGAACAAACAGTATGGACCTCCTGAGTGGCGCAGTGGTCTAAGGCATTAGTCATTAATACAGACCCGGGTTCATTCCTGGGCTATGGCCGCGAGTCCCATAGGACGGCTGTCACGTTGGTATAACGGAATCTGGAGACTGGCGCAGGAATGCGTAATAGGGATTTTTATTTACCCAAATTACAGAGCGCCATGTAAAGGCACAGGGACGAAGACCAAACAAACACATGCAAAACACAGAGTTGAAACCCAAACAAAAGACAGAGGAGTACCTTGAATAAATACACCGGGGCGAGACCCGTAATCATCCAAAACAACACAGCACAGGTACTCACACGACCAACGGACATTGGAACAATAATCGACTGCCCAATGGTGAACCAAAGGGCACACTTATACAATTACTAATCATTGAGGAAATGGGACCAGGTGTGCGTAATGACACAGTTCCAGAGGGATCCGTGACAACGGCGCACAATTGGCCCAGCATCGTCCAGGTTGGGGGAGGGTTTGGCTGGGTGGGGCTTTACTTGGCTCATCGTGCCCGAGCGACTCCTTGTGGCGGGCCGGGTGCATGCAGGCTGACCCCGGTAGCCAGTTGAACAGTGTTTCTTCTGACACATTGGTGCGGCTGGCTTCCGGCTTAAGCAGGTGGGTGTTAAGGAGCACGGTTAGTCGGGTCATGTTTCGGAGGATGCAGGACTCCACCTTTGCGTCCTGAACGATGAGACATGATCGTAATTGGGGGTAAAAAAAAACAAAAAAAAACATGAATTTACTGAACATAAATATAATAATATTAGTATATGGTTCAGAAGTCCAAACTCATATTGGAGTTCGTTATTATTGAAGGACAGTGAGGTTCTTATCGACTAGAAACCACATTTGTTTAAGCAAGTCAGCCATATCAGCTATGGCTTTAAAAAGTCAGTAAATGAGGCTGAATGAACTGTTTTACTGCCAGACGAGGCCCCGCTGATAGCCAGGTGTAGCGATGTTAAGGATTCACTCCATGGTGCTGAAAGGAAAGCTTTGCTGTCGGGACAGCCATAACAGTATGTGGGCATGGTTTGTCACCGTTATGGTGCTATTAATGTATTGTTTAGTGTTGTGTTGTGGCTTTGGTGGCATGCATAATGGTGTTTGCCCCAACAAGATTTACATACTAAAATTGCCACTGTAACTAAGAATACAATATGTTTCTAAACACTTCTACATGAATGTGGATGCTGCCATGATTACAGATCATCCTGAATGAATTGTGAATAATGATGAGTGAGAAAGTTACAAATGTCATATCCCCATGAGATGCTTACCTCTCACCATTTCAATAACAGGGGAGGTTAGCATTTGGGGGGGAGAGCGGGGGAGTATGGTATTTGTAACTTTCTCACTCATCATTATTCACAATTCATTCAGGATGATCTGTAATCATGGCAGCATCCACATTCACGTAGAAATGTTTAGTAACGGGTTATCTTCTTATTTACAGTAAAGTGACTCCAAAATGACACAATACAATATTTACTAATCATTTATATTGAGAACAAAATCATCTGAAACACAACCAAAACAAACAGCAAAGTCATAAGGTTAAAGTAGTCATTGCATGCTATGAATATTAAAATAATACATCACATTTTACTACTTAATATACTGTAAGTGAATTTGTCGCAATACTTTTGCAAAAAGTGCTGTAATGTTTAAACGGTTCACCTGATATGGATGAAAATCCTCAGCACTTTAACCTCATGACCATTGTTTGATTTCAAATTCAAACTTTTGATGTATAGAGCCAAAAGAAGAATTATTGTCCCAATAATTACGGAGCACACTGTAAATCCAGGGTTGTTTACAGTGATCATCATAGAGGGATACCAGTGATACAGCAGTGAGAGAAGAGGGCAAGAAATGAAGAACTGCCTTCTTTTGATAAACAAAACGGCCCTTTATGTTCCTGTTGTATCTATTGAAAAACAAACACAATTTTACAACTTGTGTTTGAAGATGACCATATCAAATCATTGATAGAATTTTAGATGAATGCCAACGTTGAATAGCATACAGCAGGAGTGCTGTTAAACCCAATTTAGGGATCAAACCAAGTTAGGAGACTGCAGGGAGAATGATAGTATTTGTTTAAAGTGTTTTCTCAAACTTCTCCTGGGACCCAATTTCAAGGAGAGCAACCACAGCATATTTACTCAAATCGTCAGCAGCCAAATGATTGACAACAAAACAAACAAAAGGATTGCTGCAAGCTCTATTCAGAGACTTTGTATTATGCCCTCCACACCACCAGGGTATGGGCTAGTAGTCATGACCTGCAGGACGGCCCCTGACCTGGGAGACAGGCCCTCCACACCACCAGGGTATGGGCTAGTAGTCATGACCTGCAGGACGGCCCCTGACCTGGGAGACAGGCCCTCCACACCACCAGGGTATGGGCTAGTAGTCATGACCTGCAGGAGGGCCCCTGACCTGGGAGACAGGCCGTCCACACCACCAGGGTATGGGCTAGTAGTCATGACCTGCAGGAGGGCCCCTGACCTGGGAGACAGGCCCTCCACACCACCAGGGTATGGGCTAGTAGTCATGACCTGCAGGAGGGCCCCTGACCTGGGAGACAGGCCCTCCACACCACCAGGGTATGGGCTAGTAGTCATGACCTGCAGGACGGCCCCTGACCTGGGAGACAGGCCCTCCACACCACCAGCGTATGGGCTAGTAGTCATGACCTGCAGGAGGGCCCCTGACCTGGGAAACAGGCCCTCCACACCACCAGGGTATGGGCTAGTAGTCATGACCTGCAGGAGGGCCCCTGACCTGGGAGACAGGCCGTCCACACCACCAGGGTATGGGCTAGTAGTCATGACCTGCAGGAGGGCCCCTGACCTGGGAGACAGGCCGTCCACACCACCAGGGTATGGACTAGTAGTCATGACCTGCAGGAGAGCCCCTGACCTGGGAGACAGGCCGTCCACACCACCAGGGTATGGGCTAGTAGTCATGACCTGCAGGAGGGCCCCTGACCTGGGAGACAGGCCGTCCACACCACCAGCGTATGGGCTAGTAGTCATGACCTGCAGGAGGGCCCCTGACCTGGGAGACAGGCCGTCCACACCACCAGCGTATGGGCTAGTAGTCATGACCTGCAGGAGGGCCCCTGACCTGGGAGACAGGCCGTCCACACCACCAGGGTATGGGCTAGTAGTCATGACCTGCAGGAGGGCCCCTGACCTGGGAGACAGGCCGTCCACACCACCAGGGTATGGGCTAGTAGTCATGACCTGCAGGAGGGCCCCTGACCTGGGAAACAGGCCGTCCACCCCACCAGCGTATGGGCTAGTAGTCATGACCTGCAGGAGGGCCCCTGACCTGGGAGACAGGCCGTCCACACCACCAGGGTATGGGCTAGTAGTCATGACCTGCAGGAGGGCCCCTGACCTGGGAGACAGGCCGTCCACACCACCAGCGTATGGGCTAGTAGTCATGACCTGCAGGAGGGCCCCTGACCTGGGAGACAGGCCGTCCACACCACCAGGGTATGGGCTAGTAGTCATGACCTGCAGGAGGGCCCCTGACCTGGGAGACAGGCCGTCCACACCACCAGCGTATGTGCTAGTAGTCATGACCTGCAGGAGGGCCCCTGACCTGGGAGACAGGCTGTCCACACCACCAGCGTATGGGCTAGTAGTCATGACATGCAGGAGGGCCCCTGACCTGGGAGACAGGCCGTCCACACCACATGGTATGGGCTAGTAGTCATGACCTGCAGGAGGGCCCCTGACCTGGGAGACAGGCCGTCCACACCACCAGCGTATGGGCTAGTAGTCATGACCTGCAGGAGGGCCCCTGACCTGGGAGACAGGCCGTCCACACCACCAGCGTATGGGCTAGTAGTCATGACCTGCAGGAGGGCCCCTGACCTGGGAGACAGGCCGTCCACACCACCAGCGTATGTGCTAGTAGTCATGACCTGCAGGAGGGCCCCTGACCTGGGAGACAGGCTGTCCACACCACCAGCGTATGGGCTAGTAGTCATGACATGCAGGAGGGCCCCTGACCTGGGAGACAGGCCGTCCACACCACATGGTATGGGCTAGTAGTCATGACCTGCAGGAGGGCCCCTGACCTGGGAGACAGGCCGTCCACACCACCAGCGTATGGGCTAGTAGTCATGACCTGCAGGAGGGCCCCTGACCTGGGAGACAGGCCGTCCACACCACCAGCGTATGGGCTAGTAGTCATGACCTGCAGGAGGGCCCCTGACCTGGGAGACAGGCCGTCCACACCACCAGCGTATGGGCTAGTAGTCATGACCTGCAGGAGGGCCCCTGACCTGGGAGACAGGCCGTCCACACCAGGCCTACCAGTTGGGACCACTGGTTAAAGAGGTTTAATTAACTTACATCTCATTGTTTCACAACCATCTTATTTCTGGGGGTCTGAGTTAAAGAATCTAGCCAACGACGTGGGCCGCCAGTTATTATAACTCACTGACTCATAAAGAAACCTTTTACATACAAACCAAAGACTTCTCAAACCTCCCAGGCTGAATAATGGGCGCAAATTAATCTCAATGCAGTTTTTTTTCTTCAAAATAGCACTTTCAATTTCTCTTTTTTAATTCATGGTTGCCATTGGATGTATCAATTGTGCGGGGAGGAGAGGAGAGGGACGTTTTTTATTAATTGGTTTGATATGGATTAGATATGAGAGCTGTTCCCACACTCCCCTGCAATCGCATTTCAATTAATAACACCCACTGAGGCGTTGCCTGCAGATGTGGAATAAAGATGGCCTGTCACTCACACTACGAGGAAGCATTTGCAATTTGTCACTGGCTTCCTCCTCTCTCTCTCTCCCTAACCCTCAATATTTTTCTGCTGAAATCACGCCACATTTTATTCATTTATTTATTCTCCCTGGGATTGGTTGGGTCAGAGCGGGGAGAGAAAAGCACAGAGCTGTTAAGAGGTTTCTCTTTACGGAGATGGCATGCAACTTTAAAACCTGTCCTAGTGCGCCACATTTCAAATGAGATGGGAGACAACACAGCCATTTCCTATTAGGTTGAGCCTCTCTCCTTTCTCGGCTGAATGGTAACCTGCAGAACCAACCCCCTCCCTCTTCCCTTTCTCTCGCCTCTTCTGGACTCTCTTTCTCCATAGTTATTCTCAATTGACAACGGCTATTTATTTCAGAAAACTGGACAGGGTCTTCCAGGGCCCATCTCAAGGTTTTAGTTCAACAGGAGCTGGACGGTACCATTTGCTCTAGAGTATACCCTACCAAACCGAGAGCTTGGGACTACAAGGTTCTATGTGCAATAAAAGGAAGTTCCGAAACCTCATTGGTTTGAATGGGTTCAGCAATTTCTATATTGTATTCGTGAATTGGGGTATTTAGAGTACTATATACAGTGCATTGCGAAAGTATTCGGCCCCCTTGAACTTTGCGACCTTTTGCCACATTTCAGGCTTCAAACATAAAGATATAAAACTGTATTTTTTGTGAAGAATCAACAACAAGTGGGACACAATCATGAAGTGGAACGACATTTATTGGATATTTCAAACTTTTTTAACAAATCAAAAACTGAAAAATTGGGCGTGCAAAATTATTCAGCCCCCTTAAGTTAATACTTTGTAGCGCCACCTTTTGCTGCGATTACAGCTGTAAGTCGCTTGGGGTATGTCTCTATCAGTTTTGCACATCGAGAGACTGACATTTTTTCCCATTCCTCCTTGCAAAACAGCTCGAGCTCAGTGAGGTTGGATGGAGAGCATTTGTGAACAGCAGTTTTCAGTTCTTTCCACAGATTCTCGATTGGATTCAGGTCTGGACTTTGACTTGGCCATTCTAACACCTGGATATGTTTATTTTTGAACCATTCCATTGTAGATTTTGCTTTATGTTTTGGATCATTGTCTTGTTGGAAGACAAATCTCCGTCCCAGTCTCAGGTCTTTTGCAGACTCCATCAGGTTTTCTTCCAGAATGGTCCTGTATTTGGCTCCATCCATCTTCCCATCAATTTTAACCATCTTCCCTGTCCCTGCTGAAGAAAAGCAGGCCCAAACCATGATGCTGCCACCACCATGTTTGACAGTGGGGATGGTGTGTTCAGGGTGATGAGCTGTGTTGCTTTTACGCCAAACATAACGTCTTGCATTGTTGCCAAAAAGTTCAATTTTGGTTTCATCTGACCAGAGCACCTTCTTCCACATGTTTGGTGTGTCTCCCAGATGGCTTGTGGCAAACTTTAAACAACACTTTTTATGGATATCTTTAAGAAATGGCTTTCTTCTTGCCACTCTTCCATAAAGGCCAGATTTGTGCAATAAACGACTGATTATTGTCCTATGGACAGAGTCTCCCACCTCAGCTGTAGATCTCTGCAGTTCATCCAGAGTGATCATGGGCCTCTTGGCTGCATCTCTGATCAGTCTTCTCCTTGTATGAGCTGAAAGTTTAGAGGGACGGCCAGGTCTTGGTAGATTTGCAGTGGTCTGATACTCCTTCCATTTCAATATTATCGCTTGCACAGTGCTCCTTGGGATGTTTAAAGCTTGGGAAATCTTTTTGTATCCAAATCTGGCTTTAAACTTCTTCACAACAGTATCTCGGACCTGCCTGGTGTGTTCCTTGTTCTTCATGATGCTCTCTGCGCTTTTAACGGACCTCTTAGACTATCACAGTGCAGGTGCATTTATACGGAGACTTGATTACACACAGGTGGATTGTATTTATCATCATTAGTCATTCAGGTCAACATTGGATCATTCAGAGATCCTCACTGAACTTCTGGAGAGAGTTTGCTGCACTGAAAGTAAAGGGGTTGAATAATTTTGCACGCCCAATTTTTCAGTTTTTGATTTGTTAAAAAAGTTTGAAATATCCAATAAATGTCGTTCCACTTCATGATTGTGTCCCACTTGTTGTTGATTCTTCACAAAAAAATTCAGTTTTATATCTTTATGTTTGAAGCCTGAAATGTGGCAAAAGGTTGCAAAGTTCAAGGGGGCCGAATACTTTCGCAATGCACTGTAGGTAGTGAACACTGAACAGGACAAATATGCAATAGAACCATATAGTCCCAAGCTCTCAAACCATAAACATTGTCAGGTCCGAAAAGGACGGTTGCTATGAAGAGAACTCCTGACTTACTGACATACACTGGGGGAATGGTTTTGTCTTCCACGCAGCTTTCCCCCGAAGGTGTCCACTTAACCGTCTCTGACTGTCAATGTGAAGTGAACATAATGTGAGTATATGGAGCAGAGTCTTTGTTACTGTAACTTTGGACTGTGTGTTGCTGTACACAACTAGGGAGGGAGAGAAAAATAAACAACAAGTGGGAGGGAGATCAAATGAAATAGAATGGGGAAAAGCAAGCAGAGAACAGAACTATGAAAATAGAAGCAAGGGGGAACAAATGAATGAATGGCAGATGAAATGGCACATGTCAGAGTGGTGCAGCGACGGATGGAGAGGGAGAGGAGCGGGAGAAGAGTGGAGTTTGCTGCTGAATGGCGGAAGATGAATCACAGGCAGAGCAGAGCAGAGCGGTGATGTGCCGGCTCATTTGGGATCTGATGTGTCGGGGAGCGGCGGATGGGTGTTAATGAGGAGACTACGTGACTCTCTAAAAAGCCTGATGCATCCCAGAGCGGCCCGGGGGGAACAGAGAGGGGGAACAGCGCTGGGGGATGAGGAGAGTGGAGAGGGGGCCAAACTCTAAAACCTGGAGGCTCCCACTACACTGCTTCACCATGTAGCCTGGGACAGGGCTTCTCTTGTCATTAGCAGAGACAGCTGTATTTTTCTAGCAATGTTTGACAAGAAGTCAATGTGGCAACTGTCTGACTAGGATTTTCTTGCAATAGCTGTCCTCATGATAATGAAAATATGTCACGTTTACATGTAACTGTAGAGGTGTTTTAGATATGTAGGCATAATAACCCCAGGGTTTCCGAAAAGAGTAGTGAAATGCAGGCCATCTGTGAACACATCTGGCCTGTTTGTTATCACTGATTGCTACCACCCAACATTTTGATTGGAATATAACTGAACTCACATTGTTCCTTAATCCAGCTCTCTAGGAGGAATATACGGTTTACAATTACTGTTACATAAGTCGAAATGCTGATTGCTCATACCTGTAATTGCCTGCAGTGCTGATAACAGTTGTACCGTTCGTTAAATTGGAAGCAACACAGTGTAGAATAGTGTCGACAGGAGAAATATAGGGAATAGCTCCATACTTGGCCTAAAATAAATAATGTGCCATCTCCCACTACAGACAGCTCACCTGTATATGCAGAACACACGAATGACTTGTAGCTGATTGAACTTGTTTGTTTGTGTCCTCATCGGTCTGGAAAACACTGTCTGGATGAGAATTGAAAAAAGACTGCCTTATAAAACCAAAACCAGGCCGTCTAACAAATTCTCAGAAAGGACCCCTAAAATATTTGTGGCTAGTTCAATCAAATGAAACAATGTAGCATTGTTCAGGAGGCTGGGTGCTCCTCTTGCGGCACCAGTCATTGTTCAGGATGCTGGGTGCTCCTCTTGCAGCACCAGTCATTGTTCAGGAGGCTGGGTGCTCCTCTTGGAGCACCAGTCATTGTTCAGGAGGCTGGGTGCTCCTCTTGGAGCACCAGTCATTGTTCAGGAGGCTGGGTGCTCCTCTTGGAGCACCAGTCATTGTTCAGGAGGCTGGGTGCTCCTCTTGCAGCACCAGTCATTGTTCAGGAGGCTGGTGCTTAAACAAATGTGGTCTGATTTGCTTAAACAAATGTGGTTTCTACTGACAATTGAGATGTACAAACTATGGCATAAGGGGACAACGAGCCGATAAGATGTGATCCGTAATTTAGATTAAGACATTAATGAATGAGCTAGGACGGACGTAGTCAATATAACTATTTGTTCAGCCCTTTTGAAATGTACAGTGACAGAATTCAGAATTCAGAATTCAACATGGGCCGTTCTTACAGCATTCTCCCTGTACACCAAGTCAGAACTGTAGGATAAATAAAGGGGGCATGTAAGCAGACAATGAAAGCTCTTACAATATTAGATTATTACATTTCTCTTGAACAGGCTATAGGCTACCTGTGCACCACCAAGTCAGAACAGTAGGAAAAATTTATTTAAAAAAAAATGTAACGAGGCAAGTCAGTTAAGAACAAATTAATATTTACAATGACAGCCTAGGAACTGTGGGTTACCTGTCTTGTTCAGTGACAGAACAAGGAATGGATGGGAAGGGATTTGATCTAGCAACCTTTCGGTTACTGGCCCAACGCTCTAACCACTAGGCTTCCTGCCGCCCCAATGACAAGGTTGTGTGCCGCCACATTAAGAGGGGAAAAGGGACAACATGATTAGGGTGAGGCACATGGGCTACTAACAGCTTACTACACAACATTCACTTAGTATTACTTTATTGGCTACAGTATTTTTATTTAATTTTTTTTTTTAACCTTTATTTAACTAGGCAAGTCAGTTAAGAACAAATTCTTATTTTCAATGACAACCTAGGAACAGTGGGTTAACTGCCTTGTTCAAGGGCAGAACAACAGATTTTACCTTGTCAGTTCGCGGATTCAATCTTGCAAATTTTCGGTTACAAGTCCAACGCTCTAACCACTACCACTGGGCTAACTCCCGCCCCATAGGTCTGGGGCATATTACATAATTTATGCAGCAGAATACAATACATTTTTTGGACTCACCTTGCCTTGCTGTGCTCACTTGAACAGGAAGGTGGCGCGGCGGTCCTTAGTGGGTGTCACGCTGGTATGAATGATTCGGGAGACAGACACAGGAATGCGTAATAGAGTTTTTTATTTCACCCAAATTACGGCGTGCCGTGTAAAGGCATGAGGACGAAGACCAAACAAACACTATACAAAACAAATTGTAGAAACCCAAACAAAAGAGCGAGGAGTGCCTCGAATAAATACCACACGCTCACAATAATTAACACACGGGACGAGACCCATAATCATCTGCGCAATCCACAATGGCACAAAAACCAAAACACACAGCACAGGTACTTACACGGGCCAGGTGACCATAATGAAAGTTCTGGAGGGATCTGTGACAGTGGCCAAATTTTGTCATCAAACTTTGTCATCAAAGTCTGGAATTCCCTGGATTTATGGGGCATTCAAGACAACTGGGAACTCTGAAAAAAAAAACAAGGTTGAATCATGATGACATCAGTCATCTTCAGATCGGAGCACTAGAAAGAGGCCAGAGTTCCAGACCTACAATTCTGAGTTGGATGACCGTACTTTCCCAGTCGGAGCAAATTGTTTTCTGAATTCGCAGTTGTCTTGAACTCACTGAAGTCAGATTTCCCAGTTCCAAGTTTCCAGTTGTTTTGAGCACGGCAGAAGTTATGCTGGATTAACAGCGCGGCCAATGTTGAATGTTTATCTTTTTAAGCTTGGAAAAAACACTCTTAAACCCAGACTTGGGACCACACACCCACTCCACTCCACTCAGTAGCAAGCTAGTGATTGCTTTGCAATGCTTGCAGTTAGACATTGATTCCTTCTAAACAACTCATTGTTGAATTTGCGATTTCCAACTTGTTGTGTAAAGTTTATGTCCAATGGCGATGAGCATCGATACGTTTTATCGATATTTATCTTCATATGACAAAAGTATTTGCCAGTAGATTGTCGACTTGATTCATGATGGTGACTGCTAGCTAAGATTTTGAAAGTATGATGTTGACATGATCAATCCAATCAAAGCTACTGTAGATATAATGTGATTTGACATCATCTGTGGCCAATGACCTTGAGCCTTCTTGGATGGGCATGTCTAATGTAACTCTATGGCAGCACCCAAGTGGCTTGAATTTGAAAGCGCTACCCTTAGATTGTCCCCATGAGTGACAGAACAGTGAGCCAATCACAGCGCAACTAAAGAACATTACCAACTCTTACACTCTGTATTTTCCGCTGGCTGCCCCACCACCACAGAAAGCACTGAGCTAGGCTAGAAACACATGCATTTTGGAGCTGGCTTATTCAAGAAAGCAAAAAAGAGACCAAGTTTCAATGAGTAAATTTTTACATTGTTTGCAAACTGATATGTGACACGTATTAACTCCAAAATAACAGGTAACCCCCCCCACACAAAAAAAAATAAAAATTAAGCTAAAAAGGTGGGGCTCAAAATATCAAGGGGATAGAAATCCAGGGTTTAAAATCCACAATTCGGATACCTCTACAGCCTCATAGAGGATCTAGATACTTTTTCTAACCTGTCTGGATTACAATTAAATTATGATATACTATGATATAATTAAGTACACCATATTACGTATTGGATCACAAAAAAATACATATACACATGACTGTTTGCTAGTGGAAAAATCACCCTGATTAACTCTTAGGTCATATCCCTGTTTACCAATTTACTTATGGTTTTGCCTACACCTAGCAACCTGTTTTTAAAATTATGCAAGCAAACAATATTCCATTTTATTTTAAACGGCAAGCCAGACGAAATTAAACGAGCCTATTTAAATAATGAATATAAATTCGGAGGGCAGAAATAAGTAAATATGAAATCATTAGACCTCTCACTAAAGGCTTCAGTCATACAAAAGGTATTCTTAAATCGAAACTGGTTTTCTAACAGATTAGTAAGGATGTCTCACCCTATGTTCAAGAGTTCTTCTGTTCAGTGTCTGTGTTCTTTTGCCCATCTTAATCTTTTCTTTTTATTGGCCAGTCTGAGATATGGCTTTTTCTTTGCAACTCTGCCTAGAAGACCAGCATCCCGGAGTCACCTTTTCACAATTGACATTGAGACTGGCGTTTTGCGGGTACTATTTAATGAAGCTGCCAGTTGAGGACTTGTGAGGCGTCTGTTTCTCAAACTAGATACTCTAATGTACTTGTCCTCTTACTCAGCTGTGCACCGGGGCCTTTCACTCCTCTTTCTATTCTGGTTAGTGCGAATTTGCGCTGTTCTGTGAAGGGAGTAGTACACAGCGTTGTCATTTACATTATTAACAATGTCTACACTGTATTTCTGATCAATTTGATGTCATTTTAATGGACAAAAAATATGCTTTTCTTTCAAAAACAAGGACATTTATAAGTGACCCCAAACTTTTGAATGGAGGTATATATATGGGGGATACAACCAAACCAGCTCTGCAGATTTTGCTGCAAAGAGACAGAATCATTAGATCATTTGTTTTGGTACTGTCCATATGTAGCTTGTTTTTGGTCGCAGGTCCAGGAATGGCTGAAGAATTGCAACATTTACATGGAGCTAACTCTGCAAATAGTAATGGGTGATTTGAAAAGTCATAGTCAATCGATCAATAAAAAAATGATAATTTTAACAAACATTTTCATCTTTAATATACCATCTATAGAAACTATGAGAATAGATAGGTTCAGAACTTCTGTGAAACACCACAACACAGTTGAAAAATGTACGGGTAAATATAAATCAAAACTGGATGATGTTCAGCGATAGATGGGAGAAGTTGAGTGGAGCTAAAAATAACAAGATAACTAATGTAAAATATACTGTGTCTGTCAAATGTACAGTTGAAGTCTGAAGATTACATACACTTAGGTTTGAGTCATTAAAACTCGTTTTTCAACCACTCCACAAATGTATTGTTAACAAACTATAGTTTTGGCAAGTCGGTTAGGACATCTACTTTGTGCATGACACAGATCATTTTTCTAACAATTGTTTACAGACAGATTATTTCACTTATAATTCACTGTATCACAATTCCAGTGGGTCAGAAGTTTACATACACTAAGTTGACTGTGCCTTTAAACGGCTTGGAAAATTACAGAAAATTATGTAATGGCTTTAGAAGCTTCTAATTGGCATAATTTGAGTCAATTGGAGGTGTACATATGGAGGTATTTCAAGGCCTACCTTCAAACTCAGTGGCTCTTTGCTTGACATCACGGGAAAATCAAAAGAAATCAGCCAAGACTTCAGAAAATAATTGTAGCCCTCCACAAGTCTGGTTCATCCTTGGGAACAATTTCCAAACGCCCAAAGGTACCATGTTCATCTGTACAAACAATAGTACGCAAGTATAAACACCAAGAAAGAAACCACTGCTCTAAAACCGCCATAGAAAAAGCCAGACTACAGTTTGCAACTGCACATGGGGACAAAGATCGCACTTTTTGGAGAAATGTCCTCTGGTCTGATAAAAGAAAAATAGAACTGTTTGTCTATAATGACCATCGTTACGTTTGGAGGGAAAAGGGGGAGGCTTGCAAGCCAAAGAACACCATCCCAACCGTGAAGCACGGGGGTGGCAGCATCTTGTTGTGGGGGTGCTTTGCTGCAGGAGGGACTGGTGCACTTCACAAGCTAGATGGCATCATGAGGGGGGGGGGGGGGGATTCTGTGGATATATTGAAGCAACATCTCAAGACATTAGTCAGGAAGTTAAAGCTTGGTCGCAAATGGGATTTCCAAATGGACAATGACCCCAAGCATACTTCCAAAGTTGTGGCAAAATGGCTTAAGGACAATAAAGTCAAGGTATTGGAGTGGCCATCACAAAGCCCTGACCTCAATCCCATAGACAATTTGTGGGCAACACTGAAAAGTGTGTGTGAGCAAGGAGGCCTACAAGCCTGACTCAATTACACCAGCTCTTCCTGGAGGAATGGGCCAAAATTCAGCCAACGTATTGTGGGAATCTTGTGGAAGGCTACCCAAATGTTTGACCCAAGTTAAACAATTTAAAGGCAATGCTACCAAATACTAATTGAGTGTATGTAAAATTCTGACCCACTGGGAATGTGATGACAGAAATAAAAGCTGAAATAAATCCTTCTCTCTACTATTATTCTGACATTTCACATTCTTAAAATGAAGTGGTGATCCTAACTGACCTAAGACAGGGCATTTTTTACTATGATTAAATGTCCGGAATCAGGAATTGTGAAAAACTGAGTTTAAATGTACTTGGCTAAGGTGTATGTAAACATCCGACTTCAACTCTACATAGGTTCAGACTTTTTGTGAAACAGCACAGTTAAAAATACATGTAAAATAGAATCTGGATGGTCTTCAGAGATAGATGGGAAGGTTTAAGGGTAGGTGAAGGATGCGATTAAAAACAAACAAAAGATAACTTGTAAAATATATTGTGTCAGTAAAATGTATTTAGTATGTACTGTATATTCTGGACGTAGAAGTTTAAGTGTTGTCCATTAGTTTACTTCAATTAGCGGTAGGGTTATGGGAAAAGGAAAATATATTTTCAAATAAAAATTATATATATAATAACAGTCAAAAGTTTAGACACACCTCATTCCAGGGTTTTTCTTTATTTTGACTATTTTCTATATTGTAAAATTATAGTGAAGACATCAAAACTAAGAAATAACACATATGGAATCATGAAGTAACCAAAAAAGTGTTAAACAATCAAAATGTATTTTATATTTGTGATTCTTCAAAGTAGCCACCGTTTACCTCGATGACAGCTTTGCGTCAAGGCAAGATGTTGAAACATTAGCAGCTTTAACTTTAAAGCTGCAAATGTTTCTCTCCACCGACAACAGGGGGGCCAGAGCTAGAAACGGCCCTGGCCTGCTAATTGACGTTTTAAGTTATGCTCTTCTCCCCAAGCAACACTATTGAGGATGCAGAGCGGCACCTTGCCTTGAATTAAACAATGTGACTTCATACCGGAAGAAATCAATGCGCTTAATGCAATTTCTTTGGCTGAAACATGGTGAGACATGGAGGCCCATTAGGGATGCCAAAAGGTGACATTCTCATTCAATGTGGAGAGCTTAGAGACTGTGAACTAACAACAGGCCTGATCCACTGCAATATCCTTGTCACCACCGCTTTAGCTTCGCTAATACACTGCCAAAATGTTAATTCTTCTCAAACAGAATGCATTATAAGACTTTATTAAAAACATTCATACTCCAAGGGTTTTGTAAAAATGTCCCCCATGAATAATTTAAACCACTTTTATAATTGAACCTATCCCTAAGGGGTATAAAGGCTTTGCTTTAAGAATAGAAAGGTTCCTGCTGTTTGCGATGTCGATTGTAAAGCCATGAGAAGTTTAATTAGAACTGATTTATACAGATTTTTATCAATGATGTTAAATCAACCCTCAGGTTACTAGGATTACACCAGATTAGATTACACTGGCACTGTTTATACTGTACATTCTTCATTCACCTCTGTCATAGACATTGTGTAAGGTAAGATGACGTCTGTCTCCACCCCCTTTCCTTTCCCTGTCCTCTGCTCGTCACTCGTTGATGATGGCTCCCTGATATGGAAGGTGTTTTTCTCCTTCCTCAGCCCTGACAGGCTCTAATCCACATATTTTGTCTCCCTGCATCATTCCAGCTTGATTTCACACAAGTAATTCCCCCTGCGCCGCATCCATCTCTACCTTTCTTACAGGCGGTGCTCTCCACTGGCGATTCGGCGCATCCCGAGTGCTATTACAGCATCACTTTGCATTTAGATAACCGCCGCCTCTCCCAACAAATTGGCCCGCCACAGCAAATGTCTGAGCTTGTGGTGAGGGGGATGAACAGTTTTGGATTGAGCACACCTGGCTGGCTCTTCTTCCCTGGTCTTAGCAGTCATATCTAACCACAACACACTCACACACTGAGCAGTACAACAGCTGACAGTGGCTAACACGGCTAGCCTATCATTGAAGAAGAATAGAGTCATCAGAATCTGAGAGGGAGAGAGGGAGAGAGGGAGAGAGAGAGGGAGAGAGAGGGAGAGAGAGGGAGAGAGAGGGAGAGGGAGAAATAAAGATAGTTCGAAGAGAGAGAGAGAGAGAGAAATAAAGATAGTTAGAAGAGAGAGAGAGAGAAATAAAGATAGTTAGAAGAGAGAGAGAGAGAGAGAGAGAAATAAAGATAGTTAGAAGAGAGAGAGAGAGAGAGAAATAAAGATAGTTAGAAGAGAGAGAGAGAGAGAGAGAGAGAGAGAGAGAGAGAGAGAGAAAAAAAGATAGTTAGGATAGAGAGAGTGTGAGCAGGACCTATGAAGAAACACAATCAGTATGTCTTGGTTGACTCCATCATATCCTCACCTGGTCTGTCCTATCATTGCTAAGAGGATTGGCCTTCCTTAATGAACCAGCATTGAGCTGAGTTCAACTGTGGGCTGTCCTGGCGCAGCAAACGCCCCCAAGGGAGGCCAGTTTGGATTTGGCTTCACACAAATCAAATCACATCCTGAGCAAAACGTCACCATTGTCAGGTCTGCTTGGTCTGTGTCTGGTCTGTTTCTGGTCTGCTTGTGTTGATGTCCTGCAGTAGCTACTTTGCTAAATCGGCTCTTTCCAAAGCCATGGATGGAGATGGGGATTGGGACTTGTGGCTTTAACTTAATTATTTGTACAGGCCAATGATTATGACGGTAATTCTGATCTAACCATAAATTAATTTATTGTGCCACTGGCCTGTCAGGATTTAAGTTCAATATGTAGCCTAGATGTAGCCTAGTAGGCTCGCTTTAACTAGCTAGCTAACTTAGCTGGTTCATTTTTTCCCATGCGAGGAAGTTAGGCTAGCAAGCATTTTAGCTAGGTAGCCTATGAAAACAAAAACAAAAAATGCACAGAGCCATATACAGTGCCTTGCGAAAGTATTCGGCCCCCTTGAACTTTGCGACCTTTTGTCACATTTCAGGCTTCAAACATAAAGATATAAAACTGTATTTTTTTGTGAAGAATCAACAACAAGTGGGACACAATCATGAAGTGGAACGACATTTATTGGATATTTCAAACTTTTTAACAAATCAAAAACTGAAAAATTGGGCGTGCAAAATTATTCAGCCCCCTTAAGTTAATACTTTGCGATTACAGCTGTAAGTCGCTTGGGGTATGTCTCTATCAGTTTTGCACATCGAGAGACTGACATTTTTTCCCATTCCTCCTTGAAAAACAGCTCGAGCTCAGTGAGGTTGGATGGAGAGCATTTGTGAACAGCAGTTTTCAGTTCTTTCCACAGATTCTCGATTGGATTCAGGTCTGGACTTTGACTTGGCCATTCTAACATCTGAATATATTTATTTTTGAACCATTCCATTGTAGATTTTGCTTTATGTTTTGGATCATTGTCTTGTTGGAAGACAAATCTCCGTCCCAGTCTCAGGTCTTTTGCAGACTCCATCAGGTTTTCTTCCAGAATGGTCCTGTATTTGGCTCCATCCATCTTCCCATCAATTTTAACCATCTTCCCTGTCCCTGCTGAAGAAAAGCAGGCCCAAACCATGATGCTGCCAACACCATGTTTGACAGTGGGGATGGTGTGTTCAGGGTGATGAGCTGTGTTGCTTTTACGCCAAACATAACGTTTTGCATTGTTGCCAAAAAGTTCAATTTTGGTTTCATCTGACCAGAGCACCTTCTTCCACATGTTTGGTGTGTCTCCCAGGTGGCTGTGGCAAACTTTAAACAACACTTTTTATGGATATCTTTAAGAAATGGCTTTCTTCTTGCCACTCTTCCATAAAGGCCAGATTTGTGCAATATACTACTGATTGTTGTCCTATGGACAGAGTCTCCCACCTCAGCTGTAGATCTCTACAGTTCATCCAGAGTGATCATGGGCCTCTTGGCTACATCTCTGATCAGTCTTCTCCTTGTATGAGCTGAAAGTTTAGAGGGACGGCCAGGTCTTGGTAGATTTGCAGTGGTCTGATACTCCTTCCATTTCAATATTATCGCTTGCACAGTGCTCCTTGGGATGTTTAAAGCTTGGGAAATCTTTTTGTATCCAAATCTGGCTTTAAACTTCTTCACAACAGTATCTCGGACCTGCCTGGTGTGTTCCTTGTTCTTCATGATGCTCTCTGCGCTTTTAACGGACCTCTGAGACTATCACAGTGCAGGTGCATTTATACGGAGACTTGATTACACACAGGTGGATTGTATTTATCATCATTAGTCATTTAGGTCAACATTGGATCATTCAGAGATCCTCACTGAACTTCTGGAGAGAGTTTGCTGCACTGAAAGTAAAGGGGCTGAATAATTTTGCACGCCCAATTTTTCAGTTTTTGATTTGTTAAAAAAGTTTGAAATATCCAATAAATGTCGTTCCACTTCATGATTGTGTCCCACTTGTTGTTGATTCTTCACAAAAAAATACAGTTTTATATCTTTATGTTTGAAGCCTGAAATATGGCAAAAGGTCGCAAAGTTCAAGGGGGCCGAATACTTTCGCAAGGCACTGTAACTGTTTGTTACATGCAATATTTGCTTTGTGGACTTCACCGGACAGATGTTGCTCTCCAGTTTTGTGATGAAACAAACGCATGTGTAGTTGAATTTCTTCCGCCACTGTGTGACTGTTGTCTTTTTGTTGTCACAGCCTTATTGTATATCATGGTGGCTTATGAACTAATGGGCTGTAGAGCAAGCAACACAATTATCACCCCTCGCACCCCCTTCTCACCTTGGGGAAACCAATTCACTTACCTACTGTCATTCAGTAGTAGGAAGACCAACACATTACTAGAAGATACAAAAATGTTTTCTGTTTTACATTTTCATTTTTACCAGAACAACAAAGCAACTAGATCAGGTCAAGTGTAGCACTGAGTGCTGAGTGTCACAACATGCCAGCTTTACGTGGCATCACTCATCCCTTCCCCTATCACTGATTGCTGAGTGTCACAACATGCCAGCTTTACGTGGCATCACTCATCCCTTCCCCTATCACTGAGTGCTGAGTGTCACAACATGCCAGCTTTACGTGGCATCACTCATCCCTTCCCCTATCACTGAGTGCTGAGTGTCACAACATGCCAGGTTTATGTGGCATCACTCATCCCTTCCCCTATCACTGAGTGCTGAGTGTCACAACATGCCAGCTTTACGTGGCATCACTCATCCCTTCCCCTATCACTGAGTGCTGAGTGTCACAACATGCCAGCTTTACGTGGCATCACTCATCCCTTCCCCTATCACTGAGTGCTGAGTGTCACAACATGCCAGCTTTACGTGGCATCACTCATCCTTTCCCCTATCACTGAGTGCTGAGTGTCACAACATGCCAGCGTTACGTGGCATCACTCATCCCTTCCCCTATCACTGAGTGCTGAGTGTCACAACATGCCAGCTTTACATGGCATCACTCATCCCTTCCCCTATCACTGAGTGCTGAGTGTCACAACATGCCAGCTTTACATGGCATCACTCATCCCTTCCCCTATCACTGAGTGCTGAGTGTCACAACATGCCAGCTTTATGTGGCATCACTCATCCCTTCCCCTACACACACTATACAGTAACTCTCAATAAATATGAAGCCAATGACAAGACACTACTGAAGGGAAAGGAAAAACAAACCATCCATCTCACACCTTTGTCAGTGTTATTCAATAGAGAGAGGTTTGGCACTACTGTCTCTGCATTTTCCATACAAAATAAAGCCATGCTGTTTGATCACTGTAAAACTGTACATTCAGAATAATATTAAAAGTCTTATACTACATTCAGTGTACATAGTACTCTATGAAGTGGTACATATACATAGGCCCCCCTCTCTCTCTAATAAGATTGTGCGTGATAACTGCTGCTGTCAGAATTGCATAATTCATCTCAGTTGAGTGGAGCTTGGATTGCCGATAGGGGGTGAATGTTAGTAAGTGCTGCCATGTCTTTGGGAGAGGGCGATGCATTACAATCACTTAGGGATGCAGAGAGAGGCAGCGTGTGGTGTGGAGATGGCCGCTGGTGCTTACTCATTGCGACCTACACCAGTGCTATGCTCCCTGTAGCCACCATAATCAGGTCATGCTTTGCTGATGAATTGCAAATGGTGGTTGTGGAGCTGGAGATTAAGGGATAGTTCTGACTCTGAGCCCTGGGTAGCTGCTCATTTATAGTACTGACTCTGGGCCCTAGGTGGCTGCTCATGTATAGTACTGACTCTGGGCCCTGGGTAGCTGCTCATTTACAGTACTGACTCTGGGCCCTGAGTGGCTGCTCATTTATAGTACTGACTCTGGGCCCTGGGTGGCTGCTTCTAGTGATTCAGCACAACCAGTCACCTTACATCTTTGGATGGAAACAGTGGTGACAGAGAAAAGTTGACACAAAAGTGGATTTGACCATAAACTGATGGGATTAATGGTAACAATCTATAGCCATATATTTGGGATATGGCCTACATTTCAATATAACTACTTGACATGACACTGATAGAAGAAGTCAAATGCGTTAGCTGAAGCAGACTCGTTTCCTCTCTAACTCTAATCTAACTCCAGCCAGTGTTCTAGTGACACGTGCTAGGCCAGTGGGTGACAGCCCAGCCATACCAATAAACACACACCCTGACACCAAGGCCAAGCCATAATTACCCAGCCAAGGGAAACAAAAAAGACTCACTTTAAAGGAGTCTGCCCTTTGAGCAGGCAAACTGCCTCTCCCACCCACCCACGCTCGCCTTGCTCCCACACTTCTTAGGGGAGTTCATTTGCCCACTGAGTGGTGTCTCAGGCGGTAAAGAATACTGTGATCTTCATGATCAAAAACAGGCTACAAAATGTAACAAACACCTCCCATCTCTCTCTCTTCACTGTACGTACGCCCCCGTAGCCTGACACATCACAGGCAGTTGAGGAATGAAGCCTGAGCTTTTTGGATTTGTTTCGAAGAGAAAATAATGTTGGTCTCTAATTACTTTCCTCCAAGCTTGCTCTTTCTGACGAGATTGTAATTATGATTGGGTGTTGGAAGATGTGGATGAAATGAATGGCATGGTTTAAGGCGATGCCAGCCGGATGGGGAGAGATAGGCTACGAGCAGAGTTGTTAAAACATTAAAACACACTCTGGATCCATGTCATCCTCACCCGGGGTGCCAACGCAACAGGGCACAGCCCGTCAGAGTACAGAACCGTCAGAGCTTCAGGACTCAGCATCGCCACTAGAGGTCTGAGAGCTGTTCACAGCGTGAGGCTCTGTGTGAAGAACAAGGTGTTGCAGCAGCGTATGAGTTAGTTATAAATGTGTTGAGAGGGTTATCTCCATAAATCACCTGTTGCATAGAAGTTGCCAGGAAATGAAATTTCACAGATATATTATGCAAATACAGATGGAGGGAGCATGGAGTCATGGAGAGGACAGGAGGGGATGTGAGAGGAGTGAGGAGAGCAGAGAAGAGGAGTCAGAGGAGAGGAGACATGGCAGGAGTGGGCTCCAAGACCCAAGGCAGCCTTCATCTCCCCCTCATCTCACAGGGCTCACCTTGCCTTACGACAGGCT
Organism: Oncorhynchus mykiss; assembly: GCF_057628025.1. NCBI lineage: Eukaryota > Metazoa > Chordata > Actinopteri > Salmoniformes > Salmonidae > Oncorhynchus > Oncorhynchus mykiss. The sequence goes on along the minus strand of NC_143030.1, from coordinate 59,880,267 downwards.
TTGATCTGGATTAAACCCCCCATGTTCCTGTAGAATTACTAATACACACAAACACACATCTCGGTTCAAACACCTCTCCTGTGTTTTGCTGAGCACATTTCCTATATGGCTGACTCATTAAAACAACATTATGGTATATGAGGAACAACAGCCAGGGTCATACAACGTAAAGCCTAACCCTAAACTCTCTAGAGTCTACATTAATGACGAGGTTGTGATTTTCCACCCAATCTAAGGACTTTTTCCATAATGCTTGTCAAGCTATGTGAGACATGGATGAATACACACAACAATCAACATAAATGATGAAAGTGGTTTCCATAGTGGATCATTATTAAGCCTCTGATTCTAAATTGATTCTAAGTTAAATTGTATGATGTGGAAGGACTGAAGATGCAAATTACTTTGTAGATTGAAAACAATTGTGTGAATTAACAACCTGCCTAAATGACTAAACACACACACGCACAAGCACGGACACACACTCTACAGTACAAAAGCAGCGGCACATCAACGAGATGACCACATCCCGTCCTACACCCCAACGGCCTACATGAAAACGCACTTCCGCCCCGTCATCACTAATGTGGTAACCCACAGTATTATCCAATATTCACAGGGGAAAATAAAGATGATTTCAGGGGCTCAGCTCCGCTATCAAGCCAGCCACACTTGGGTTTATGTACCATGCAGAACTGAGCTGCCAGCCAGCCTGCCACACAATATGTGATACTATACTGAAGCTCTATCAAATAGATTATGTCAAACGATCTCTTTATAGAGTGAAATAAAACCAGATCAAAAATGGATTTGGATTATTCTGAGTGTAAGTCTGTGGATGTCTGTGCTAGCATTTGTGAGAGGCTCTGTGTAATCATGACGTGTATACCGGTATGTGTAAAAATGAATGATAATCTGCAACTGGGGGAGTGCAAGAAAACCTTGGCAGTGAGTGAGTCTGTGGGTCATCTGTGAGTTGGATGTTTTTGAATTGTGTATGGCTCAGAAAGAGTGACCTTTTTCAAATTCGGGGAAATATAATTGTTAACAGACATGTTAGTCACCAGCAGATCTGACGTCCTCCATCCTCATCATCTGGTCACTTTTGATGTTCTTTGTGAAGAACCTGAACAGGAGAGGGACACTCCTGGTCAAGAGTCAGTTCCATCAGTTGCTGGATTTGTGAGAAAATTTGTGAGAAAATCAATTTCTTGGAAATGTTCTTACGCTATTTTTTATGTTTCTCCTTAAGAATAAATTAGAATCTTTAAAATAAACTTATTGGTAATGTTGTTAATTCCAAGATAGCTAAACCATTGTCTTAAACTCAGGGCAGTGAGAGAAGAAGCTCATGAAAGCAAATGAACTTGTTTAATAAGCTTCATCTGAAAGTTTCATTATTCAGTAGTTTAAACCCAATAACATGTTTTAGAGCAGTAATCTCAGTATGAAATATGCTAACATGATTGCCATTGCTAGCTAGATAGCTAAATTGGTTGCCTAGCAACAATAATTTTAAGAAGATTCATAAGAAAATCATTAAATCTTGAGATATTGTTAGGGAATTGTTCTTACGAACTATCTTATGAACTTCTTGTTTTTTTCTTAATTAATAAGCTTCTTAAGTTTTTGCATAAGAAGTGTTTTGTGAATCTGGGCCCAGGTGTGTTTAATTTAGGCAATCACCGAAATGATGCCTAGATGATGTGGTGCCTAGTTGGAACAAAATCCTGCAGTATCTACAGCACTCCAGGAACAAGGTTGTCTACCCTTGCCATAAGAGAATCCTTTTTGGTTCCAGGTAGAACCATTTTTGGTTCAGGTAGAACCCTTTTGGGTTCCATGCGGAACCCTCTGTGGAAAGGCTTCATGAACATGGAACCATTGTTCCCTCTAAGCTGCGTGCGGGAGCACAGCTCCCCCAGGACTGCCATGCAGAAGAAATATCAGCCCCCGTGGGGAAAGAACGAAATTGAACTTCACTCTACTTTCTAGAGTTTTCCCCGTTAGTTAACACTATCAATGTTTCCCTTTAGTGTGTGAATTGAGATTGAATCAACGCAATATTAGCCACTTCAATGAAACATACCGAAACAAAACAAACTACACAAGACTTAGTATCCAAAACTAAATTTGAGTAGGATTGGAGTAGGATTCTACACAGACCAGTGTGACATAACCAATCAGGTGCTCCAGTAGGCCTATACGCAAATAGACCGTTGCCATATATGGATCCATGCCATTCACTTTAAACTGGACTGTGTTTACACCATGAGATCAAAGCAAGAGCTGCATGTAGCCATGTGTGCACATTATTAGCCCAGTTATAAATCATTTGTAGTCAGCAATGGGGGAGTATTTGCTTCCTACAAGAGCATAAATCCTGTACATTTCTATAAATCTTTGAAAAGCAAGTCAGTCAGGCAGAGGGTAGCATAATTCATCTGATTCTCTGTAATAATGGTATGAGAATAATAATACATTTTATTTTGTAAAGTGGTTTCTTGATCAAACAACACAACAATATTTTCAGTCACCTCCTTGTCTGAAAGACAAGTGGATAAACAGTTTAATTTCAAGCCTTGCATGTTTTCTTTTAAGTCTCATGGAATGTAGGCCTACAATGAACACCACACATTGGCTGCTACTGTAGCCTGAATGATAGAATAGCTATTTCCATGTTCAAATGTTATGGGATGCATTTTCTCCATTGTTTTTGATGGTAGGCCCTATGTTAGGCCTACATGATGATCAAATAGCCACAGTAGCCTACTTGGCCACTGTTAAAACTGTAACTTATTGCGGGTACAGCCTCAGTGTTCACAGTAAACGTGCTTTCAGAGAGCTGACATTTGCTCTGTGCCGAAAAAAATTGAGGGAACATTGCATGGAACACAAAACAGTTCTTCCTGGAACCAAAAATGGTTCTTCAAAGGGTTATCCTATGAGGATAGCCGAAGAACCCGTTTTGGTTCTCGATGGCACTTTTTCCCCAAAGAGAATACATTCCACTAAAGCAGTTTCCTAACACAGAGGGCATTTAAATCAGTTTCAGCTCTTCGGGTGAAGAGGGGAACAGGCTAGCCATATACTGAACGCAATCCTCAATGATAACTCTCTGCTCCTTTATTCAATAAAAAATCCTGCATTTTACGGAAATTATCGTTCCTCTTGTGCCTACCTTTACCTCCCGTGGTCGTGAGACAACGTATGGCGACCATTAGACACTAATAGGCTACATTAGACTATTATGTTGGAATGGTTTAACATCATGAAAAATTATCTTCAATCAATCAGTGTTTGTAAAGAATTCTGACAGACGACGTTGCCCTATTACAGAGCTTTCGAATCCAGTGGTCACTACCGTGCCTAACGCTGCCACCTACATGCGGTAGGCGGCGACGCGACCAAGCAGACAGCGGCCGCGCGCATTCCTGCGGCTCAGAACGAGGCTGACTTTCTATCCAGAGCTCACCGCATACCGCTCCATTCATGCTGTGAGAAGCTCAAGACTCGGAACTCGGAGCTTTGGACGAGTATCGTGACAGCCGTGGAAATGTCTGCAAGTTTAAGATTTTAATCATGCTGAGGAAAACAAACCCCAAGATCACAATTATCCGTAAGTAGAGCAAAACTTTTCTGCAACAACTTGATTTACATTGCGGTTATTACAGTGTAATTTGTAGCGTAGTCCGTGGCTCCATTGAGTGACATTCCTTCTCTCTCCCCCAATGCTTCCCCCCGATGTTTCTATTCGTCGTGTCGTCGTATCAGTATAATTCGGATAGGCAAACGAGGACTCAATGAATGCGGATCTGGGGGATCGTTTTAGTTCAAGTATCTGCGATCTCTCAGTTTATTCAGGTTTGGGCACACCGCATTCTTTGCCAAAATGATTTAACGACATATTTGATATCATTGGCAAGTTGGTGAAGTCGACCAGTTACATTGTACGTGCCGAATGCATACAAGTAGCCTATCAAGCAGTCGTGTGTAGGCTTCATAGCTGGGGCGTTATCTCACATGCTTAATGCATACAGGTTAATAAAATAGGAGCTCAACGAAATTAATTGTCAACTCCATAACTTGCACAGATAGAGCTTGAGGTTTGCCACCGTATCATTGCCTGGAGAAAAATGAAAAATAAAATGGCAATTTATTGAAGTCATTTTCAAAGCTTTGACATGTCTTGGTGCGGGTGTATCCCATCTCATCAACATGCGCTGACACTTTAATGTCATCTTATGAAGTTTTGACACTGAATTCGTAGGTGACGGCTGGTTGGGCGATGTTGGATGTAGGTTAGCCTGTGCAATTCATTTAGATGCCGGAAAAAAATTGATAAAAGTGGTGGCCTATGACTATGCTGGAACGTGTTGCTCGAAAATAACATTGTCCACTTTAGACTCTCCGTCCAGGCTAATGCTTGATGGGAATGTAATTGGATGTTGTTGCTGAACGCATATTAGTGTTCAGACATCAGTGTGCCTATGAGATTCTTCTTGAAATGTGAGTCCTTGCATTTCCTCATTTATTTGGGAATTAACCATGGTGTTAGCGTTCCGTTTTTAGCTGTTATCAGTGGGCTATGTAGGAGGCTATGTAGCCTCTACTGGCTCTCATTCATTATTTTGAACCTTATTCTAAGTAGATAGAATAGTCTATTGATATGTTGTCGCATTTTTAGGATTCCCTATCGCAGTGTGTTTGGGTTTGTAGCCTACATGCATGCGGTGCTGGCCGTGGGTGTGCACCCATAATCTCTATTGATGTTCTTCCCACTCCCACAGCATATGCACCATTGGTAGGTTTATATCGCCTAATGTGTAAATAAATAGGCTACTATATGTAATTACATTTTTATTAGGATTGTATAGCCTACTGGTAGGTTATGTGATAAAGGGGATGCAAATGTGTTTTTAGGCTAAGCATAACCAAACAGTCACTCTTCTTATTATGGGAGCCTTATTGGAGTACTCCATACACTACCGCCCAAGTTTTGTTTAGCCTGCACTGTGGATTAGATAGCCTGTTTATTGGTAGGCCTTACTCATAAATAGCACAATGTGGATGCCAGGCTATAATAAGCCATCACTGGATGTAACAACCTTTATAGGCTATTCCTCCTCAATTTTCAATATTTACAATAATTTTGATTTAATTTGTACAGACATCTGTTAGATGTCAGCGCATTCATCTTGCTGAAAAAGTGAGCGATATGGGGGGGGGGGCTGCAGTTTTATAGATACAGTGCATTCGGAAAGTTTTCAGACCTCTTGACTTTTTCCATATTTTGTTACATTACAACCTTCTTCTAAAATCGTTTTTTAAATTTTTATTCCTCACACAATACCCCATTTATTTTGTAACTTTTTTAATATAATTGTATTATTTGTATATATATTTTTTTAACCTTTATTTAACTAGGCAAGTCAGTTTTAAGAACAAATTGAATAATGAGTAAAAACTTAACTTAACTTTAAATTTTATTTTATTTTTTACAAATGTATTAAAAATAAAAAACAGAAATACATTTTTTACATAAGTATTCAGACCCTTTGCTATGAGACTCAAAATTGAGATCAGGTGCATCCTGTTTCCATTGATCACCCTTGAGATGTTTCTACAACTTGATTGGAGTCCACCTGTGGTAAATTAAATTGATTGGACATGATTTGGAAAGGCACACACCTGTCTATATAAGGTCCCACCGTTGACAGTGCATGTCAGAGCAAAAACCAAGCAATGACGTAGAAGGAATTGTCCATAGAGCTCCGAGACAGGATTGTGTCGAGGCACAGATCTGGGGAAGGGTACCAAAACATTTCTGCAAGATTGAAGGTCCCCAAGAATACAGTGGCCTCCATCATTCTTAAATGGAAGAAGTTTGGAACCACCAAGACTCTTCCTAGAGCTGAATGTAATGCATAGGCTACAGTAGCCTACAATCTGCACATTTTTACAGTTGAAGTCAGAAGTTTACATACACTTAGGTTGGAGTCATTAAAACTCGTTTTTCAACCATTCTACAAATTTCTTGTTAACAAACTATAGTTTTGGCAAGTCGGTTAGGGCATCTACTTTGTGCATGACACAAGTAATTTTTCCAACAATTGTTTACAGGCAGATTTTTTCACTGGTAATTCACTGTATCACAATTCCAGTGGGTCAGAAGTTTACATACACTAAGTTGACTGTTCCTTTAAACAGCTTGGACAATTCCAGAAAATGATGTCATGGCTTTAGAAGCTTCTGATAGGCTAATTGAAATCATTTGAGTCAATTGGAGGTGTACATGTGGATGTATTTCAAGTCCTACCTTCAAACTCAGTGCCCCTTTGCTTGACATCATGGGAAAATCAAAAGAAATCAGCCAAGACCTCAGAAAGATTATTGTAGACCTCCACAAGTCTGGTTCATCCGTGGGAGCAATTTCCAAACGCCCGAAGGTACCACCACGTTCATCTGTACAAACAATATATAAACAAACAAAAGTATAAACACCATGGGACCACGCAGCCGTCATACCGCTCAGGAAGGAGACGCGTTCTGTCTCCTAGAGATGAACATACTTTGGTGCGAAAAGTGCAAATCAATCCCAGAACAACAGCAAAGGATATTGTGAAGATGCTGGAGGGAACAGGTACAAAAGTATCTATATCCACAGTAAAACGAGTCCTATATCGACATAACCTGAAAGGCCGCTAAGCAAGGAAGAAGCCACTGCTCCAAAACCGCCATAAAAAAGCCAGACTACGGTTTGCAACTGCACATGGGGACAAAGATCGTACTTTTTGTCCTCTGGTCTGATGAAACAAAAATAGAACTGTTTGGCCATAATGACCATTGTTATGTTTGGAGGAAAAAGGGGTGGCTTACAAGCCAAGAACACCATCCCAACCATAAAGCACGGGGGTGGCAGCATCATGTTGTGGAGGTGCTTTGCTGCAGGAGGGACTGGTGCACTTCACAAAATCCGATGATATCATGAGGAGGGGAAATTCTGTGGATATATTGAAGCAACATCTCACGACATCAGTCAGGAAGTTAAAGCTTGGTCGCAAATGGGTCTTCCAAATGGACAATGACCCCAAGCATTCTTCCAAAGTTGTGGCAAAATGGCTTAAGGACAACATAGTCAAGGTATTGGAGTGGCCATCACAACACCCTGTCCTCAATCCCATAGACAATTTGTGGGCAGAAGTGAAAAAGCGTGTGCGAGCAAACCTACAAACCTGACTCAGTTACACCAGCTCTGTCAGGAGGAATGGGCCAAAATTCAGCCAACTTATTGTGGGAAGCTTGTGGAAGGCTACCCGAAACGTTTGACCCAAGTTAAACAATTTAAAGGCAATGCTACCAAATACTAATTGAGTGTATGTAAACTTCTGGCCCACTGGGAATGTGATGAAAGAAATAAAAGCTGAAATAAATCCTTCTCTTTACTATTATTCTGACATTTCACATTCTTAAAATAAAGTGGTGATCCTAACTGACCTAAGACAGGGCATTTTTACTATGATTAAATGTCAGGAATTGTGAAAAACAGAGTTTAAATGTATTTGGCTAAGGTGTATGTAAAGTTCCGACTTCAACTTCAACTGTATATATATATGGCTTTATTTTTTTTTTTTAGGAAAACTCTTAATGTCTTGCAATTAAAAACATGTATCCACAGGGCAGAGAGAAAAGTGTGCAGTTTTATTGATACAGTGCATTCGGAAAGTATTCAGACCTCTTGACTTTTCCACATTTTGTTACGTTACAGCCTTGTTCTAAAATCAAACTGCACACAATTCCCCATAATGAAGCGAAAACAGTTTTCACGTTTTTTTTTTTTACAATTTATTGTGAAAACCAAGCCATGAGGTGGAAGGAATTGTTCATAGAGCTCTGAGACAGGATTGTGTTGAGTCACAGATCTGGGGAAGGGTACCAAAAATGTCTGCAGCATTGAAGGGCCGCAAAAACACAATGGCCACCATCATTCTTAAATTGAAGAAGTTTGTAACTCCCAAGACTCTTCCTAGAGTTGGCCGCCCGGCCAAACTGAGCAATCGGGGGAGAAGGGCCTTGGTCAGGGAGGTGACCAAGAACCCGGTGGTCACTCTGACAGAGCTCCATAGTTCCTCTGTGGAGAGGGGAGAACCTTCCAGAAGGACAACCATCTCTACAGCACTCCACCAATCAGGTCTTTATGGTAGAGTGGCCAGACGGAAGCCACTCCTCAGAAAAAGGCAGATGACAACCCACTTGGAGTTTGCCAAAAGGCACCTAAAGGACTCTCAGACCATGAGAAACAAGATTCTCTGGTCTGATGAAACCAAGATTGAACTATTTGGCCTGAATGCCAAGCTTCACGTCTAGAGGAAACCAGGCATCGCTCAACACCTGGCCAATACCATCCCTACGATGAAGCATGATGGTGGCAGCATCATGCTATAGGGATGTTTCGCTACAAATACCTAGGTATCTGGTTAGACTGTAAACTCTCCTTCCAGACTCACATTAAGCATCTCCAATCCAAAATTAAATCTACAATCGGCTTCCTATTTCACAACAAAGCATCCTTCACTCATGCTGCCAAACATACCCTAGTAAAACTAACTATCCTACCGATCCTTGACTTCGGCGATGTCATTTACAAAATAGCCTCCAGCACTCTACTCAGCAAATTGGATGCAGTCTATCACAGTGCCATCCGTTTTGTCACCAAAGCCCCATATACTACCCACCACTGCGACCTGTATGCTCCCGTTTGTTGGCCCTCGCTTCATATCCATCGCCAAACCCACTGGCTCTAGGTCATCTATAAGTCGTTGCTAGGTAAAGCCCTGCCTTATCTCAGCTCACTGGTCACCATAGTAGCATCCACCCACAGCACGCTCTCCAGCAGGTATATTTCACTGGTACCCCCAAAGCCAATTCCTCGTTTGGCCTCCTTTCCTTCTAGTTCTCTGCTGCCAATGACTTGAACGAACTGCAAAAATCACTGAAGCTGGAGACTCATATCAGCTCACAGATCACTGCACCTGTACATAGACAATCTGTAAATAGCCCATCCAACTACCTCATCACCATATTGTTATTTATTTTATTTATTTTTGCTCCTTTGCACCCCAGTACCGCTACTTGCACGCTCATGTTTATTCCATGTGTAACTCTGTGTTGTTGTCTGTTGTCACACTGCTTTGCTTTATCTTGGCCAGGTTGCAGTTGTAAATGAGAATTTGTTCTCAACTAACCTACCTGGTTAAATAAGGTGGAATAAAAAAACATAAAAAAAAACATTTTTCAGTGGCATGAACTGGGAGACTAGTCAGCTTGAGATGATCTACAGTTTATTATAAAAAAAAATGTAAATCTGTTTTTGCTCTGTCATTATGGGTATTGTTTGTAAGTTGATTGAGGGAAAAAAAACAGTGAAGGGGTCTATATACTTTCCAAATGCACTGTAATGTCACGCTATTCTTAATATTTTGTCATTAGGCTGTGAGAAAATGTTTCTGTTTTAAAGCAAATTTCCTGCAATTCTAAACAGTTTGCCATGGCCTGTGACACAACATGGACTCAGGGGTGGACGTAACATAGTAAATGTAAATCTGAGACTCTCTGACTCGTATGATACAGTATGTTATAAATTCCAAAATGTTAGCTAGGTGGCTAATGCTAATGTTAGCTAGGTGGCTAACGTTATCTATGCTAGGTGTTAGCGGTTAAGGTTAGGGTTAAGCTTAGAAATTAAGTTAGGGGAAGGGTTAGCTAACATGCTAACTATTTGTGAAATAGTTAAAAAGTAGTAAGTTGTCCGTGATGAGATTTAAAAATGCAACCATTGGTTTACTAGACGTTCACGTTATTTAACATAAAATACAGAAATATCTAATTTACTTAAGTATTCACACCCCTGAGTCAATCCATTTTAGAATCACCTTTGGCAGTCATAACATCTGTGATTCTTTCTAGGTAAGTTTCTAACAGCTTTGTCCACCTGGATTGTACAATATTTGCACATTATTCTTTACAAAATTATTCTAGCTCTGTTACATTGCTTGTTGATCATTGCTAGACAGCCATTTTCAAGTAGATTTACTTCAAAACTGTAACTATGCCCTTTCAGGTTATTGTCCTGCTGAAATGTGAATTTGTCTCCCAGTGTCTGTTGGAAGGCACACGGAATCAGGTTTTCCTCTAGGATTCTTCCTGTGCTTAGCTCTATTCCATTTATTTTTATCCTAAAAAAACTCCCTAGTCCTTGCCGACAAGCACACCCATAACATGATGCATCCACCACCATGCTTGAAAATATGAAGAGTGGTACTCAGTGATTTGTTGTGTTGGATTTGCCCCAAACATAATGCTTTGTATTCAGGACATAACGTTCATTGCTTTGCTACATTTTTTTGCAGTTTTACTTTAGTGCCTTATTGCAAACAGGATGCATATTTTGGAATATTTGTATTCTCTACAGGCTTTCTTCTTTTCACTCTGCCATTTAGGTTAGTATAGTGGTGTAACTACAATGTTGTTGATCAATCCTCAGTTTTCTCCTATCACAGCCATTAAACTCTGTAACTGTCTTAAAGTCACCATTGACCTCTTGGTGAAATCCCTGAGTGGTTTCCTTCCTCTCCGGCAACTGAGTTAGGAAGGACCCCTGTATCTTTGTGTGACTGGGTGTATTGATACACCATCCAAAGTGTAATTAATAACTTCACCATGTTCAAACGGATATTCAATGTGTGCTTTTTTATTTTTACCCTTCTACCAACAGGTAGCCTTTGTGTGGCTTTGAAAAACCTCCCTCATCTTTGTGGTTGAATCTGTGTTTGAAATTCACTGCTCGACTGAGGGACCTTACAGATAATTGCATTTGTGGGGTACAGGGAGGAGGTAGTCATTCAAAAATCATGTTAAACACTATTATTGCACACAGAGTGAGTCCATGCAACTTTTTTTTTGTCTTCGTTACGTGAGGAATCACTCAATGTCATTGTTAATCAATTACTGATGATTCATTGAAATAGTTATTTTCACCTAGCCTGTTTGAAATGTTTTGTTAAGATATAGAATTAATCTCAATAATAACAAACTATTCTTTGGTTATTTTTGTCCCCTTTTTTCACTATCCTCTCTTTCAAGGCTGGTCTGTCAGGGATAGTGGAGCTTTTAAGTCTGAAATGTTTTGAAGCTGGCTTTGCTGTAAAAGGGCACCTAAATCAAAGGGACAGAGATTGAAATAGGTTCTCTTTCAAAATGTTCAGGGGGAAAATGACAGGTGCAGAAAATGGAGGAGACCGAAGTGTCCAATGTGTTCTGATCAAACTCACAGTATGTTTAGAAAACAGGCTCTAACTCAGTGATTAGTATTCAGTTTTATTTTTGCCACAGCAAGTATGCCGTTTGTTTTCTCAAATTCAATTTGAATATTTAGTGGATGGCCTGCAAGGTTTTGTCAGGAATAAACACCCTTTTATTAGTACTTATTCCTCAAAGCTCCTTTCTCTACAAAACATGTGTTTTGATTGTTGTCCATACAGTGCATGTGGCTCAAAGAGGACCGGTCCATTCCATGTTATTGGAGTAGTAAACCACTGTCAGTATCCCTGCAACAGCACCCTGGCAGATCGTCACCATTGTCCCTTGCCTGGCTACCCACCCACATCTCTCCGGCCAACTGACGTTTCTTTTCCACAAGTCTACATTTGCCTCCCTCCCCGACAATTTCTAGAACTCTAACACATTGTGATCCTTCTGATTGGTCCCTGAAACCGATGGGTTGGGCCTACGTGTTGTCAACTTTGATACTCTGATTGGTTAGATTTGTTAGAGACCATCCAATCACTTATTCATTTGTTTTTGACAATGCCCCTCATTTTGTTGTCACACAACCCAATTCAACGTCTATTCCACATTGGTTGAATGTAATTTCATTGAAATGACGTGGAAACAACGGTGATTCAACCAGTGTGTGCCCAGTGTGAAATTCTTCAAGGATGGCAGTAGGTAGCTATCGATAGAGCAGCGGAAATAAATTCAGGGTGAGTCGTCAGGCAACATCTCCCATCATCCTTCACAATTCACATCATATTATAGCCCTGGGCCATGGCCAAATTAGTTTTTTTCCTCACATAGTTTTGAGACACATCTCCTATCCTGATCCGCTGTTTTCCTTGGCTAGCAGAAAAGAGGAGAGGTGAGGGGAGGGGAGGAGGGGAGAGGGGAGGAGAGGAAGGGCTTTCCTGGGATGACGAGTCTGATGGTGACTACGACAGTGACAGTGTGGGCAGGTGCCTGGGAACATCTTAGTCAGCATGCATAACACTCCTCCTGATTAGGACACTGGCTTGCCCACCTCATTTTGTTGAGTGCTTAGTCAAAGGCAAAAATGTCTCTGTGTGTGGTGTGTGTGCGTGTGTGCGTGTGTGCGTGTGTGTGTGTGTGTGTGTGTGTGTGTGTGTATGAGCACACATACCTCTAAGTGGAAGTTATTATTACACTACTCCAATAATAATAAGGCTGTTCCAATGACCTTGGAGTGGTTTGATAACATAGTGCTAGCCTAGCCCTATCAGGACTCAGTGTTCTTATCTGGACTAGTGTTCTAACGCACTCTGCTGTTGGCTCTGTATAGCAGCTCAGAGACGGGTCTGGACTGGGTACCGAGGCCTCAAGGCCAGTATGCCCCCCTGTCTAGCTCAGATGCTTCGAACCTCCTAGTGGGAGGGAGCTTTGCACCTGAAAAGACCCTCTCCCCCTACCCCCACCGCTACTACTCCAGGATCCTTCTCTGTTTCAATATCAGCATATCTCTCAGCCTTATCAGTCCGTAGATCCAGGCTAACACATATACACTACCATCTGCTGCCTGCTATCTCCTATCATTAGCTTTTGCTGTTGTAGCATTCTGTGAGAGGAGGCTGTAGAAATGCATGGAGATGAATTCACTCAACTCATTTCCTGACTTATGCTGTTTTATCTTTCCAAATGTATTTTGAAGAGTGTTTGTTTAGTGATCTCAGCTGAGACTAGCTGAGGAAGCTCTGCTCCAGGCAGGTCGGGGTTCCTAATGAGAACACCGCCACACTAAGACATTTGCTGCTACATACTGTGTGTGTGTGTGTGTCTACATTGTGTGTGTGTGTGTTTACACTGTGTGTGTCTACACTGTTAGTGTGTGTGTGTGTGTGTGTGTGTGTGTGTACAGTGTGTGTGTGTACAGTGTGTGTGTGTACAGTGTGTGTGTGTACAGCCTTCTATGAATTATTCCCTGTTGAGAAACTAAAGTAAAGTCAGTAGTTTATTCTTTGAAAGAACTCAGCATTATTCGTATGTGTTGCTAATTTACTACTATTACTTCTAGATCTTTATTTTGTCATTTTCTCTCTCCTCTCCGATATACTGCATTAAGTCTATTACCAGGCTGCTGCTCTGTGTACAGAGGGCTGTGAATAATTCAGCAGGCCAGGTCAGGTCTGTAAGTAAGACTAATAGAGAGTGTGGCTCACAGGACGAGCCTGGCCCTGGGGAGGCCCGGTGGTAAGGACACCACTAGTCCAACAAATCATCTCTCTGTGGGGACAGGACAGGGAGGACAGACCTTGTTTCTGGAGGGAGGAGAGGGGAGCGTAGAGGGGGTGTTCCCCCAACACTAGCCTCCCTCAGCTGAGTCCCTCCTCAGTCCCTAGTTCACCCCCTGTCGGAGTACTGTGGCTGAAACGGCCTTGTGTTTATTTGTTTATCACCACAAGGATTCACACTTCCCCGCAGCAGCAGCAACCCCCTTACGTTCCCTTCCCCCTGTCTGTCTGTCTGTCTGTGGCTATTGTCCTTCCTTCCCTGTGGTGTTTGCCTCAGTGCTGAAGTGACTGACATCTGGTGTCATCACAACACTAGAAGTGTCGAGGGATGCTGTCTTCAGAAGGGGATATGGGCCTGGGAAACAGGGTGAGGGGTAGCTTGTTAACCACTCTCACAGCTCTGGGGCCTCTTTCTCTAGGTCTCTATCCTTCCCTGTCAGATACATTGTTTAGGCTCTAATGACATGGGACCAACTGTGTGTGAGGTGTGGTTGAGTTCTGGTCCATATGTGGTCATGTCCTCTGACAGCATTCTCCACTGTCTTTTGGACGAGCAGTGTGTGAGGTGAGCTGTGGTTGAGTTCTTGTCCAGATGTCATGTTTTCTGACCGAGGTCTATACTGACATTGGACCAGCAGTGTGTGAGGTGTGGTGGGGTTCTGGTCCAAATACGGTCTTGTCCTAAGACAGTGGTCTCTACTGATATCTGCAGTGCAGACCAAGGAGGGGTGAAGTGGTGAAGTGCAGACTGCTGTTCGTTCAGTAATCTCCTAATTAATACCCCATTAAAGGATTTGAATTAGCCTATTGATCTGTCTGGGAGGGATGGGTTATCCTGCAAACCGCAACATGCAGGAAAAGGATATTTCCCTTCTCCCTTTGTTTAACTCATGTATTTATTCATGGCTTTGTCCTGCTCCTCCTGATGTATCACGGTGCAGTCCTAAGCCCCCTGCTCGCTGCCGCCACAAGGCCTGAGACGGTCATAGGGTTTGCAATCCTTGCCTCCATGTCTGAGCAGAGGAGCTCCCAGTCCCATGCATCTGATGGACAGTTGGCCAGGCCAAGGCTATACTTTTCCAGATCTCTATGTGTGGGATTACTCTCTCCACACACACACACACACACACACACACACACACACACACACACACACACACACACACACACACAGACACACAGACACACACACAGACACACACACACACAGACACACACACACACACAGACACACACCCAGACACACACACACACACACACACACACACACACACACACACACACACACACACACACACACACACACACAGCAAAATGGTACCACCATGCATCGCCGGAGGAATGTGTGAAAACGTGCACCCCTTCTGTGGGGATGTGAAAGAGTTAAGTGAAAGGTCAAAATAAAGAGTGCCATTTTTCAATGTTACCATTCTGGGTGACCTATAATTTACCAGGCCTTCACGGATTGGGTTCTCAGATCCTCAAAAGATTCTACAGCTGCACCATCAAGAGCATCACTGCCTGGTAGGGCAACTGCTCGGCCTCCGACCGCAAGGCACTACAGAGGGTAGTGCGTACGGCCCAGTACATCACTGGGGCCAAGCTTCCTGCCATCCAGGACCTCTACACCAGGCAGTGTCAGACGAAGACCTTAAAAATTGTCAAAGACTCCAGCCACTCTAGTCATAGACTGTTCTCTCTGCTACAGCACGGCAAGCGGTACCGGAGCACCAAGTCTAGGTCCAAAAGGCTTCTTAACAGCTTCTACCCCCAAGCCATACGACTTCTGAACAGCTAATCAAAGGGCTACCCAGACCCCTCTTTTACCATGCTGCTACTCTCTGTTTATAATCTATGCATAGTCACTTTAACTCTACCTACATGTACATATTACCTCAATTACCTCAACTAACCGGTGCCCCCGCACATTGACTCTGTACCTGTACCCCCTGTATATAGCCTCGCTTGCTATTTTACTGTTGCTCTTTAATTATTTGTTACTTTTGTCTTCAATTTTTTTACTTAATACTTATTTTTTTTTAAATTCTTAACTTCCTTAAAGCATTGTTGGTTAAGGGTTTGTATAAGTAAGCATTTCACTGTAAGGTTGTAAGCATTTCACTGTAAGGTTGTAAGCATTTCACTGTAAGGTTGTAAGCATTTCACTGTAAGGTTGTAAGCATTTCACTGTAAGGTTGTAAGCATTTCACTGTAAGGTTGTAAGCATTTCACTGTAAGGTGAAGGTGTTGTATTTGGCACATGTGACAAATAGCATTTGATTTGATTTGATTAACACAGCTTCTTCAACACCACTGGCTGTTCTGTGTCGCTGAGCAACGCTCTGCTCTAGTTTAGTAGTTAACTGGTGTTGCTATGACATGCAGGGATGTAGCACCAGCCCAGGCAGTCTTCTGTGTTCCTGTAACGTGCTGGTTGGACATGGTGTGGAGAGAAGCCAGTCAGTGATGGTGTGGAGGGGGAGGAGGAGTGAGTCATGGGCTGAGAAACATGGCCTGTTCTAGGGAACATCGGCAGTGTGATTCCTTTAGCAGACCTGGTGTGTGCAGACGTTACCCAGCAGGCTTTGAAGCCCACTTCTCCCCCCTCTCCTTCCCCCTCTCTCTGCCTGTCAGAATGGCCTGCTCTGGAAATGATTATACTGGCAGCCCAATGAAGGCCCTGGCCTGCTGTGGGTCCCGGGCCGGGGTCAGGGTTCACATTCCTTCCTCCTGATGAGATTCTCTTCACATGTTTCCCTGCTGACCATCATAGTTCAGGGGAGAAGGAGAACAGACCAGCTGTGTGCCTCTGGCTGTCTCTGTATGGGAGGTGGTTTCAGGATGTGTGTTTGTTTACCTGCATTTCAGTTGGTCACCTACTGCCACATTAGACCTCAATCACATTACAGTGGAACTGTGCTGACGATTGTCAGATGTTTTCCCCCTGGTAGCAACATTTAAAAAAAATCCACGATAGAAATAAATGAGTGAAAAGAGATCAATTCAGGGCCGCATGAAGCTTAATTGGCCCATCTCAGCATTTCAGACTACAGCTGGCATCGGCAAACTAAGAATTTTGACAATTACAGACAAGGTGCTATTTTGTTGTTGGACATACAAAAGCATGGGTGTTTGACTTACCCAGGCACTGCTGGCAGGCGTCCTCCTGTACTCTTAGCACATGTTTTCCACATTTCACAGCTTGGAAAGGAAAGAGAGAGACGCTAGCCAGCCTCAAACTGGGGCGGTCATGGTAGAATGATGTAGCTAGTTCTCATTGCCATCAGTCGCTTGTTTATTTGTGAAAGAACTAACGGCAGTGTTTCTCCGATGTATCATTGGGGCGTGACAGCCATGCCATGGCAGCATGACGATGAGGAGAGGAGGAGAGGATGACTGTTAACCATTACTAACTACCCCCCTCAGCCTCAGCCCCCAGCCCCCAGCCTCAGTCCTCAGCCTCAGCCTCAGCCCCCAGCCCCCAGCCCCCAGCCCCCAGCCTCAGTCCCCAGCCTCAGCCTCAGCCTCAGCCTCAGCCCCCAGCCTCAGTCCCCAGCCTCAGCCTCAGCCCCCAGCCCCCAGCCTCAGCCCCCAGCCTCAGCCTCAGCCCCCAGCCTCAGTCCCCAGCCTCAGCCTCAGCCCCCAGTCCCCAGCCTCAGCCTCAGCCCCCAGTCCCCAGCCTCAGCCTCAGCCCCCAGTCCCCAGCCTCAGCCTCAGCCCCTAGCCCCCAGCCCCCAGTCCCCAGCCTCAGCCTCAGCCCCCAGTCCCCAGCCTCAGCCTCAGCCCCCAGTCCCCAGCCTCAGCCTCAGCCCCCAGCCCCCAGCCCCCAGTCCCCAGCCTCAGCCTCAGCCTCAGCCCCCAGCCCCCAGCCTCAGTCCCCAGCCTCAGCCTCAGCCCAAACAGCTGTCAGCCTTAGAAATCCTCCGGCCCGCTGCAGTGGTTCAGGGATCAATGGTCACTGGAGCAGAATGTAGCTTTAAGTTTAGCAGGGGCTTAGCACATCACTCACTCCAGGGGATTTTTAGGAAAGTGAAGTGGTTGATACTGAGACGGCCACAAAGTGAGATGAAGAGATTTCTGTCAGTAAATGTAAACTTCTCTCTTTGCAATCTTTTGAGCTCTTTTTACGCGTCTGTGTATGTGTTTCTATTTATATCTCTGTGTGTTTGTGTATGTCTGTCTGTCTGTGTATGACTGAGTGAGGAGAAACAGCTTTACACCCGTGACAGATGATGTGTGTGACTGAGTGAGTGTGTGTTCCAGCTTTGTCCCACTGACCTTGGTCCCTGTGTAATTTGACAGTGTGATCCCATCTCAAGTTGGGGGTTTTGTGTTGGTCATTACATATAGAGCTTTGTGTCCGCCTGCTAACCCCAGGCCTGATAAGAGAGATCTATTTGAGATTGTTTGGATTCACAGCTCTGCAGAGATATGCAGGGTATGATCCACAGCAGCCCTCTCACAGGCTCCACTCTCACTAACCCAGGACCCCTTTGTCTGTTGGCCTTTAGGATGCTGAAGGACCCCAGTCCCAGTCATGGATGACTGATTTGTTTTACTGTGGGATAGTAGCTAGTACGACAGCTGTTCAGAGGGGGGGGGGGGGGTTGTGTGCACATAGGGGACTGTTTACATGACTCTGTATAGTCTACTTGACTGTGTCCATGTGTGTTTGTCTTAGAGTGTTTTCTTAAGGTCAATCCTCTCCTAACCCTAGCTAGTTTTATGGACTCCACAGCCATTCTTCCCTGTTTCCCTGAGGCGTGCGTGGCTGCAAGACTCCTGTGATGAGTGGATCTCTTGGGCCGGGAGGAAGAGAGAGCAGGCCAGGGACAATGGCTCTGACTCTGTTTATGTCAGGGCCACCAATACGTCGCCATGTCAGGAGGGCTTTCTTATGAACTGTTATAACCCAAATGAATCCTGTTGTGTACAACTAACACAGCAATAGAGAGACTTGGGGAATAATATGTTGGTTTACGTAAAATCCTGTTTTTGTTGCGAGTCTCCTGAATGTTTGCTCAGTGATTAGTGGGGGTGTTGATGTCCTGTCCCAGTTGGCTCCAGATGTGCAACAACTCACAGACAGAGAGCCGTGGAGACTGGTGATGCTGGTGGAACAAGAAGCTCAGGGTGTCTGTTCTGTTTCTGCACCCCCCCCCCCTCCCCCAAGTAATCATTCACTAGAGTAGATTCCACTAAATTCCTCCAGTAATGTGGTAGTACAACTTAATCCTAGATGTAAATGAGTGTCAGTACATTAATGTGGTATAGACCCAGACAGATGGCTATATTATCCAGGCTTATATTCCCCAGTGGGCCACGGCTGTTTATACTTCAGAGGTGTACTGAATTTACGTAATTGCTTGATTGGATGAATTGCCTGAATTACCAGCCTTTACCACATATCAGAGGCTACCAACCTGACAGAGATCAACCCCCCTCCACCCCTTCGCCCTCGTGCAGCTCCAATAGAGTGTTATTCCCCCAGGGATGGTAGAGGCGCAGGGGTCAGTAAAGGCCCTAAAGGAAACAGGCATGTTCTTTCTGTTCCTCTTTTATTTATTATTACAATAAGCGCTATAAGGCGTGGAGCCATGCTAACCCTATCTCCTTACATAGCTGGAATGCTTTCAGGCCCTGCACTAATCAGAACCACAACCACAGCAGCTAGAGCAGCCCCATGCCAGAAAGCCCAGAAGGATTCCCTTACAAACCTCCACAGTCCTGATGGATTCACTTGCAAACCTCCACAGTCCTGAATCTTTCCCATACAAACCTCCACAGTCCTGAAAGATTCCCATACAAACCTCCACAGTCCTGAAGGATTCCCTTACAAACCTCCACAGTCCTGATGGATTCACTTGCAAACCTCCACAGTCCTGAAGGATTCCCATACAAACCCCCACAGCCCTGAAGGGTTCCCTTACAAACCCCCACAGCTCTGAAGGGTTCCCTTACAAACCGCCACAGCCCTGAAGGATTCCCTTACAAACCCCCACAGCCCTGAAGGGTTCCCTTACAAACCGCCACAGCCCTGAAGGATTCCTTTACAAACCCCCACAGCCCTGAAGGGTTCCCTTACAAACCGCCACAGCCCTGAAGGATTCCCTTACAAACCCCCACAGCCCTGAAGGATTCCCTTACAAACCGCCACAGCCCTGAAGGATTCCCTTACAAACCCCCACAGCCCTGAAGGGTCCTCTATGGTCGATCACTGTCACAATAGTGTATTACTCCTAGATGGAGTAATGCACTTTTCCATTTTAAAATGGACTGGTCCTCTATGGGTGACATTCAGTTTCACTCAGCCATTGGTCTATATTAGTTTAATCTCTTAACATGTCCTTTGAAAAGCAAGCATGGTTAATACCAGGGCACATAGTCAGAGCACAGAGGGCAGAGGAGAGAGGGGAGGAGGATGTAGATTTAAAAACACTATATATACAAAAGTATGTGGACACCCTTTCAAATTAGTGGATTCGGTTATTTCAGCCACACCCATTGTTGACAGGTGTATAAAGTCGAGCACACAACCATGCTATCTCCATAGACAAACATTGTCAGTAGAATGGCCTTACTGAAGAGCTCAGTGACTTTCAATGTCGCACCTTCATAGGCTGACACCTTTCCAACAAGTCAGTTATTAAAATTTCTGCCCTGCTAGAGCTGGCCCGGTCAACTGTAAGTGCTGTTATTATGAAGTGGAAATGTCTAGTGGTAGGTCACAAAAGCTCACAGAACGGGACCGCAGAGTGCTGAAGCACGTAAGCGCGTAAAAATCGTCTGTTCCCGGTTGCAACACTCACCACCTAGTTCCAAACTGCCTCTGGAAGCAACGACAGCACAAGAACTGTTCGTCGGAAGTAGCCGCATACAAACCTAAGATCACCATGCGCAATGCCAAGCATCAGCTGGAGTGGTGTAAAGCTCGTCGTTATTGTACTCTGGAGCAGTGGAAACGCGTTCTCTGGAGTGATGAATTACGCTTCATCATCTGGCAGTCCGACGGACAAGTCTGGGTTTAGCGAATGCCAGGAGAATGCTACCACAATGCCCCAATGCATAGTGCCAACTGTAAAGTTTGGTGGAGGAGAAATAATGGTTTGGGGTTGTTTTTCATGGTTCGGGCTTGGCCCCTTAGTTCCAGTGAAGGGAAATCTTGACGCTACAGCATACAATGACATTCTAGACGATTCTGTGCTTCCAACTTTGTGGAAACAGTTTGTTGAAGGCCTTTTCCTGTTTCAGCATGATATTGCCCCTGTGCACAAAGCGAGGTCCATACAGAAATGGTTTGTTGAGATGGGTGTGGAAGAACTTGACTGGCCTTCACAGAGTCCTGACCTCAAGCCCACCAAACACTTTTGGGATGAATTGGAACTCCGACTGCAAGCCAGGCCTAAACGCCCAACATCAGTGTCCGACCTCACTGATGCTCTTGTAGCTAAATGGAAACGCAGAAATGTAAATCTAGAGGTAAGCCTTCCTGGAAAAGTGGATGCTGTTATAGCAGCAAAGGGGGATCAAGTCCATATTAATGCCCATGATTTAGGAATGAGATGTTTGATGAGCAGGTGTCCACATACTTTTTGCCATGTAGTGTATTTTCCCTCTACTCACATCTGACCAGCCATCTGCACATTAATGAGGAATTACATTTATATTAAAGATGCAAATGTAGCCTTTAAAAGAGATTGAAACGCTGAGCGGAAGTGTGCGTGGCGGGTACTTTATCTGGGTGCTCTGTTCATTAGCCTGGTGTAATTGTGTTATCACAAACTCAGGCGGCAGGAACTGAAAAGGTCACCGGAGCGCCGGGGATGACACGGAGGTGTTCACACAGACTGATGCACACAAACGCTGGAGCGCACACACACATGCACGTACATACGCACAGACGCACTCACGCACACGCACACACACACACACACACACACACACACACACACACACACACACACACACACACACACACACACACACACACACACACACACACACACACACTTTTAGAAGCTATTATTCCCCTTTAGACTTTGACCCTGCATTCAAAATGAATGTCCTTCTTCCAATGGAATTAGGTGCATCATGGTGTGCCTGCGCCTGTGTGTGTGTGTGTTTGAATGTGTGTGTTTGTGTGTCCATCCCAGTGTATGTGTCCCCCCCTGTGTGTACGTGTCTGCTCACCTCAAGTGGCAGCATTTAATCAAGCATGTCACTCCTCTCTGAGCTCTTAAGCTAGAACCTGAATGTCTGCTTCTTAATATCCTGTTGTATGAATCATGTGTGTGACTTGGAGATGCATAGGAACAACATAATCATCTACGGTAGTGAAGAGAGCCATAGGAACATTCCAGATAGCCTGGTGCTGTGCTGTTTCACAGTGAAACCATACCCTCCCTGTTGTAGCTGATAGCAGGATGAAAACTAAACAACAACATTGGCTCAGTGAGGTGAGGTAGTGAGGCTACCTTCTGCATGAACACATCTACAGTTGGAAGCTTGCCTGGTAACCTGCTCCCGCTCCTCCTCTCCTCTCTTCCTCCCCCTCAGCGGTTGTCCTCCCTTGTTTCCTCCTCTCCGAGGGTGTGTCATAAAGGTGGCTACTGGTTGTAACTGATCTGTGCTGCTGCAGTCTGTCAAACAGGTCTACTCTCCCTCCCTGCAGTCTGTCAAACAGGTCTACTCTCCCTCCCTGCAGTCTGTCAAACAGGTCTACTGTCTCCCTCCCTATGTGTGTGTGTCTCCCGCTCAGTGTCATAACATATTTTCAGTATATCTAATATATATAGTATATATAGTGCAATTGGGAATGTAGTTACGTTACAGCCTTATTCTAACATTGATTAAATTACCCCCGCCCCATCACACACAATACCACGTAATGAAAAAGCAAAAACAAGTTTTTAGAAATGTTTGCAAATGTATAAAATAAAACTTTACTCAGTACTTTGTTGAAGCACCTTTAGCAGTGACTACAGCCTCGAGTCTTCTTGGGTATGACACTACAAGCTTGGCACACCTGTATTTGGGGAGTTTCTCCCATTCTTCTCTGCAGATCCTCTTTCGCTGCACAGCTATTTTCAGGTCTCTCGAAGAGATCTGGCTCTGGCTGGGCCACTCAAGGACATTCAGAGACACTCCTGCATTGTCTAGGCTGTGTGCTTAGGGTCATTGTCCTGTTGGTAGGTGAACCTTCGCTCCCATTCTGAGGTCCTGAGTCCTCTGAAGCAGGTTTTCATCAAGGATCTCTCTGTACTTTGCTTCGTTCATCTTTCCCTCGATCCTGACTAGTCCCCCAGTCCCCACAGCATGATTCAATCTTGGTTTCATCTCCTTGACCCTTGTTGCTCAGTTTGGCCGGGCAGCCATCTCTAGGAAGAGTCTTGGTGGTTCCAAACTTCTTCCATTTTAGAATGATGCAGGCCAATGTGTTCTTGGGGACCGTCAATGCTGCAGACATTTTTTGGTATCCTTCCCCAGTTCTGTGCCTCGATACAATTCCTTCGACCTCATGGCTTGGTTTTTGCTCTGACATGCACTGTCAACTGTGGGACCTTATATAGACAGGTGTGCCTTTACAAATCATGTCCAATTAATTGAACTTACCACAGCTGGACTCCAATCAAGTTGTAGAAACATCTCAAGGGTGATCAATGGAAACAGGATGTGCCTGAGCTTAATTTCGAGTCTCATAGCAAAGGGTCTGAATACTGAATACTTTATTTTTTAATCGATTAAGTTGAGATTTTTTTTGTCACTGGCTTACTCACAATAACCCATTGTGTCAAAGTGGAGTTCTGTTTTTCACATTTTTTTACAAATTAATTATAAATGAAAAGCTGAAATGTCTTGAGTCAATAAGTATTCAACCCCTTTGTTATGGCAAGCCTAAATAAACAAATGTGATTAACAAGTCACGTAATGAGTTGCATGGACTCACTCTGTGTGCAATAATAGTGTTTAACATGATTTTTGAATGACTACCTCATCTCTGTACCCCACACATACAATTATCTGTAAGGTCCCTCGGTCGAGCAGTGAATTTCAAATGCAGGTTCAACCACAAAGACCAAAGGAGGTTTCCCATCTCCCGGTGTCTGGTGGAAAGCAGACTATACCAGGTTGTCCACTAGGATTTTGCCTGTGCTTAGCTACATTTCATTTCTTTCTTTATTTTTATTCTGTACAGGCGTCCTTCTTTTCACTCTGTCAATTAGGTTAGTATTGTGTAGTGTTGTTGATTCATTCTCAGTTTTCTCCTATCACAGCCATTACACTCTGCAACTGTTTAAAAGTCACCATTGGCTAAAATCCCTGAGTGGTTTCCTTCCTCTCTGGTGACAGAGTTAGGAAGGACGCCTGTATCTTTGTCGTGACTGGGTGGATTGATACACCATCCAAAGTGTAATTAATAACTTCACCGTGCTCAAGGGGATATTCAATGTCTGCTTTTTTAAGACCTATCTTCCAATAGGTGCCATTCTTTGCGAGTCATTGGAAAACCTCCCTGGTCTTCGTGGTTTAATCTGTGTTTGAAATTTACTGCTCGACTGAGGGAGATATGTGTGGGGTACAGAGACGAGGTAGTCATTCAAAAATTATGTTAAACACTATTATTGCACACAGAGTGAGTCCATGCAACTTATTATGTGACTGGTTAAGCACACTTTTATTCCTGAACTTATTGAGGCTTGTCATAATAAAGAAATAGCTTTACATTTTCTATGAATTTGTAAAAATGTGTAAAAACATAATTCCCCTTTTACAGGATAGAGTATTGTGTGTGTGGGCCAGTGAGGGGAGGTAGTGAGGATACCTTCTGCATGAACACATCTACAGTTGGAAAACCGTGATTATTTTGGGATTATCAAACCGAAACCAAACCGACCTTAAAAAGCGCTATTACTCAGCACTAGTACTGTTCTTAGAGTTTTACCCAGAAACATTCACTGCTGTAATCACTGCCAAATGTGATTCTAACATGCATTGACTAAGGGGCATGAATACTTTAAATTAGCAAACATTTCTGGGATACTGTGTGTAGATGGGTGAGGAAGAAAATCTATTTAATCCATTTTGAATTCAGGCTGTAACACAACAAAATGTGGAATAAGTCAAGGGGTATGAATACTTTCTGAAGGCACTGTGCAAACCCATACATCCCTAAACCAATGCATACAAACACTTACTCTAACCCTAAACCTAATTATATCCCTAACCTTAACCCTGACCCCTTACTCTAACCCTAAACCTAATTATATCCATAACCTTAACTCCGACCCCTTACTCTAACCCTAAACCTAATTATATCCCTAACCTTAACCCTGACCCCTTACTCTAACCCTAAACCTAATTATATCCCTAACCTTAACCCTGACCCCTTACTCTAACCCTAAACCTAATTATATCCCTAACCTTAACCCTGACCCCTTACTCTAACCCTAAACCTAATTATATCCCTAACCTTAACCCTGACCCTTTACTCTAACCCTAAACCTAATTATATCCCTAACCTTAACCCTGACCCCTTACTCTAACCCTAAACCTAATTACATCCCTAACCTTAACCCCGACCCCTTACTCTAACCCTAAACCTAATTATATCCCTAACCTTAACCCTGACCCCTTACTCTAACCCTAAACCTAATTATATCCCTGACCCCTAACTCTAACCCTAAACCTAATTATATCCCTAACCTTAACCCCGACCCCTTACTCTAACCCTAAACCTAATTATATCCCTGAGCTTAACCCTGACCCCTTACTCTAACCCTAAACCTAATTATATCCCTAACCTTAACCCTGACCCCTTACTCTAACCCTAAACCTAATTATATCCCTAACCTTAACCCTGACCCCTTACTCTAACCCTAAACCTAATTATATCCCTGACCCCTAACTCTAACCCTAAACCTAATTATATCCCTAACCTTAACCCCGACCCCTTACTCTAACCCTAAACCTAATTATATCCCTGAGCTTAACCCTGACCCCTTACTCTAACCCTAAACCTAATTATATCCCTAACCTTAACCCTGACCCCTTACGCTAACCCTAAACCTAATTATATCCCTAACCTTAACCCTGACCCCTTACTCTAACCCTAAACCTAATTATATCCCTAACTTTAACCCTGACCCCTTACTCTAACCCTAAACCTAATTATATCCCTAACCTTAACCCTGACCCCTTACTCTAACCCTAAACCTAATTATATCCATAACCTTAACCCTGACCCCTTACTCTAACCCTAAACCTAATTATATCCCTAACCTTAACCCTGACCCCTTACTCTAACCCTAAACCTAATTATATCCCTAACCTTAACCCTGACCTCTTACTCTAACCCTAAACCTAATTATATCCCTAACCTTAACCCCGACCCCTTACTCTAACCCTAAACCTAATTATATCCCTAACCTTAACCCTGACCCCTTACTCTAACCCTAAACCTAATTATATCCCTAACCTTAACCCCGACCCCTTACTCTAACCCTAAACCTAATTATATCCCTAACCTTAACCCTGACCCCTTACTCTAACCCCTAACCATAATTGTATCCCTAAACTTAACCCCTAAGCTTAAAATAAATAGCCTTTGCCCTCATGCAGATATGGCAGATGTCCCCATGAGAGACAATTGTCCTTGCTTAACAATCCTTGTGGGGTCTTTTGGAGATTTTAGGTCCCCACAAGGATAGAAGAACCAACACACACACACATACACACACACACACACACACACACACACACACACACACACACACACACACACACACACACACACAGAGACACACACACACACTCACACACACTTAAGTAAATAGGCCAGTGAGTGGAGAATGCACAGTGCCTGAGGATGTGATCTAGTACTGGGAATGTGTGCTGAAAAACCTAGCTGCTCTCCCTCACAGGCCTTGTTCTGGGATTTGAAATCCCTCTGACTGTATGCTAAAGAGAATCCCTGAAGTGTTTTTAAGTGCTTCTAAAATCCCAGAAATGTTGTATTTTATCATGGAATTTGCTGTAGATAATCGAAGCTGGCTCCAAACTGCAGTGTGGTAATTGTGCTATTTAAGAAAATGAGTTGGTCCTGTTAGGCTTGTATTGCTCGGTCAAAAGTCGGCTCTCAGCCTGTATCAGGGATCGCTTCCCTCTCATCAGACAGAGAGAGAGGTAAAGGGAGGGAGAGAGACTGAGCGAGGGAGAGAGGGAGAGGGAGAAGAGGGATAGAGAAGGAGGAAAAGAGTGAGAGAGAACACTTCTATACTTCTGCCATGCACAAATGGAAAGTGGATGTAGATGCCCAGCCTTCAGGGAAGAATAAGGGTATTTGTCTTCTTTTGTACTTCAGTTAATGCAATTGAAACTGGTTTTCTGCATGCTGTGGAGCTTTAACTCCTGCTATAAAATGAGGTCATTGTCAGAAATGTATTAGACTATCCAAAGAGAGAGGGTGTTGACTCTGTCTATTCCGCAGGAGGGTGGCTTCTTTACTGCTATATCTCCCAGGCTCTACCACACTCATATCACATTGTTATTAGGTAACATACCAACGACAACACATGTTTGGGGACTATGTAAATGCATGGTATGGTGTATGGTATTGGCAGTGTTTGAATGTCGCTTTTGAGTGCATGTGGGTGCATACAATGCAAGAAACTGTTGGTTTCTAGAATGATTGATCTATCCCATTCTCAGTCGCCAGCTAGTTGGTTTTGCAGTGCTGTGTGACTGCTGTGCTCCTGCAGTGTGATAGCTTTGGACTCTACCTTCCCTGGGAAGTCAGGCGACCGTGGATTTTAAGCAGCCAGACCAAATACCCAGGCTAGGCAGTCTCCTTTATAGCTTTCTCCTTGAAGTGCCTTAGAGTTTATTATGACACTGCCATCTTCACAGAGACACAGTTTGTTGTTTTTTAGGAGTGCATTCCCACAGCACAGTGGTCACAGGAATATACAGTGCCTTGCAAAAGTATTCATCCCCCTTGGCGTTTTTCCTATTTTATTGCATTACAACCTGTAATTTAAATTGATTTTTATTTGGATTTCATGTAATGGACATACACAAAATAGTCCAAATTGGTGAAGTGGAGTGAAAAAAATGACTTGTTAAAAAAGAAAAATAATAAAAAAGTGGTTTGTGCATATGTGTTCACTAGAGGTTGACCGATTATGAGTTTTCAACGCCGAAAACGATACCGATTATTGGAGGACCAAAAAAAGCCGATACCGATTAATCGGACAATTTTTTACATTTATTTGTAATAATGACAATTACAACAATACTGAATGAACACTTATTTTAACTTAATATAATACATCAATAAAATCAATTTAGCCTCAAATAAATAATGAAACATGTTCAATTTGGTTTAAATAATGCAAAAACAAAGTGTTGGAGAAGAAAGGAAAAGTGCAATATGTGCTATGTAAGAAAGCTAACGTTTAAGTTCCTTGCTCAGAACATGAGAACATATGAAAGCTGGTGGTTCCTTTTAACATGAGTCTTCAATATTCCCAGGTAAGAAGTTTTAGGTTGTAGTTATTATAGGAATTATAGGACTATTTCTCGCTATACCATTTGTATTTCATATACCTTTGACTATTGGATGTTCTTATAGGCACATTAGTATTGCCAGTGTAACAGTATAGCTTACATCCCTCTTCTGGTCCTTACCTGGGCTTGAACCAGGAACACATCGACAACAGCCACCCTCGAAGCATCGTTACCCATCGCTCCACAAAATCCGCGGCCCTGGCAGAGCAAGGGGAACATCTACTCCAAGTCTCAGAGCGAGTGATGTCACCGATTGAAACGCTATTAGCGCGCACCCCGCTAACTAGCTAGCCATTTCACATCGGTTAAACCAGCCTAATCTCGGGAGTTGATAGGCTTGAAGTCATAAACAGCTCAATGCTTGAAGCATTGCGAAGAGCTGCTGGCAAAACACACGAAAGTGGTGTTTGAATGAATGCTTACAAGCCTGCTGCTGCCTACCATCGCTCAGTCAGACTGCTTTATCAAATATCAAATGATAGACTTAATTATAACATAAACACACAGAAATACGAGCCTTTGGTCATTAATATGGTCTAATCCGGAAACTATCATTTCGAAAACAAAACGTTTATTCTTTCAGTGAAATATGTAACCATTCCGTATTTTATCTAACGGGTGGCATCCCTAAGTCTAAATATGGCTGTTACATTGTACAACCTTAAATGTTATGTCATAATTATGTACAATTCTGGCAAATTAATTATGGTCTTTGTTAGGAAAAAATGGACTTCACACAGTTCGCAACGAGCCAGGCGGCCCAAACTGCTGCATATACCCTGACTGCTTGCACGGAACGCAAGAGAAGTGATACAAATTCCCTAATTATAAGAAATTCATGTTAGCAGGCAATATTAACTAAATATGCAGGTTTAAAAATATATACTTGTGTATTGATTTTAAAGAAAGGCATTGATATTTATGGTTAGGTTTGGTGCAACGACAGTGCTAAATCATCACCCGTTTGGCGAAATAGGCTGTGAGTCGATTTTACAGGCACCACATATGCAACGCACGACACGCTAGATAAACTAGTAATATCATCAACCGTGTGTAGTTAACTAGTGATTAAGTGAAGATTGATTGTTTTTTATAAGTTTAATGCTAGCTACCAACTTACCTTGGCTTCTTGCTGTCCTCGCGTAACAGGTAGTCAGCCTGCCACGCAGGCTCCTCGTGGAGTGCAATGTAAGGCAGGTGGTTAGGGCGTTGGACTAGTAACCGGAAGGTTGCAAAAACGAATCCACTAGCTGACAAGGTAAAAATCATTCTGCCCCTGAACAAGGCAGTTAACCCACCGTTCTTAGGCTGTCATTGAAAATAAGAATGTGTTCTTAACTGACTTGCCTAGTTAAATAAAGGTGTAAAAAAAATACGGATTTCCAATTGTTATGAAAACTTGAAATCGGCCCTAATTAATCGGCCATTCCGATTAATCGGTCGACCTCTACTATTCACCCCCTTTGCTATGAAAACCCTAAATAAGATCTGGTGCAACCAATTACCTTCAGAAGTCACATAATTAGTGAAATAAAGTCCACCTGTGTGCAATTTATTTTTTTATTTTTTATTTCACCTTTATTTAACCAGGTAGGCTAGTTGAGAACAAGTTCTCATTTGCAACTGCGACCTGGCCAAGATAAAGCATAGCAGTGTGAACAGACAACAACACAGAGTTACACATGGAGTAAACAATTAACAAGTCAATAACACAGTAGAAAAAAAAGAGAGTCTATATACATTGTGTGCAAAAGGCATGAGGAGGTAGGTGAATAATTACAATTTTGCAGATTAACACTGGAGTGATAAATGATCAGATGGTCATGTACAGGTAGAGATATTGGTGTGCAAAAGAGCAGAAAAGTAAATAATTATAAACAGTATGGGGATGAGGTAGGTAAAATTGGGTGGGCTATTTACCGATAGACTATGTACAGCTGCAGCGATCGGTTAGCTGCTCAGATAGCAGATGTTTGAAGTTGGTGAGGGAGATAAAAGTCTCCAACTTCAGCGATTTTTGCAATTCGTTCCAGTCACAGGCAGCAGAGAACTGGAACAAAAGGCGGCCAAATGAGGTGTTGGCTTTAGGGATGATCAGTGAGATACACCTACTGGAGCGCGTGCTACGGGTGGGTGTTGCCATCGTGACCAGTGAACTGAGATAAGGCGGAGCTTTACCTAGCATGGACTTGTAGATGACCTGGAGCCAGTGGGTCTGGCGACGAATATGTAGCGAGGGCCAGCCGACTAGAGCATACAGGTCGCAGTGGTGGGTGGTATAAGGTGCTTTAGTAACAAAATGGATGGCACTGTGATAAACTGCATCCAGTTTGCTGAGTAGACTATTGGAAGCTATTTTGTAGATGACATCGCCGAAGTCGAGGATCGGTAGGATAGTCAGTTTTACTAGGGTAAGTTTGGTGGCGTGAGTGAAGGAGGCTTTGTTGCGGAATAGAAAGCCGACTCTAGATTTGATTTTAGATTGGAGATGTTTGATATGAGTCTGGAAGGAGAGTTTACAGTCTAGCCAGACACCTAGATACTTATAGATGTCCACATATTCTAGGTCGGAACCATCAAGGGTGGTGATGCTAGTCGGGCGTGCGGTTGCAGGCAGCGAACGGTTGAAAAGCATGCATTTGGTTTTACTAGTGTTTAAGAGCAGTTGGAGGCCACGGAAGGAGTGTTGTATGGCATTGAAGCTCGTTTGGAGGTTAGATAGCACAGTGTCCAAGGACGGGCCGGAAGTATACAGAATGGTGTCGTCTGCGTAGAGGTGAATCGCCCGCAGCAAGAGCAACATCATTGATATATACAGAGAAAAGAGTCGGCCCGAGAATTGAACCCTGTGGCAACCCCATAGAGACTGCCAGAGGACCGGACAGCATGCCCTCCGATTTGACACACTGAACTCTGTCTGCAAAGTAGTTGGTGAACCAGGCAAAGCAGTCATCAGAAAAACCAAGGCTACTGAGTCTGCCGATAAGAATATGGTGATTGACAGAGTCGAAAGCCTTGGCAAGGTCGATGAAGATGGCTGCACAGTACTGTCTTTTATCGGTGGCGGTTATGATATCGTTTAGTACCTTGAGCGTGGCTCAGGTGCACCCGTGACCGGCTCGGGCGGAGCTGTTGGCCGAGGTTGGAGTAGCCAGGAGGAAGGCATGGCCAGCCGTTGAGAAATGCTTGTTGAAGTTTTCGATAATCATGGATTTATCGGTGGTGACCGTGTTACCTAGCCTCAGTGCAGTGGGCAGCTGGGAGGAGGTGCTCTTGTTCTCCATGGACTTCACAGTGTCCCAGAACTTTTTGGAGTTAGAGCTACAGGATGCAAATTTCTGCCTGAAGAAGCTGGCCTTTGCTTTCCTGACTGACTGTGTGTATTGGTTCCTGACTTCCCTGAACAGTTGCATATCGCGGGGACTATTCGATGCTATTGCAGTCCGCCACAGGATGTTTTTGTGCTGGTCAAGGGCAGTCAGGTCTGGAGTGAACCAAGGGCTATATCTGTTCTTAGTTCTGCATTTTTTGAACGGAGCATGCTTATCTAAAATGGTGAGGAAGTTACTTTTAAAGAATGACCAGGCATCCTCAACTGACGGGATGAGGTCAATATCCTTCCAGGATACCCGGGCCAGGTCGATTAGAAAGGCCTGCTCACAGAAGTGTTTTAGGGAGCGTTTGACAGTGATGAGGGGTGGTCGTTTGACTGCGGATCCGTAGCGGATACAGGCAATGAGGCAGTGATCGCTGAGATCCTGGTTGAAGACAGCGGAGGTGTATTTGGAGGGCCAGTTGGTCAGGATGACGTCTATGAGGGTGCCCTTGTTTACATATTTAGGGTTGTACCTGGCTGGTTCCTTGATGATTTGTGTGAGATTGAGGGCATCTAGCTCAATCCAGGTGTCACATGATCTGTCACATGATCTCAGTACCTGTTCTGAAAGGCCTCAGAGTCTGCAGCACTACTAAGCAAGGGGCACCACCAAGCAAGCAGCACCATGAAGACCAAGCAGGTCAGGGACAAAGATATGGAGAAGTACAGATCAGGGTTGGGTTATAAAACAATTTCCGTAACTTTGAACATCCCACCGAGCACCATTAAATCCATTATTAAAAAATGGAAAGAATATGGCACCACCTGCCAAGAGAGGGCCACCCACCAAAACTCATGGACAAAGCAAGGAGAGCATTAATCAGAGAGGCAACAAAGAAACCAAAGATAACCTTGAAGGAGCTGCAAAGCTCCACAGCGGAGATGGGAGTATCTGTCCATAGGACCACTTTAAGCCGTACACTCCACAGAGTTGGGCTTTACGGAAGAGTGGCCAGAAAAAAGCCATTGTTTAAAGAAGAAAATAAGCAACCACGTTTGGTGTTCGCCAAAAGGCATGTGGGAGACTCCCCAAACATATTGAAGAAGGTACTCTGGTCAGATGAGACTAAAATTGAGCTTTTTGGCCATCAAGGAAAATGCTATGTCTGGCGCAAACCCAACACCTCTCATCACCTCGAGAATACCAACCCCACAGGGAAGCATGGTGGTGGCACCATCATGCTGTGGGGATGTTTTTCATCGGCGGGACTGGGAAACGGGTCAGAATTGCAGGAATGATCGATGGCGCTAAATACAGGGAAATCCTTGAGGGAAACCTGTTTCAGTCTTCCAGAGATTTGAGACTGTGACGGAGATGCATCTTCCAGCAGGACAATGACCCTAAGCATACTGCTAAAACAACACTTGAGTGGTTTAAGGGGAAACATTTAAATGTCTTGGAATGGCCTAGTCAAAGCCCAGACCTCAATCCAATTGAAAATCTGTGGTATGACTCAAAGATTACTGTACACCAGCGGAACCATCCAACTTGAAGGAGCTGGAGCAGTTTTGCCTTGAAGAATGGGCAAAAATCCCAGTAGCTAGATGTGCCAAGCTTATAGAGACATACCCCAAGAGACTTGCAGCTTTAATTGCTGCAAAAGGTGGCTATACAAAGTATACACTCAAGTGTTCTATTTTTTTGTCTTATTTCTTGTTTGTTTCATAATAAAACATATGTTGCATCTTCAAAGTGGTAGGCGTGTTGTGTAAATCAAAAAATACAACCCTCCAAAAAATCCATTTTAATTCCAGGTTGTAATGCAACAAAATAGGATTGCATTGTGTTTGTAGTGCATTGTGTTTGTAGTGCATTGTGTTTGTAGTGCATTGTGTTTGCTCTTGGTCTGTAGTGTGTGTGGTGTACCGTGTTTGGTCTGTAGTGTACTGTGTTTGGTCTGAGGTGCATTGTCTTTGGTCTATAGTGTGCTGTGTTTGGTCTGTAGTCTGCCGTGTTTGGTCTGAGGTGTACCGTGTTTGGTCTGAGGTGTACCGTGTTTGGTCTGAGGTGTACCGTGTTTGGTCTGTGGTGTACTGTGTTTGGTCTGCTGTGTACTGTGTTGGTCTGTAGTGTACCGTGTTTGGTCTGAGGTGCATTGTCTTTGGTCTATAGTGTGCTGTGTTTGGTCTGTAGTCTGCCGTGTTTGGTCTGAGGTGTACCTTGTTTGGTCTGAGGTGTACCGTGTTTGGTCTGAGGTGTACCGTGTTTGGTCTGAGGTGTACCGTGTTTGGTCTGAGGTGTACCGTGTTTGGTCTGAGGTGTACCGTGTTTGGTCTGTGGTGTACCGTGTTTGGTCTGAGGTGTACCGTGTTTGGTCTGTGGTGTACTGTGTTTGGTCTGCTGTGTACTGTGTTGGTCTGTAGTGTACCGTGTTTGGTCTGAGGTGTACCGTGTTTGGTCTGAGGTGTACTGTGTTTGGTCTGAGGTGTACCGTGTTTGGTCTGAGGTGTACCGTGTTTGGTCTGAGGTGTACTGTGTTTGGTCTGAGGTGTACCGTGTTTGGTCTGAGGTGTACCGTGTTTGGTCTGTGGTGTACTGTGTTTGGTCTGCTGTGTACTGTGTTGGTCTGTAGTGTACCGTGTTTGGTCTGAGGTGTACCGTGTTTGGTCTGAGGTGTACCGTGTTTGGTCTGTGGTGTACTGTGTTTGGTCTGCTGTGTACTGTGTTGGTCTGTAGTGTACCGTGTTTGGTCTGAGGTGTACTGTGTTTGGTCTGAGGTGTACCGTGTTTGGTCTGAGGTGTAACGTGTTTGGTCTGAGGTGTACTGTGTTTGGTCTGCTGTGTACTGTGTTGGTCTGTAGTGTACCGTGTTGGTCTGTAGTGTACCGTGTTTGGTCTGTAATGCATTGTCTTTGGTCTATAGTGTGCTGTGTTTGGTCTGTAGTCTGCCGTGTTTGGTCTGAGGTGTACCGTGTTTGGTCTGAGGTGTACCGTGTTTGGTCTGAGGTGTACCGTGTTTGGTCTGAGGTGTACCGTGTTTGGTCTGAGGTGCATTGTGTTTGGTCTGTAGTGTACTGTGTTTGGTCTGGAGTGCATTGTGTTTGGTCTGTAGTGTACTGTGTTTGGTCTGAGGTGCATTGTGTTTGGTCTGTAGTGTACTGTGTTTGGTCTGAGGTGTACTGTGTTTGGTCTGAGGTGCATTGTGTTTGGTCTGTAGTGTACTGTGTTTGGTCTGGAGTGCATTGTGTTTGGTCTGTAGTGTACCGTGTTTGGTCTGTAGTGCATTGTGTTTGGTCTGTAGTGTACTGTGTTTGGTCTGGAGTGCATTGTGTTTGGTCTGTAGTGCATTGTGTTTGGTCTGTAGTGTACTGTGTTTGGTCTGGAGTGCATTGTGTTTGGTCTGTAGTGCATTGTGTTTGGTCTGTAGTGTACTGTGTTTGGTCTGTGGTGTACTGTGTTTGGTCTGGAGTGCATTGTGTTTGGTCTGTAGTGTACTGTGTTTGGTCTGGAGTGCATTTTGTTTGGTCTGTAGTGTACTGTGTTTGGTCTGGAGTGCATTGTGTTTGGTCTGTAGTGTACTGTGTTTGGTCTGGAGTGCATTGTGTTTGGTCTGTAGTGTACTGTGTTTGGTCTGGAGTGCATTTTGTTTGGTCTGTAGTGGTAGTGGACGTGAGGACATGAGTCCAGTCTGGTTTAGAATATATTTGATCCTTTAAATCCCTCAACTCAGGAGGATTTCACAATATCAACATACTGTACATACTTACTGTACATACTCACTCTAAGGATTCTTAGCCTTTATCACTGTGAATGACTGTGTGTCTGTGTCAGCACCTGTTACCCCATGAAGCTGTTGGTGTGTGTGAGTGTGTGTCACACGTGCGCAGGATTGAGAGGCCTAAGCTGGCTGGCTGCTCCAGTGGCCAACTGAACTGGACTGCCATTGAGTCGATGTATCCTTGATGGGGCAGAGCCTCTTGTCTGCGCTAATCCCTGAAAAACACAAGTGTGTGTCTGTGTGAATGATGTGGAGGCCTGGCGTCTTGCGAGGAGCGGGTAGGTGTTTGTGTGTGTGTGGAGGCAGCTGTCTGTGAGGTCACTGTGTCAGGCATGGAATGCAGTACAGTGTAAAAAGCGCAAAGTGTTCTTACTCAGGGCCTTGCATGAAAAGCCAGCAGAGCCACACTGGAAACAGCAGTACTCCAGCAGCAGCCATCAGTGCAAAGTCACACAGCCAGCCTCATAGCCAGCCTCACAGCCAGCCTCACAGCCAGCCTCATAGCCCGCCTCATAGCCAGCCTCACAGCCAGCCTCACAGCCCGCCTCATAGCCAGCCTAACAGCCAGCCTCACAGCCAGACTCATAGCCCGACTCATAGCCAGCCTCACAGCCAGCCTCACAGCCCGCCTCATAGCCAGCCTAACAGCCAGCCTCACAGCCAGCCTCACAGCTCGCCTCACAGGCACCCTCACAGCCAGCCACACAGGCAGCCTCACAACCTTACTATTACAGCTGTATGGCCTTATGGCCTCCAGCCTGCCCCAGAGCCCAGCCTGCCCAGAGCCCAGCCTGCCCCAGAGCCCAGCCTGCCCCAGAGCCCAGCCTGCCCCAGAGCCCAGCCTGCCCAGAGCCCAGCCTGCCCAGAGCCCAGCCTGCTCCAGAGCCCAGCCTGCTCCAGAGCCCAGCCTGCTCCAGAGCCCAGCCTGCCCCAGAGCCCAGCCTGCCCCAGAGCCCAGCCTGCCCCAGAGCCCAGCCTGCCCCAGAGCCCAGCCTGCCCCAGAGCCCAGCCTGCCCAGAGCCCAGCCTGCCCAGAGCCCAGCCTGCCCCAGAGCCCAGCCTGCCCCAGAGCCCAGCCTGCCCCAGAGCCCAGCCTGCCCCAGAGCCCAGCCTGCCCCAGAGCCCAGCCTGCCCAGAGCCCAGCCTGCCCAGAGCCCAGCCTGCCCCAGAGCCCAGCCTGCCCCAGAGCCCAGCCTGCCCAGAGCCCAGCCTAACAGAGATATCAATGTGTTTCACCACAAAAAGACACTGTCTGCTTCCTATCCCTATTTTTCAACACTCATTTGCAAACTGTTGGGAAAGGGACCATTTCCTACACTCTAGTATCCATGCACTTTGTAAATATGGTATTGGAACTGACCCTGTACATAGCTTACTTATTTTATTGTGTTCTTCTTGTTTTATATTTTGTGTGCTTTTGCTCTACCTTGGTATTTTTAGTGCTACATTGATATTGATACTTGATATTATATTGATACTTGAAAT
Source organism: Oncorhynchus mykiss (assembly GCF_057628025.1). Taxonomy (NCBI): domain Eukaryota; kingdom Metazoa; phylum Chordata; class Actinopteri; order Salmoniformes; family Salmonidae; genus Oncorhynchus; species Oncorhynchus mykiss. The sequence goes on along the minus strand of NC_143030.1, from coordinate 59,843,543 downwards.
TGATACTGCATTGTTGGGTTTGGAGCTGGCAAGAAAGGCATTTCACTGTACTTGTGCACATGGCATTAAAACTTGAAACTGAAAATTGTTTTAATCTCTCAAATTGCATATTTAACAGTTGTATTGTTTTGCTGTCTTTGTCAGCTCTTTATTTCCCAGTGAAGACACTATTTATTTCCCTCCCTCCTTGTCCGCGCCCTGACGGAGGCACTCGTTGCTTTGGGACATTTATACCAGATTGACTTGTGTTGCTGCTCATACACTGATTTTGCCTTCTCATCAGAAACACACTTCTGTTATGATGGGGTTTGCTGGGCTGGATTGAGAGGCTTGGCCCTGTGAACATACATACTAGTATGGCAGCTGGTAAGCTAGGCAATACTTTCTGACTCATCTCAGTCTGTCCTTTCCTCAATCCCCCCCTCCCCCCCCCTCCCTCCCTCCCTCCCTCCAGAGACCTGTGAAATGCCAGTAGAGGAGTGTGAGGTGAATATGATTTGAACTATTAGTTCCTTGTCTGTAGGCCTTGGAGATGAATTGTAATAGAAGTTCTATGTTGTTGAAATTTCTGAAGTAATTGGTTCTGATCTTCCGTAGGACGACGCAGCCCAGCGTCGCCCGGGTAAGGGAGGGTTTGGCCGGTAAGGATGTCCTTGTCTCATCGCGCGCTAGCGACTCCTGTGGCGGGCCGGGCGCAGTGCACGCTAACCAGGTCGCCAGGTGCACAGTGTTTCCTCCGACACATTGGTGCGGCTGGCTTCCGGGTTGGATGCGCGCTGTGTTAAGAAGCAGTGCGGCTTGGTTGGGTTGTGTATCGGAGGACGCATGACTTTCAACCTTCGTCTCTCCCGAGCCCGTAACAATTGGGTACAACGAAATTGGGGAGAAAAGGGGGTCAAATGTATTAAAAGACAAATAAAAATGTTTATTCTGTATGCTTGGGAGTGCATAAACTGTATGTGTGTGCATACATAAGTGTTTGTTTGCGTATCTGCCGTTGATAGACGGTAAAGGATGGAGTCTTTCCTCTCCTATGTGAGGTGTTGCCTGTGGCTTGCCTCCCTCACCCAGACTCTGATATGACCTCCATGTTAAAGATGCAGGGTGTATACGTTTGCTTAAGTATGAGGCCCCAGTTTTGTGGCCGGCTCTGTAATTGATATGCCACAAGCCATAAATCAGTGTTGGCGCTGTGGCTCGGGGGCCGCTATCTGAGGAGACAGGTTGAGCCCAGCCCAGCTGTCCGTCTGTCCATCTACAACACAACCTGCCTCAGACTCCCTCTGCTCTGCTCCGCTCTCTGCAGCCAATTGATTCATTTCTCCTGCCTTGGATTTTCTCCGCCAGGCACAGCCCTGTGAGTTCAGGTGCATTACTGACTGACTGGCTAATAGCAGCCATCACCGACATCCTCCATCTCTCCGGGAAGGAAAAGGCATTGTTTTGCCATGAAGACTAACGACCACTCCATCACTATCCTGATTTCTCCTTATCCATCTCTCTTCCACTCAACTTCTCTCTCTGCTCTAATCCTTTCTTCCATCTCTTGTCACTCTTTTCTCTTGAAACATCTTTAGTGTCTAATTCAGTCTCCTCCAGACATTAAACAGCCAATTCAGTCAAAGCACCTTCATATGTTGGTTCAGGGACCATGTTTATTTTTCGTTAAAGTGATAGAATGTTGTGATAGTTATGCACCTTGTAGATGGACCTGTGATCTATACTATCCTTTTGATATCTCCAGAGAAACATCTCAAAAAAGTGGGTGTCTAATCACTGATCTGTGATTATAATGTGTAGGCATTCATGCTTGTGTGTGTGTGAGAGACAGACTATGTAATCTGAAGTGTTTTACATCAGTAAATGGGGCAGTGCGTGGTGAATGACTGAGTTGAGACGATGGTAGGTTTTGTGCCACAATGTGTCCGTTGTCTTGGTGGGCTGGAGAACAGTGGGTTCATACAGCAGGGCATGATGACTGGGACTGGGACTGGGACTGGGACTGGGACTGGGACTGGGAGAGAGCGAGAGCGCGAGAGAGCGAGAGAGCGAGAGACCTCTGCTTTGGTCTGTAATCTTTTATTTCTCATTCTGGTCCTTTTATAGTCTCAGCTTCATCTACTGCTCACAGTTGTACAGTGTAACATGTCAACCTGCGATATTATGAATTGTTTGATTATAAGATCACGATACATTTACCTACTGTAAGTCATTCTGGATGGTGAAAGGGTGAACTGTCCTATCGCAGTACACAGTAGTGGATTTACTTCCAGCTGCATCTTGCAACGCTGGCTGTGCCTGGCCCTCTGCAGTGCTGCAGGTGACGGTGAGGATCCCGGCAATGTGTGTAAAATATATATGAGGATGCACCATGGTCTGTCTGCCTAATGCTTTATGTTGAGTTAGTCAACAGGCTGGCAGGCTGACATGCTCATCAAATGTTGTATAGGATTCCCCCGAAGGCCCTGTTGTAATTGATGAATGTTTATGTATTCTGACTTCTTTTTGCCCTCACCGCTCTGTGTGGCAGGCAGAGCTTTTAAAATCCTGTTCAGTCGATAGGGAGAGAGCGTTCCCTGATCCTGTCTCCTAATGTGTGTTCTTCCTTCCCTTTGCAGGGCTGGCGGCCGAGGCGCTGGGGTTGATGTTATAGACGACAGAGCAGAGACACAGAGCCCAGAGGACGCCAGGCCAGCGCTACTCCACCATCCTTCCCTTCCTTTAGCCTGGTGTAGGACAGCCACAGCTTCAGTAGAGGAAAAGGAACGCAGACACACACCCAGAAACCTCTCCTCACCTAGCAGAGCCCAACATGACCTCCCACCCCACCCCACCCCTGGGAGGCCCTCTTCTTCCCTTCCTCCTCCTGCTGTCGGGGGTGTTCGCCACCACCCCCAGCGACCTCAGGTCCTTCTCCCCTCCAGAGGGGGGGCTCACACACCTGGTGGTCCACAACAAGACAGGTGAGGTGTATCTGGGAGCCGTCAACTGGATCTTCAAGCTGTCCAGCAACCTGACCAAGCTGCGTAGCCACGTTACAGGCCCTGTGGTGGACAACGAGAAGTGTTATCCCCCTCCTGGGGTCCAGTCCTGCCCCCACGAGCTGACCCAGATCAGCAACGTCAACAAGCTACTGCTGCTGGACTACGGTCAGAACCGCCTGATCGCCTGCGGCAGCACCTCCCAGGGAATCTGCCAGTTCCTCAGGCTGGACGACCTGTTCAAGTTGGGTGAGCCCCACCACCGTAAGGAGCACTACCTGTCCAGCGTGGCCGAGGCTGGCACCATGTCTGGGGTGGTCATTGGTGGAGATGCGGCCGGAAGCGGAGGAGAGGCCGGCAAGCTGTTTGTGGGCACGCCCATCGACGGCAAGTCGGAGTACTTCCCCACGCTCTCCAGCCGCAAGCTGATGGACAACGAGGAGAATGCCGACATGTTCAGCTTCGTCTACCAGGATGAGTTTGTCTCCTCGCAGCTCAAGATCCCCTCGGACACGCTCTCCAAGTTCCCCGCCTTCGACATCTACTACATCTACGGCTTCAGCAGCGAGCAGTTTGTCTACTATCTGACCCTGCAGCTGGATACCCAGCTCACCTCGCCCGACGCCAGCGGGGAGCAGTTCTTCACCTCTAAGATCGTCCGTCTCTGCGTGGACGACCCCAAGTTCTACTCCTACGTGGAGTTCCCCATCGGCTGCACCAAGGACGGGGTGGAGTATCGTCTGGTGCAGGACGCCTACCTCAGCCGACCCGGGACCAAGCTGGCGCGCTCACTGGGCATCTCAGAGCAGGAGGAGGTGCTGTTCACGGTGTTTGCCCAGGGCCAGAAGAACCGGGCCAAGCCCCCCAAGGAGTCAGCCCTGTGCCTGTTCACCCTGCGCCGCATCAAGGAGAAGATCAAGGAGCGCATCCAGTCCTGCTATAGAGGAGAGGGGAAACTGTCACTTCCCTGGCTGCTCAACAAGGAACTAGCCTGCATCAACTCAGTACGTTTTCCTTTCAGTGTGTGAATGAATGATAGTTCTGATGATGTTGATTTTGGTAAAGCACCTCTTTCTGAGTGAAGTTTCAGTTTTTAGCTTCATGAATCCAGAATGTGTGTGAGAGAGGGGAGAGAGGCTCTCTCTGGTCTGTCCCTGGAGACTGTAGCATACAGTATGTGCTGCAGGGAGGGAGGTAGAGGGTAGAGAGCTGCTGTCTGTGGGGGTCGACCCACCCCAGCTAGATCTCAATTAGAAACACTCTCACACTGACTCACACATCCACAACATTCTGTTGTTAGAACTCTGTTGTGACTCAATCAACTGAGTCACAGCGAAGCAGCTAACCTCATAGGCCTTTTCAGATCGCAGATGTGGAGATCGCGTTCTTTTCTTCCTCTCCCTCTGACACTCCCTCTATCTGCCCTCTCCCTCCTCTCCCAGCATCCCTCTCTATTCTCTCTCTCTCCTCCTGTCTCTTCATGGATGTGGCTACAGCCCTGTTCCCGGGCCACCCGGGCTGCTGTGTGTGGGATTTGTGGACTGTCACTCTGTTTGCTGGGAGTCTCCCTTCTCCTCCGGCTCTAATTGATTTATATAGTCCTGAGGCTGTTGTCTGTCGCCTGGTGTGTCACCCCTGTCCCCACGGGACTCCTTGCCTGGAGGCTGCAGACTGAGGTCGGAGCAGAGGCTGGGGTTGGTGCCGGGGATAGAGCGGAGGGGAGGCCTGCACAGGGAGGAAGATTGTGAGCGTGCATTTCTGATGGTCTGATAATCACCTAGGCTAGGCTGGCAGGCAGGCTTCTCCTGCCCTCACAGGCTCACAGGCCAGGGGAAACACACAGGGCTCCCTTGGCTTGGCTGGGCTTTGTAGTGGTCAGTCTGCCATTTCTCATGTTATGCAATCCCGATAGTCTCCCTAATATGTTTTCCTCTGCTAGGCACAGGCTAGCAATGCACAAGGACAGTCGTATACCTCCAGTCACTGGGATGACGTGACATGGAGAGAGGAAGAGATGGCTGTTGCATTATAGATGTAAGGGTAAGTGATTGTTGTGAGATATGTTCTCCTTTAAAGCAACGTTTAACAGTGCCTTGAAGCAGCTCTCATCTCACTGGGCCCAGCTCTCTGTCGTGGACGTGGGTGGGGTACTCGCTCTCTCGCTGTCTCTCTCTCGCTCTATCTGTCCTCTTGTGCTCTCTCTCTCTCCCTTCCCCACTTCCCCCCTCTATCTCTTTCTCTCTCCCCTCTCTTTCTCTATCCCCCCCCCCCCCCACTCTCTTCATCAGATCCAGGCTGAGAAGGAGGATTAGCCTACCACAGCCGTGGAGAGGAGAAGAGAGCAGAGTAGTGGGGGCGTCTTCTCTCTGTGCTGGATGCTTGGCAGACAGTGAGCAGCCAGCTCTCTAGCTTGTATTAATGGTAATAACCGTGGCTATTCTAATGGCAGGCTGGGGGCAACCTGCTGAGGTAATGATGGCAGCATGTCTGACTGGTGCAGATGAAAAGATTACGCTCCTTCCTTCTGCTCTCTCCGACGAAAGTCCTCTTTCAACACTCATTGCCAACGTCCAGCTCATGCATTATTCACCTGGACTGTGTCTGAAATGGCACCCTATTCCCTATGTAGTGCATAAGTAGTGGTCAAATGTAGTGCCGGTAGGGCATGTTGGACATGCCAAACATTTCGGTCTCAGCCATGTCCTAATCTTCTGTTATTTAATTGTGCTTGATAACAATCCCCCCAAATCAGAAACCCCTCTGCCTCACTGCACCATACAAACAATTAATGTCACTTTCTGTCTCGAAACTACAATGACTTAAAGCACCGACACCGGGCTGAAATATCTATTTGGAACAGATGCAACAGAAATAGAGACAGAGACAGATGGAAAGAGAGAAGAGGAGAGAGAGACAGGGACAGATGGAGAGAGAGAAGAGGCAAGAGAGAGGGACAGATGGAGAGAGAGAAGAGGAGAGAGAGAGAGGGACAGATGGAGAGAGAGAGGGGGAGAGAGAGACAGGGACAGATGGAGAGAGAGAAGAGGAGAGAGAGACAGGGACAGATGGAGAGAGAGAAGAGGAGAGAGAGACAGGGACAGATGGAAAGAGAGAAGAGGAGAGAGAGACAGGGATAGATGGAAAGAGAGAAGGGGAGAGAGAGACAGGGATAGATGGAGAGAGAGAAGAGGAGAGAGAGAGGGACAGATGGAGAGAGAGAAGAGGAGAGAGAGACAGGGACAGATGGAGAGAGAGAAGAGGAGTGAGAGACAGGGACAGATGGAGAGAGAGAAGAGGAGTGAGAGACAGGGACAGATGGAGAGAGAGAGGAGGAGAGAGAGACAGGGACAGATGGAGAGAGAGAAGAGGAGAGAGAGACTGGAACATATGGAGAGAAAGAAGAGGATAGAGAGACAGGGACAGATGGAGAGAGAGAAGAGGAGATAGAGACAGGGACAGATGGAGAGAGAGAAGAGGAGTGAGAGACAGGGACAGATGGAGAGAGAGAAGAGGAGATAGAGACAGGGACAGATGGAGAGAGAGAAGAGGAGTGAGAGACAGGGACAGATGGAGAGAGAGAAGAGGAGAGAGAGACAGGGACAGATGGAGAGAGAGAAGAGGAGAGAGAGACAGGGACAAATGGAAAGAGAGAGGAGAAGAGAGAGACAGGGACAGATGTACAGGCATTGACAGGCAGACAGACAGACTAGCAGGCAGACAGGCAGACAGGCAGACAGGCAGGCAGGCAGACAGACAGACAGACAGACAGGCAGGCAGACAGACAGACAGACAGACAGACAGACAGACAGACAGGCAGGCAGGCAGGCAGGCAGGCAGGCAGGCAGGCAGGCAGGCAGGCAGACAGACAGACAGACAGGCAGGCAGGCAGGCAGGCAGGCAGGCAGACAGGCAGGCAGGCAGACAGACAGACAGACAGACAGACAGACAGACAGACAGACTAAGGCTAGTCATGCAGCACACATGATGTCTCTTTTCTGCTCACCATGACTGAGACACTATATGAGACTATGTATGATATGTAAATGAGATACACTACATGATTGTCCTTTATTACCATCTGCTCTGGTGCTTGTGATCGATCAAGGGCATGTCATGGGGATATAACGATGATTTTATACAGGCCTCATGTTTCATAGAGCCAGACAGCCTCTCCAGTTCGTTAGCACGACCTTGGACTCTATTACTGTATTGATGATCAGAGCTCCGAGATGATTTTACACAAAGACATTTACACCCATAATGACGTTCTTGACCACCATTTGAACTATCTGTCATGGATTCTGACAGGTTTTGTCACTTCCAGTTGGAACACATCAGAATCATAATGGAGTCAGCAGAGACCGAAGCTGCAGTTCAAACTCTCCCAGTTTCAGACCGATGACTTGAATGTTGTGCTGTTATGAGAGCCTTAATAATGTCACTACTAATGACAGCTCCATACAAGCATTATGGCCGTATGAATTCCAGAATGGCCCCAAGTGGCCTGCTGATGATTTTAATAGCTCACTCAAACTCCTCCTCCTTTCCAGTGATTGGCCAGTCCGTTGAAGTGTAATGCAATGCTGGAAGTTTGAAAGTTACGGGTCACCTTCCATGCCAGCTGCGGGCTCATTTCCAAAACCATGTAATGTGCCCATAAAGACAACAGGTTTAGCATCGCTAATGAGCCTTTCAGCATGTCCTCAAAATACAGAAAAGAGCAAAATAGCAAAACAGAACAAAATGGCCACCACCAGTAAAGCCTGTGTTCTTTGGAGGTGTGTAGAGCAGAGGCACGTCTTGGCCTGTGAAGGAGAAGCATTGCGATGCATAGCAGCATTCCCCTGCTCTGTGTGTATAAACAAGACTGTGTTTATTGTCTGGGCCAGGGAGAACATTTGAGGAAAAATGGCCTCCAATAACCAACAGAGAGGGGATGAGAGAAAACCCAGCCTTAGATCCTCACACTGAGTGCATCATTTTGTTTATTAATATTGTAACGACCCTGGGTTTATAAGCGCGGAAATCGACTCTGCCACACGAGCATGCTTTTACAGCACAGTCGATAGCGTGCCGGACCTCGGGCTAGAAGGTCGTGGGTTCGAGTCCTGCTCCCTGCTGTTTCATTACAATATGAATCAACGTTGATCACTTTGGTGGGGGGATGACATGTTATTGTCTTTGGAGGTGACACTGTCTTATGGTTCAAAGTCTTTCCTCTGAGCCAAAGCTGCCCTATTGTTTTCAGCTCTATTGTCTCCCTCTAAACCTCATTACGGCTGCTATTTCTCTAGTACATGGAATGGATACTGTTAGAATGTCTCAAGGCCCTGTGCTCACGGTTTATATGTTTTCAGATCAAGCCCTCCTGTCTTTGACATGCCAGTCAACCATAAACCCCACCCCATTGCCATGGTTAGGCAGCATTGCCATGGCATCCAAGGACAGGTCAACCATGAGGGTGTCTTGGGAAGCCGTCTCCCTCCCTTCCAGGCCATCAGATTATACAGACACACGGATAGACCAGGCCATCAGGAGAGGATGATGCTGTATCCTAAGAGATACAGGCTGCTGTACTAACTGGGAGAGATGGGAGCGCTAGCATCACTCATCCCAGTAAACATTCTCTTTCCGTGTTATTCAAATTCAGCTGCTGGCATTCCTAGATGTGTGTGCATTGAGAAGAGACCGTGTGCAATCTATCCCACACAAGAGATGCAATATCAAATCAATAACTCAGCTAGTTAACTGGGTCGTAGGAAAAAATGACCTCTCCCTCTCAACCTTTCACCATCTGCAAAGTGTGTGTAGGTTGCAAATCTCCTAACGAGCCCAGACTTTTTGTGCTCCGGATCTAATTGTGAGTGTAATTATTTATTGATGTGTGTTTGTGTGTGTGGTGTGTGTGTAGAGAGTGTGGGTGAGTGGGGGGCTGTTATCACTTCGAGCTATGGAGCTATTTACCAGCCGTGATGGTGAGTACAGCTGTATTTGTTGTTTCCTGTGGCGCTGTGTGATGAGATGGATCCAAAAAGCATTAGTCTATTTCATATTCAGCTGTAGCAGAGAGAGTGGAGACGCCAGGCATTAGGCCGTTCTGCTTTGAGAGGTCCACTAGCATCACAATCTCAGCCTCTCTCCCCATTCTTCCTCCTTCCCACAAAACGAAACCAGTGGCGATGCTTTGGATTTAAACTGCTGTCATCTACTGTAATGTTGGTTTGTCTTGAGTGGATGGAGAGCTTGCGGCAGCCTCAAACATTTGCTCTATCTGAAATTCAGAACATATTTTGGGTGGAGGGAGAATGTGGAGACTTGAAGGCTGTGTCATCTAGGCTTGGGCGGTATACAGTATATACCGGGCGGTATACGGTATACAGTATATACCGGGCGGTATGCGGTATACAGTATACAGTATATACCGCATACCGGGGTAATTGGAAATAGCCACCCAATGAATTTTCAATACCATCGATACATTTTTCACAAAATGATAATATTTGTATCTAGTTTTGAAATAAATACCTGCAGTGCAATAAAGCAGATCGCATTCTTCATTTCACCTGTCACATTGTTTTACATTATGAAGCTTACCGTAGTATCCCAGCACAGTTGAGCCAGTCACGTGTGTTTGTAAGTAGCACAACAGGAGAAAGAGGGAGCAGGTGAGTCCAGCTGTGTATTGACAGGGGTCGCGTTTTATATTGAAAGTCAACCGTGTCTTTTTTGCTTCAATAGTAATCAGGGACGTGCGACTATCGTTTTCCTTCACAGACAATACATTAGTGCAACACATTCAGCAGAAAATAGCTTCATTTTCATCAGATGACAACAGAAGTGCCAGGCTATTTGGCTGGCAGCCACACAAGTAAATGAGCTGACAATGAAAAAGCATGGTCTTTTTTTGCAAAAACAATGCATGGCCGTCATATTTCTAATGTTTATCATAGAAAGTAAGTAGCCAGCTACATGAGAAATAAGATTCTGGCCTGAATGCCAAACATCACGTCTGGAGGAAACCTGCCACCATCCCTACAGTGAAGCATGGTGGTAGCAGCATCATGCTGTGGGGATGTTTTTCAGCGGCAGGGACTGGGAGACTAGTCAGGATCGAGGCAAAGATGAACGGAGCAAAGTACAGAGAGATTTTTGATGAAAACCTGCTCCAGAGCGCTCAGGACCTCAGACTGGGGCGAAGGTTCACCTTCCAACAGGGCAACGACCCTAAGCACACAGCCAAGACAACGCAGGAGTGGCTTCGTGACAAGTCTCTGAATGTCCTTGAGTGGCCCAGCCAGAGCCCAGACTTGAACCCGGTCGAACATCTCTGGAGAGAACTGAAAATAGCTGTGCAGCGACGCTCCCCATCCAACCTGACAGAGCCTGAGAGGATCTGCAGAGAAGAATGGGAGAAACTCCCCAAATTCAGGTGTGCCAAGCTTGTAGTGTCATACCCAAGAAGACTCGATGCTGTAATTGCTGCCAAAGGTGCTTCAGGAAAGTACTGAGTAAAGGGTCTGAATACTTATGTAAATGTGATATTTCTGGGGGGGGTTTGAAGCGTGTTTTTTCTTTGTCATTATGAGTTATTTTGTGTAGATTGATGAGGGAAAAAACTATTTAATCAATGTTAGAATAAAGCTGTAACATAACAAAATGTGGAAGAGTCAAGGTGTCTGAATACTTTCCTGAAGGAACTGTATATTTAGATTTATATTTGTATATTTAGATTTTTTATAAATGTTTTCTCAAAATAAGCGTTGTTGTACTATTGAAAGATGAATACACTGCATTTCAAACAGTCAGATATAATCTAATGAATTCAGGGCTTGTGAAGTTATACCGAGGCTAAATATAAGCCTTCCCCGACCATAAGACCCACTAATCATTTAATTATTGCCACGTTCTGACCTTAGTTCTTTTGTTATGTCTTTGTTTTAGTATGGTCAGGGCGTGAGTTGGGTGGGTTGTCTATGTTAGTTTTTCTACGATTTGCTATTTCTGTGTTTGGCCTGGTATGGTTCTCAATCAGAGGCAGCTGTCAATCGTTGTCCTTGATTGAGAACCATATTTAGGGAGCCTGTTTTCTATTGTGTTTCGTGGGTGATTGTTGTATGTTGTGTGTCTGCACCAGCCAGAACTGTTTTCGGTCGTTTCTCTTTGGTATTTTTGTTATTTCCGTGTTCATTTTAATAAATATGGACACATGCCACGCTGCACCTTGGTCCTCACCTTCTTCCACCAACAACGGCCGTTAAAATTATTTTATCAAAATAGTTGAACCTGTTTTATTTATTTTTTTATTTTTACAATAATCACTGATCTTTCAAGTCTGTCTATGAAAATGCTTTCTGTTTTTTCTATTTTATTTTTACAAATTGAACTACAACCATAATATATGAGCACAATGCTCATTCACTTATAATGACTATAGGCATGTTAGCCTGTCCACTTTGTTCCGATGTTGAAATCAAGTGGCCTACCTTATTTCTTAGAATGAGAACAAGTTGCCAATTACTTATATAATTGTGTTATTTATCCCCCAAGCCATAAGACGGCTGAACAATTAATCAAATGGCCACCGAACTATTTACATTGACCCCCCCCCCCATTTGTTTTGTACTCTGCTGCTACTCACTGTTTATTTTCTATGCATAGTCACTTCACCCCTACCTAATGTACATATTACCTCAACTAACCTGTACCCCTGCACACAGACTCGGTACCGGTACCCCCTGTGTATAGCCTCGTTATTGTTATTTTACTTTGTTACTTTTATACATTTTTTTACTTTAGTTATTTGGCAAATATTTTCTTATCTCTTCTTGAACTGCACTGTTGGTGAATAAGCATTTTGCCGCTAGGTCTACACTTGTTGTATTCGACGCATGAGACAAATAAAGTTTGATTTGATTTATGCTAATTGCACATTTATATAACAGAATGGACAGCTACTATAACAAACAGTCTTTGGCTAAAATGCTGCTAGCGGTACGCGGTACCCCAATGCCGCGAGCGACAAACTGACTATTCCTTTTCCAGAGTCAATGTACATAGCTACTCTCGTTTTAGTAGTGTCTGCTCTGCGCACAATTTGAGTAGTTGAGACATAATAAGGGTATATTTAGAAAAGTTTACTTGTCCTCTGTTACAGTAAAATAATGTCTCAATGTGGTTTGGTGACCATATGACCCATGTTGAACCAAACCTCAAAGGCAAATAGTGAGTTGAAACCACTTGTCAGAAAGGAAGATATGATCTCTCAACTTTGTTGGCGTGAGAGACAGGGGGAGCGGCTTTGTGTGTGTGTGTGTGTGTGTGTGTGTGTGTGTGTGTGTGTGTGTGTGTGTGTGTGTGTGTGTGTGTGTGTGTGTGTGTGTGTGTGTGTGTGTGTGTGTGTGTAAACCATTGAGGAAGAGGCAAAGTGAGAGGTTTCAGTCTCGCTAAAATCTTTCCAAATTAGGCCAATGCGTTTCTATGGGCTTATTTTGGGCCTAAGCTTGTTGCCTGCCTTCCCGCCTTTGGGACAACGACTCCCATTGTTAAGGCAGAGACATGAGCATCTTGTCATTATATACAGATCTCTGGTGTAAATGTGAAGGTGCATGCAGACACATGGCATTTTACTGCGGTCATGAGCCATGACTGCCGGTGTGGCGCTATTACGGTCACTGCAACAGCCCCAATCAGTTATTAATGAAGATGACAGATTATAAATCTCAGTGACAGGGGTGCCAGGTAGCCTAGTGGTTAGAGTGTTGGGCCAGTAACCAAAAGGTTGCTGGATCAAATCCCCAAGCTAAAAATCTGTACCTGAACAAGGCTGTTAACCCACTATTCCCTGGTAGGCCATCATTGTAAATAAGAATTTGTTCTTAACTGACTTGCCTAGTCAAATAAAGGTTACATTTTTAAAAAATGTAAAAATAAAAACATAGGGAAGAAAGCAGAGCACCTTAACAAGGCCAGAGTTTCCAGTGGAGTATATTGCTTTGCTTATGGAAACAATTTGTTGTTCCATGGCTGATGTTATGTGAAATGCAACAGTCTGTTCCAAGATGGTTATGCAAACAGTATTTGTTTATGACCATTATTTTATTTGGCCAAGCCTTCCCCAGTCTCTGCCATGGCAGCCTCACAGTCATTATTCTCTCCAGTATAATACACAGTTTGTTATTTGGGGCTTGGAGGGAACTGACTCACCACATCCTCTCTGTCTCTGTTAGCATGAAGTTTCAGATTACGTCCCAAATGGCACCCTATTCCCTACATAGTGCATTACTTTTGACCAGATCCCTATGGGCCCTGGTGAAAAGTAGTTTAATAAATAGGGAATAGTCTGTGCTACACTATGTTGTAGGGAGCAGCAGTAGCTGTAACAGCTAACTGTACTGCTCTGTTAGCATGTTACTCAGCTCCGACGCTTCAGCCTGAGCTGCTGTCATACAGAACATAGAGAGTGAGTAGCAGTATATCCCAGCTCTTGTCTTCTAGAGAGGCTTCACCCCAGTCCTCCACCCAGAGTGAAAAGGTGTATCCCTGATGAGCCCTGCCATCTCACTCCCCTCTCCCAGTTCCTCTGTTGTCATGGCATTGGGGTTGGGGGTACTACGGGATGTGGAGGGCTTTTTGCTGCCGTGATGAATGGAGTTTAATGAACTCCCTCTCCTCAGTGTAAAGAGAGAGCGAGAGAGGGGGGGGGGGGGCACAAATTGACATTTTTTTGAGAACTCATTAAGCCACAGCAGTTTGAAAACATAAACAGAGATTACAAGGGCTGTGTGTGCGTGTGTGTGTGTGTGCGTGTGCGTGTGTGTGTGTGACCTCCTCTGCCACCATGCAGCACTGAGAGCCCAACCATGCTGTGTATCCTAAACTCAGTCCAGGGAGGGCTTTAGTAATTAGATTAGAGTTGGCTGGGCGTTTTATTTCAGATTATACCGATTGTAATCCAAAGCATTTGCTTGGCCAACATGGTTAAAAGCATCAACTAACTGTGCTGTATTACATGAAAACATGATGTTTGTTTGATGGTAGCCCAACAGACTCTGACACAGTAGCCTACACAGCCCTATGACACATCCTCAGTGTTGAGTGGTCTCCACTAATTCCTTTGTTTTTTTTTCATTATTAAGGGCCTATTTGTTCTTGTCTGTCACTAGGTAGTTTAGTGTTGTTATTATTATAACCCATAAAACATTGCCGCAGGGCATTCTGCTATGAACTTCACCATGCTCTCTATAGACATCCAGGTGCAAAAAAACATCTACCCAAGGTGGCAACCAAGCTTCAGGCATCGTGACCTTTCATGTTTGGTTGATAGAGCCTGTTGCTAGGGAGATGTGCGTTAGGAGCAGAATCTGTAGGGAGCAGTCACATGTTGGCTTCCACTGATACCCTGGGACGCAGAAAAACACCATCAATACCCCTGAGCCCTGTCAAAACAACACACACACACACACACACACACACACACTCATACACACGCTTTTATGTACATTCAGACTTCAGGGTTAAAGCTCAGACACACCAGTAGGATTGTGAAACGTTTGCCTGCCGACGGTACTTAGCACCTCTGAACAGAATGTCCGCAGTCAATCTCTTTTGTGTTCACACAGCAAAGACCTTGGAAGTCGTCAGCAACTCAGCTTTGTTAAAAATACTCCAAACCAGAAGGTGGCAGTAGCGTTGTTTGGCAATGCATATCCATGCGTATTGCTTATGGTCTAGATTCCAAGCTATCTGCACTAACGTTGCTATTTTGTAGAATGCCCTTGTTGATACTAGCCAAATGGCCACATCTAGATAACTACCTAGAAAAATTATGAATAAACAATTTAATTCACTGTCCATAATCCCATACAGTCAGTACCAGCCACATGTTTAGCTAGCTAGCATTAGCATATTTGCTAGCTAGCACAATATAGCTAGCTAGTTAAGGACACTGCACTAACTTGCCAGGTAAACACAGGCAGCTGTTTTATGGAAACTAGCTAATCCATTGTGATTACATTTAATTGACAATACTAGCTACATTGGTTAGCTAGCTTGGAGGAAGTATTTAGTGTTGTTTGCATTGCATCTGTGCACTTAGCTAGCTACCATCCCATAGCCTACAGAAGTGTGACTGGCTCATCTGTGGATGTACAGAGAAAATGCCCTCTTTTTTCCTTTTTCTTTGTTGGCTCCTTGGCTGAAAGTCAAGTTCTTGGCTACTGAAGAGCATTGCGAGTATACAAGTAGAATCGGTAGGTTGGTCGCTACTGGGTCGGCACGCAGCAGGTACCGTTTTTGTTTTAGCAAGAGAAGGAACGGTCTCCCACTGTGATAAGTACCTATCAGCAGTCTATCGGCAGTGAGATTCCCGGTGGGTTTCATGCTTTAGAGGGGAAAGTAGAACCCCAGATCTAAGTCAGTAATGTTCAAAAATGTACCTAAATTGTGTTTCCTACTCGACACATTAGGAGAGAGAGAGCACAGCTGCTTCCAATCCAATTGGAGGAGAAAAAGAGAGCACTCTGGTTCAACGGAAAGACTGTCTTGGCATGCAGAATACTCCTAGGATTTATAATAGTGCAGGGATACTATTGAGTTATCGTCATCTGAAGGGCACTAAACGACAGATGTTTTCATGTTAAACAGAACAGCCTAACCCTGTACGTACATACAGGTTCAGTAAGTTACTGTGAGATGATATGAATACATTTACACAAACACATTAAAGAGAAAATAAGGTTTGAGAACATTAAAGGAATTACTGTATTCCATTTGAAGGATTAGTGTGTTGTCTGTGTTTCTACAGATTATTATGCATGTGTGTGTGTGTGTGTGTGTGTGTGTGTGTGTGTGTGTGTGTGTGTGTGTGTGTGTGTGTGTGTGTGTGTGTGTGTGTGTGTGTGTGTGTGTGTGTGTGCGCGTGTGTGTGTGCGTGCACAGACTTCTATATGTCTATGGTCAGTGCCAGATGTCTGTGTGTAGCCCAGTGTGTGTCAGGTCGTGCGCGGGTCATGTGCAGCCTCATAATAGGCCTCTGTACTGGGGAGAGGAGGGCTGTGCAGGGCTGGGGAATGTAGCTGTGGTGTGTGGGGTCAGGAGAGAGGGGATACCAACATCTGTCTCACAGCCTGGCCCTGCCTCAATGCTGCGCCGCATTACGGCCTTGACACACTGCCCGCTAATATACTAGCTAGCAGAACAGAGTACACACATAAACACACACAAACTGCGCACAGACACACATACTTACACACACACACTCTGCTGGCAGCTGCATGTACACTGCTGTTTCTCTGTCTAGTCTGCCGGCGGTATCAGATAATGATATGGCATGGTCTGTATAAATAGATCCCATCTAATGAGAGGATGCAGGTATCAAAGGCACTCCTACAGTATGTGGGAAGAGAGGGACATGAGATGTGTTCAGAAAAAAGCGTTTACTGGTGTGGGCCTGTTAGATGTTGTTTAGGGAGAGACTTTATAGGAAGACAAAATGGAAGAGAGGTAGGCAAGTCTAAACTCCGAGCTCCAACAGTGTAGATCTGAAATATATACATATTTCCACCTGTAAAAAGGGGGAGGGGTTAGGTAGGTGTAGTGGTTGGTATTCAGCTTGATAATTGTCCATTGGGGTGGGGGCTGTTAGGGGGAGGGGTATTTTCCAAAGATGTGTGTGTGTGTGTGTGTGTGTGTGCCTGATGGTCTGAGGGTAGAAGCTATTGGCCAGTATATTAGTTTTAGCCATGCTGCGCCTGTATTGACTGCATCTGAGTGATGGAAGTGGGGGAAATTGACTGTGACTCAGGTGGCTGAGGTCCCTGATGATCTTCTTTGCCTTCCTGTGACACCTGGTGTTGTAGGTATCCTCTAGGGCAGGCAGTGAGCACCCAATGGTGTTCTGTATTGCCTTGTGGTCAGCGGCAGAGGAGTTGCCGTACCAGGCTGTGATGCTGCCCGACAGTATGCTCTCGATGGTGCTCCTGTAGAACACTGTGAGGGCCCTCGAGGACAGGCCAACTTTTCTTCAGCCTCATGAGGTTAAAGAGTCCATGTGATTTGACCATTTCAGCTCCTCGGAGATGTGTACTCTGAGGGAGTTGCCATTTTTGACCATCACCATGCCAGCCCTGTTGATGAGGATGGGACTGTGCCCAGCCTTAGAAAAAGTAGAAACCTGCTATGTGTTGTAGGCACAATTCGTCAGCGCCATCTTAGCCAGTCTTCTTAGCCAGTCTTCTTCTGGTCCGCATGTCTGGAGTCTCTGTGTTAGAAATATCTTTCCATAAATGTCATAACAGTTGTTTTCATGAAATGCTTTGAAAGGCTGGTCATGTCTTTCATCAACACCATCATCCCAGACCCACTCGGTACCGCCCCAACAGATCCACAGATGATGCAATCTCTATTGCACTCCACACCGCCTTTTCCCACCTGGACAAAAGGATCACCTACAGCACCAGTCAAAAGTTTGGACATACCTACTCAGTCAAGGGTTTTTATTTTTATTTTTATTATTTTCTACATTGTAGAATAATAGTGAAGACACTATGAAATACTATGAAATAACACATATGGAATCATGTAGTAACCAAAAAAGTGTTAAACAAATCAATATTTTTTTGGTTGATTTTTTATTTAACCTTTATTTGACAAGTCAGTTAAGAATAAATTCTTATTTACAATGACAGCCTACCGAAAAGGCCTCCTGCGGGGACGGGGGCTGGGATAAAAAAAAATATATATATATTCAAAGTAGCCACCCTTTGCCTTGATGACAGCTTTGCACACTCTTGGCATGTACGGGCTAATACATCACTGGGGCCGAGCTCCCTGCCATCCAGGACCTCTATACCAGATGGTGTCAGAGGAAGGCCCTAAAAATGGTCAAAGACCCCAACCACCCAAGTCATAGACTGTTTACTCTGCTACCGCATGGCAAGCAGTACCGGAGCACCAAGTCTTGGACCAAAAGGCTCCTTAACAGCTTCTACCCCCAAGCCATAAGACTGCTGAACAATTAATCAAATGGCTACCCAGACTATTTTCATTGACCCCCTTTTTGTTAGCCCTGAATCTTTTGCACCGGCTCTACGCACACTCACTGGATTTTACCGACTACGCACACTCACTGGACTTTACCCACTACGTACACTCACTGGACTTTACCCACTACGCACACTCACTGGACTTTACCCACTACGCACACATGCACACTCACTGGACTTTACCCACTACGCACACTCACTGGATTTTACCGACTACGCACACTCACTGGACTTTACCCACTACGTACACTCACTGGACTTTACCCACTACGCACACTCACTGGACTTTACCGACTACGCACACTCACTGGACTTTACCCACTACGCACACTCACTGGACTTTACCCACTACGCACACTCACTGGACTTTACCGACTACGCACACTCACTGGACTTTACCCACTACGCACATTCACTGGATTTTACCGACTACACACACTCACTGGATGTTACCGACTACGCACACTCACTGGACTTTACCCACTACGCACACTCACTGGACTTTACCCACTACGCACACTCACTGGACTTTACCCACTACGCACACTCACTGGACTTTACCCACTACGCACACTCACTGGACTTTACCCACTACGCACACTCACTGGACTTTACCCACTATGCACACTCACTGGACTTTACCCACTACGCACACAGGCACACTCACTGGACTTTACCCACTACGCACACTCACTGGACTTTACCGACTACGCACACTCACTGGACTTTACCCACTACGCACACTCACTGGACTTTACCCACTACGCACACTCACTGGACTTTACCCACTACGCACACTCACTGGACTTTACCCACTACGCACACTCACTGGACTTTACCCACTACGCACACTCACTGGACTTTACCCACTACGCACACTCACTGGACTTTACCCACTACGCACACTCACTGGACTTTACCGACTACGCACACTCACTGGACTTTACCCACTACGCACACTCACTGGACTTTACCCACTACGCACACCTACTGGACTTTACCCACTACGCACACTCACTGGACTTTACCCACTACGCACACTCACTGGACTTTACCCACTACGCACACTCACTGGACTTTACCCACTACGCACACTCACTGGACTTTACCCACTATGCACACTCACTGGACTTTACCCACTACGCACACTCACTGGACTTTACCCACTACGCACACATGCACACTCACTCTTCACATACACTGCCGCTCCTCTGTTTATTATCTATCCTAGTCACTTTAACTCTACCTACATGTACATATTACCTCAATTACCTCAACTAACTCTCACCCCTGCACATTGACTCGGTACCACTACTCCTTGTCTATTGTCTCGTTATTTTTATTTTATTGTGTTACTATTTCCTTTTACATTTTCTTGTTGTTGCTAACTTCTCTGACTTTTTAACTCTGTATTGTTGGGAAGGGGCTCGTAAGTAAGCATTTAACGGTCAATTCTATACCTGCTGCATTCGGCGCATGTGACAAATACATTTTTATTTTTGATTCTTCAGCTTTGGCACTGTTCGGAAATCAGTTCTAATCCACAGCCATGTGGGGGGGGGGTATACTGCACTGCTCACACTGTGCTGTATCATCGCCCCCAAATCCCCCAACATGGCTGTAGCACACACTACACTAAACTACCAGGCCCGTGGTGACAGACAGACAGACTAATGTTAGTGGGGGATGTGTGTGTTTGCTGTAGATGAGTCCTGGGTGGTTTGTGGCTCAGTTTATAATGCCAATGTGTCTCTGCCTCTCTCTCTCTCTCTCTCTCTCTCTCTCTCTCTCTCTCTCTCTCTCCTAGCTGGAAATGGCAGGGCTCACCAGCATCACAGTCCCTCCTCACTTACATTTGACCAAGTGCCATTAAGAGCCAATTAGAAAGCCACCATTGGCTGGCCACAGCAAACAAAGGGCAAGCAGCATCGCTGCGCTGTATCCAATACCACAAATCAAAATGAACTTGGCAGTCGACCATAAATGGGCTGTTTCCAGTGTCTGTGTATTCTTGTTCAGCAAGACTAGTTTCTTTTCTTGGCTCTTCTCTCTAAGTAGTTTGTCCATCCTGCTTTGGCAGTAACATTTCATCTCCTTTTTTTGTCTTTTTACTGCACACACATGCGAACACACACACACACACACACACATGCGAACACACACACACACATGCACACACATGCACACACAAACCAACTGCAAAACATTTATCTTTCTATTTATACCCACTCCCCTACAGTAACTCTTGGACGCTGTTGCATCAGTCTGGTCTCAGGGGCAGGCAGCATTCTCCCAGCTCTGTAGAGCTCACATGGGATGGAGGTACTTTGTTTGTCAAAGCCTGGTCTCTGTGGAGCTTACACTAAAGCAGGGACAAATTAACCCATTACATTATCTTTTGTCAAGTTGTGCTGTCTCTATTGATTGACCCATAGAGCTCCAGTGGAGTGGGAGATAGATAGGCAGATATGAAGGAGGTGGTCTGTCTGCTCTTTAGGATCAATCAGATGGTGTAGAGATAAGACTGTGTACAAGTTCTGGGCAGTCTGTGCTTCAAGGGACGAGGCTGTCTGAACAGACCAGGACATGATCCACCCACTCTGACTGGCTAGAACCAGTATCCTGTAATAAACAACAGCAGTCCTTTATTAAGCACCTCCCTCATGTGATAGTTTTCCATTTAAAAGTCATTCCACCAACTCTCTAGGAGAATGGGATGGTTCTCCATTTAGTCATTCCACCAACTCTCTAGGAGAGTGGAATGGTTCTCCATTTAGTCATTCCACCAACTCTCTAGGAGAGTAGGATGGTTTTCCATTTAGTCATTCCACCAACTCTCTAGGAGAGTGGGATGGTTTTCCATTTAAAAGTCATTCCACCAACTCTCTAGGAGAGTAGGATGGTCTTCCATTTAAAAGTCATTCCACCAACTCTCTAGGAGAGTAGGATGGTCTTCCATTTAAAAGTCATTCCACCAACTCTCTAGGAGAGTGGGATGGTTTTCCATTTAGTCATTCCACCAACTCTCTAGGAGAGTGGGATGGTTTTCCGTTTAGTCATTCCACCAACTCTCTAGGAGAGTGGGATGGTTTTCCATTTAGTCATTCCACCAACTCTCTAGGAGAGTGGGATGGTTTTCCATTTAGTCATTCCACCAAATCTCTAGGAGAGTAGGATGATCTTCCATTTAAAAGTCATTCCACCAACTCTCTAGGAGAGTGGGATGGTCTTCCATTTAGTCATTCCACCAAATCTCTAGGAGAGTGGGATGGTTTTCCATTTAGTCATTCCACCAACTCTCTAGGAGAGTGGGATGGTTTTCCATTTAGTCATTCCACCAAATCTCTAGGAGAGTGGGATGGTTTTCCATTTAGTCATTCCACCAAATCTCTAGGAGAGTGGGATGGTTTTCCATTTAGTCATTCCACCAACTCTCTAGGAGAGTGGGATGGTTTTCCATTTAGTCATTCCACCAACTCTCTAGGAGAGTGGGATGGTTTTCCATTTAAAAGTCATTCCACCAACTCTCTAGGAGAGTGGGATGGTTTTCCATTTAGTCATTCCACCAACTCTCTAGGAGAGTGGGATGGTTCTCCATTTAGTCATTCCACCAACTCTCTAGGAGAGTGGGATGGTTCTCCATTTAGTCATTCCACCAACTCTCTAGGAGAGTGGGATGGTTCTCCATTTAGTCATTCCACCAACTCTCTAGGAGAGTGGGATGGTTTTCCATTTAGTCATTCCACCAACTCTCTAGGAGAGTGGGATGGTTCTCCATTTAGTCATTCCACCAACTCTCTAGGAGAGTAGGATGGTTTTCCATTTAGTCATTCCACCAACTCTCTAGGAGAGTGGGATGGTTTTCCATTTAAAAGTAATTCCACCAACTCTCTAGGAGAGTAGGATGGTCTTCCATTTAAAAGTCATTCCACCAACTCTCTAGGAGAGTAGGATGGTCTTCAATTTAAAAGTCATTCCACCAACTCTCTAGGAGAGTGGGATGGTTTTCCATTTAGTCATTCCACCAACTCTCTAGGAGAGTGGGATGGTTTTCCGTTTAGTCATTCCACCAACTCTCTAGGAGAGTGGGATGGTTTTCCATTTAGTCATTCCACCAAATCTTTAGGAGAGTAGGATGGTCTTCCATTTAAAAGTCATTCCACCAACTCTCTAGGAGAGTGGGATGGTCTTCCATTTAAAAGTCATTCCACCAACTCTCTAGGAGAGTGGGATGGTTTTCCATTTAGTCATTCCACCAACTCTCTAGGAGAGTAGGATGGTTTTCCATTTAAAAGTCATTCCACCAACTCTCTAGGAGAGTGGGATGGTCTTCCATTTAAAAGGCATTCCACCAACTCTCTAGGAGAGTGGGATGGTTTTCCATTTAGTCATTCCACCAAATCTCTAGGAGAGTAGGATGGTTTTCCATTTAGTCATTCCACCAACTCTCTAGTAGAGTGGGATGGTCTTCCATTTAAAAGTCATTCCACCAACTCTCTAGGAGAGTGGGATGGTTTTCCATTTAGTCATTCCACCAACTCTCTAGGAGAGTGGGATGGTTTTCCATTTAGTCATTCCACCAACTCTCTAGGAGAGTGGGATGGTCTTCCATTTAAAAGTCATTCCACCAACTCTCTAGGAGAGTGGGATGGTCTTCCATTTAAAAGTCATTCCACCAACTCTCTAGGAGAGTGGGATGGTTTTCCATTTAGTCATTCCACCAACTCTCTAGGAGAGTGGGATGGTTTTCCATTTAGTCATTCCACCAACTCTCTAGGAGAGTGGGATGGTCTTCCATTTAAAAGTCATTCCACCAACTCTCTAGGAGAGTGGGATGGTTTTCCGTTTAAAAGTCATTTCACCAACTCTCTAGGAGAGTAGGATGGTCTTCCATTTAAAAGTCATTCCACCAACTCTCTAGGAGAGTGGGATGGTTTTCCATTTAGTCATTCCACCAACTCTCTAGGAGAGTGGGATGGTTTTCCATTTAGTCATTCCACCAACTCTCTAGGAGAGTGGGATGGTCTTCCATTTAAAAGTCATTCCACCAACTCTCTAGGAGAGTGGGATGGTCTTCCATTTAAAAGTCATTCCACCAACTCTCTAGGAGAGTGGGATGGTTTTCCATTTAGTCATTCCACCAACTCTCTAGGAGAGTGGGATGGTTCTCCATTTAGTCATTCCACCAACTCTCTAGGAGAGTGGGATTGTCTTCCATTTAAAAGTCATTCCACCAACTCTCTAGGAGAGTGGGATGGTTTTCCATTTAGTCATTCCACCAACTCTCTAGGAGAGTGGGATGGTTTTCCATTTAGTCATTCCACCAACTCTCTAGGAGAGTGGGATGGTTTTCCATTTAGTCATTCCACCATCTCTCTAGGAGAGTGGGATGGTCTTCCATTTAAATGTCATTCCACCAACTCTCTAGGAGAGTGGGATTGTTTTCCATTTAGTCATTCCACCAACTCTCTAGGAGAGTGGGATGGTCTTCCATTTAAAAGTCATTCCACCAACTCTCTAGGAGAGTAGGATGGTCTTCCATTTAAAAGTCATTCCACCAACTCTCTAGGAGAGTGGGATGGTTTTCCATTTAGTCATTCCACCAACTCTCTAGGAGAGTGGGATGGTTTTCCGTTTAGTCATTCCACCAACTCTCTAGGAGAGTGGGATGGTTTTCCATTTAGTCATTCCACCAACTCTCTAGGAGAGTGGGATGGTTTTCCATTTAGTCATTCCACCAAATCTCTAGGAGAGTAGGATGATCTTCCATTTAAAAGTCATTCCACCAACTCTCTAGGAGAGTGGGATGGTCTTCCATTTAGTCATTCCACCAAATCTCTAGGAGAGTGGGATGGTTTTCCATTTAGTCATTCCACCAACTCTCTAGGAGAGTGGGATGGTTTTCCATTTAGTCATTCCACCAAATCTCTAGGAGAGTGGGATGGTTTTCCATTTAGTCATTCCACCAAATCTCTAGGAGAGTGGGATGGTTTTCCATTTAGTCATTCCACCAACTCTCTAGGAGAGTGGGATGGTTTTCCATTTAGTCATTCCACCAACTCTCTAGGAGAGTGGGATGGTTTTCCATTTAAAAGTCATTCCACCAACTCTCTAGGAGAGTGGGATGGTTTTCCATTTAGTCATTCCACCAACTCTCTAGGAGAGTGGGATGGTTCTCCATTTAGTCATTCCACCAACTCTCTAGGAGAGTGGGATGGTTCTCCATTTAGTCATTCCACCAACTCTCTAGGAGAGTGGGATGGTTCTCCATTTAGTCATTCCACCAACTCTCTAGGAGAGTGGGATGGTTTTCCATTTAGTCATTCCACCAACTCTCTAGGAGAGTGGGATGGTTCTCCATTTAGTCATTCCACCAACTCTCTAGGAGAGTAGGATGGTTTTCCATTTAGTCATTCCACCAACTCTCTAGGAGAGTGGGATGGTTTTCCATTTAAAAGTAATTCCACCAACTCTCTAGGAGAGTAGGATGGTCTTCCATTTAAAAGTCATTCCACCAACTCTCTAGGAGAGTAGGATGGTCTTCAATTTAAAAGTCATTCCACCAACTCTCTAGGAGAGTGGGATGGTTTTCCATTTAGTCATTCCACCAACTCTCTAGGAGAGTGGGATGGTTTTCCGTTTAGTCATTCCACCAACTCTCTAGGAGAGTGGGATGGTTTTCCATTTAGTCATTCCACCAAATCTTTAGGAGAGTAGGATGGTCTTCCATTTAAAAGTCATTCCACCAACTCTCTAGGAGAGTGGGATGGTCTTCCATTTAAAAGTCATTCCACCAACTCTCTAGGAGAGTGGGATGGTTTTCCATTTAGTCATTCCACCAACTCTCTAGGAGAGTAGGATGGTTTTCCATTTAAAAGTCATTCCACCAACTCTCTAGGAGAGTGGGATGGTCTTCCATTTAAAAGGCATTCCACCAACTCTCTAGGAGAGTGGGATGGTTTTCCATTTAGTCATTCCACCAAATCTCTAGGAGAGTAGGATGGTTTTCCATTTAGTCATTCCACCAACTCTCTAGTAGAGTGGGATGGTCTTCCATTTAAAAGTCATTCCACCAACTCTCTAGGAGAGTGGGATGGTTTTCCATTTAGTCATTCCACCAACTCTCTAGGAGAGTGGGATGGTTTTCCATTTAGTCATTCCACCAACTCTCTAGGAGAGTGGGATGGTCTTCCATTTAAAAGTCATTCCACCAACTCTCTAGGAGAGTGGGATGGTCTTCCATTTAAAAGTCATTCCACCAACTCTCTAGGAGAGTGGGATGGTTTTCCATTTAGTCATTCCACCAACTCTCTAGGAGAGTGGGATGGTTTTCCATTTAGTCATTCCACCAACTCTCTAGGAGAGTGGGATGGTCTTCCATTTAAAAGTCATTCCACCAACTCTCTAGGAGAGTGGGATGGTTTTCCGTTTAAAAGTCATTTCACCAACTCTCTAGGAGAGTAGGATGGTCTTCCATTTAAAAGTCATTCCACCAACTCTCTAGGAGAGTGGGATGGTTTTCCATTTAGTCATTCCACCAACTCTCTAGGAGAGTGGGATGGTTTTCCATTTAGTCATTCCACCAACTCTCTAGGAGAGTGGGATGGTCTTCCATTTAAAAGTCATTCCACCAACTCTCTAGGAGAGTGGGATGGTCTTCCATTTAAAAGTCATTCCACCAACTCTCTAGGAGAGTGGGATGGTTTTCCATTTAGTCATTCCACCAACTCTCTAGGAGAGTGGGATGGTTCTCCATTTAGTCATTCCACCAACTCTCTAGGAGAGTGGGATTGTCTTCCATTTAAAAGTCATTCCACCAACTCTCTAGGAGAGTGGGATGGTTTTCCATTTAGTCATTCCACCAACTCTCTAGGAGAGTGGGATGGTTTTCCATTTAGTCATTCCACCAACTCTCTAGGAGAGTGGGATGGTTTTCCATTTAGTCATTCCACCATCTCTCTAGGAGAGTGGGATGGTCTTCCATTTAAATGTCATTCCACCAACTCTCTAGGAGAGTGGGATTGTTTTCCATTTAGTCATTCCACCAACTCTCTAGGAGAGTGGGATGGTCTTCCATTTAAAAGTCATTCCACCAACTCTCTAGGAGAGTGGGATGGTTTTCCATTTAGTCATTCCACCAACTCTCTAGGAGAGTGGGATGGTTTTCCATTTAGTCATTCCACCAACTCTCTAGGAGAGTGGGATGGTCTTCCATTTAAAAGTCATTCCACCAACTCTCTAGGAGAGTGGGATGGTTTTCCATTTAAAAGTCATTCCACCAACTCTCTAGGAGAGTAGGATGGTCTTCCATTTAAAAGTCATTCCACCAACTCTCTAGGAGAGTGGGATGATTTTCCATTTAGTCATTCCACCAACTCTCTAGGAGAGTGGGATGGTTTTCCATTTAGTCATTCCACCAACTCTCTAGGAGAGTGGGATGGTCTTCCATTTAAAAGTCATTCCACCAACTCTCTAGGAGAGTGGGATGGTCTTCCATTTAAAAGTCATTCCACCAACTCTCTAGGAGAGTGGGATGGTTTTCCATTTAGTCATTCCACCAACTCTCTAGGAGAGTGGGATGGTTTTCCATTTAGTCATTCCACCAACTCTCTAGGAGAGTGGGATGGTTTTCCATTTAAAAGTCATTCCACCAACTCTCTGTCCATACAAACCCACTCCCTCTCCCTATCGCAGTCTCTATCACCAACCAGACTCTCAATATTTCCTTTCCTTCCTTTCCCATTCACAGTGTAATTTGAGCGAGGGAAGGACAAAAAGAAAAACAAACAAACAGTAGAGGGAAGCAGAGTGAGAGTGGAGCCAGGGAGGCAGAGCAAGAGGAGCACAGATAGCCATGCCTCATTGCCAGGCTGAACCTCTGGCTCTGGTTTGCTGCCACGCTGTTTCCGCTGATTGCGACAGGAGGCCCGCCCAGTCGCTCTGCAGAATCCATCTCTGTCCCAGCGCAGGGGGCAAGGGAGAGAGGGAGCAAGGGGAGGTTGTAGGCACCCATGGGAACTCACATAGTAGCCCAGCCAGATTCCTACTTCTCTCCCTGGCTGCCTCTCTCTCTCCTCAGCCCAGGCTGGACCTAGACTTGGCCTGCCAGGACATTCCTCCATCAGATCCACAATTAGGAAAAGTTATCTCGATAACATTGCTGAGATGGACATAGCCGCTGATTAATAATCTACATTTCCTTGGTTATATGACTTAGAGATTTACAGTAGAAATGTTGCAACAGACATCTGTTAGTGGTAAAGTATGTGTACCTGCTGGATGCTGATTACAGTATTCTCAGGCGGCAGGAGCCTTAGACCTACTGAGCACTGCACCATATCCAGAACCATCTAATTCCAACACAGTCTGCATGCAGGCAGCCTATAATGATCTGGCCCCAGATGTCCTGTGTTTCCTCTTCTACCACCCCACCCCCCCCCTGCTCTATTTCCAGACCCATCTCCATGGTGAGGGTTTAGAAAAGGACATGGTCTCCCGCATTGTCCTTTCAGAGGAATTCTGCTGTACACAGTTATGCCTGGCCTGGCTAACCCTTGGCAGAGATAGCACCTCTCACTGGGTGAAACATGAGGTGCGTCAGCGGGCAGGGCAGGGGGACGCGGGGGTCGCCAACACTCTTGTCTCTACTAATGAGGCCCGTCTGGTATCCGGAATGGGAAGGGGTCTTCTGGTTCGGGAGGGGGGTGGGGACGAGGTGGGGGAGAATTTGATACTCAGAGAGTAGAATGGGCGAAATCAGGACTCAATGATAATGTCCTTAACATGGTCCAGTTTTTTCCCTGAAAACCAAGTGTACCGATCTAATAGTCAGTCTTCTCTCGACAATTTGTAGTTATTCTGTGTAAACCACTTGTATTTGTGCATTGTCCCTACATTTAAAGACTCCTTCCAGCGATATTTTAAAACTTTTACTGTTGAAAAAGTTTAATTACAATTAAGTACAAAAAAAATATGCTATGAGCAAAATAGTGTTTTTTAGACACAACTGCAAACTTCAAGGAGTAGGTTATCTAGGAGTAGGTTATCTAGGAGTAAGGTCTGATGGGAATCCGTGATGTCATCGGCCTGCCCCCTTGCTTGAGGAACAATAGAAGAGCAACAGAGAACTACAGAGGAAAGCCCCACCCCCCGTTTGAGACCTATTGCCTTTAGTTAAGTAAAGCAGGTGCTAAATGATGTGCAAAGGAGAGTGGAGTGCCACTAAGATCAATTCTGTTCATCAATGTACTGTACCGGTCAAAGGTTTTAGAACACCTAGTCATTCAAGGGATTTCAACATAGCACTTGATGGTTTTTGCGACTGTACTTGAAGAAACTTTCAAAGTTCTTGAAATGTTCTGTTTTGACTGGCCGTCATCTCTTAAAGTAATGATGGACTGTCGTTTCACTTTTCTTATTTGTGCTGTTCTTGCCATAATTTGGACTTGGTCTTTTACCAAATAGGTCTATCTTCTGTAACCCCCCTACCTTGTCACAACACAACTGATTGTCTGAAACGCATTAAGAAGGAAAGAAATTCCCTGTTAATTGAAATGCATTCCAGGTGACGACCTCATGAAGCTGGTTGAGAGAATGCCAAGAGTGTGCAAAGCTGTCATCAAGGCAAAGGGTGGCTATTTGAAAAATCTGAAATATAAAATATATTTTGATTTTTTTAACGCTTTTTTGTTACTATGTGATTCCATATGCGTGGAATTTTCTACAGTGTAGAAAATAGTCAAAATAAAGAAAAACCCTTGAATGAGTAGGTGTTTTGATCACTTTTGACTGGTAGTGCACATGTTTGTGGCTTTGTGTCTTCAGACAAAGGACGACTAAAGAATTCACCCGGCGGCATTCCTCTTTTCCATCCTCCAGTCTGGTCACATCATGGCTCAGATCACGCACATCTCCTTCCTTCCCAGAGAGCTTAGCGGCAGGCAGAGTGTGTATTGTGTGTGATTGATTGTCTCGTATGGAAGCGATATGTCTTCTAATGAATGAGGGATTCCTGGCACCAGTTAATTAGTGTTGTGTAAGAGGATGTGATGTGTTAGAGAGCTGGAGGTCGCTACGCTAATACGGGTGCCAGTGATTATCTTCTGGTTACATGTGTCAGTGCGTGTGAAAGATACCACCTGGTGCCCGCTACACACAGGTCTATCACATATACATCAATTAACCACTTTTCTTTAACAGTGACAGTGTGTGTATGCTGCTATTTTGAGGGTGATATGCAAATTTGGCCTATCCGTCACTCACACTTTCTTCTGCCCCCCCCCCCCTCTTCCAATCTCTCTCTCCTCCTCTCTCTACCTCCCTCCCTCCCAATCGCTCCCTCTCGCCCAATCTCTCTCTCCCCTCTCGCTCTCTCCCTCCCTCCCAATTTCTTCCTCCCTCCCTCCCTCCCTCCCTCCCTCCCTCCCTCCCTCCCTCCCTGCCTGCCTCCCTCCCTCCCTCCCTCCCTCCCTCCCTCCCTCCCTCCCTCCCAATCTCTCTCTCTCTCTCTCTCTCTCTCTCTCTCTCCCTCCCAATCTCTCTCTGCCCTCTCTCTCTCCCTCCCAATCTCTCTCTGCCCTCTCTCCCTCCTTTCCAATCTCTCTCCCTCCCTCCCAATCTCCCTCCCTCCCAATCTCTCCCTCCCCCCTCCCTCCTTATCTCTCTCTTTCCCTCCCTCCCAATCTCTCTCTCACTCCCTCCCAAACTCTATCCCCTCTCCCGCTCTCTCTCTCTCTCTCTCTCTCTCTATCCCCCCTCCCAATCGCTCTCTCCCCTCTCTCTCCCTCCCATTCCAAATCCCTCCCTCCCTCCCAACATCTCTCTTTCCACTCTCTCCCTCCCAATCTCTCACTCCCTTCTCCATCCCTCATAATCTCTCTCTCCCCATATCCTTTCCTCACAATCTTTCTCCCCCTCTCTCTCCCCCTCCCAATCTCTCTCTCCCTTCCTCCCAATCTCTTTCGCCCTCTCCCTTCCTCCCAATATCTCTCTCCCCTCTCTCATCTCTCACCCTCTTTCTCTCTCTCTCTCTTTCTATCTCTGTCTCGCTCTAACCCCCCCCCCCCCCCCCCCCTCTCTCTGCAGCCACTCCAAATAGACGATAACTTCTGTGGGCAGGACTTCAACCAGCCCCTGGGGGGGACCAGTACCATCGAGGGTATGCCTCTGTTCGTGGACAAGGACGATGGTATGACGTCGGTGGCAGCCTATGAATACCGCGGCCACACTGTGGCCTTCGCCGGCACACGCAGCGGACGTATTAAGAAGGTAGGCCACTGGTGGATTCTGTGTGTTTGTGTGTGTACATGTGTTACCAACCTCTGGTTATGAGGATGAATTTAAAGTCTCTGACTCATTTCTGCCTGGTCACTGTTGAGCTGGAGCTCTAAGAAGCTGGTCTTTCAAAAGTTGTAGAAACTCCTTTGTGCTGGATGGGTGGATGTGATTGAGATCTCTCTAGACTCTCTCTGGAGTCTCTCTAGACAGACAGGTTGCTTCCCACAATGTACCAGCGCTCCAGCTTACACGTCTATAGAAGTTCCAGCGCCAGTTGGGACAGAGAGGACTAGTCGGAAATGGGATGTGCTTCACGGGTAACATCACTGCCGTATCTACTAGCTGCCCTAGCTGAACATGAGCACAATTCCCGCCTGCATTTTAAGCTATGCCTACCCAGACTCGGGATTTGTTGGGAAAGTTGTTTTTCTGAAGAGGACCCTCCCCGGAAACAAATGTTTTCCCCCTTTCCTAAGAGAATACGACATCCTCCACAGATCTAGTGCTCTTGTTCCTAGGTCTGGGATTCTAAGACTAACTGGAGTAGACCCACACATAGTGGGTTTGTCAATCACCGGCTTCTTCAGGCAATCGCTGTCGTGCTGTGAGCCACTGCTGTGCCTTCTATGGTGCTGTTTCCAGAGCTCTGGAGAACAGGAGAGAACAGGAGAGAACAGGGAAAACAGGGGAAAAGAGGAGAGAGCAGGAGAGAACATGGGAGTAGAGGAGAGAAGAGGGGAGAACAGTAGAGAACAGGAGAGAACAGGGGAGGGGGCAGGACTAGGTGTTGGAGTCCTTCACTGCCAACAGAGAGGACTCTAGGACGCCTCTCAGATGGTTCCAGACTATTAACACTGAGTAGAGGCTAAAAATGGCCTTGGTGGTGGGTTCCAGGTTTGGTCAGAACTCCACTAAAAGCTGAGAGTGAGTCGATTTGACAGTATCTTTGTAGGGTGATTATGAATATATGAAATGATTAGGTCATTTTATGTGTCAGATAATAGAGTAATATGTGACCCGTTTCAAGAAACTAGGGGTATGTCACACGTCACTACTTCACAGGAGAGGTATTTGAACATCATTTTAAAAACAAACTTGTCTGCCATCTGTAAACACAAATAAAATATTTAAATTACAAGCCTAGTTGGTTTAGCCACGGAAAAAGACAGGAACCTTCCTGCTACCCATGATTGGCTGAGATAATGCATGGGCTGGACATGCCTAGAGATGTGTTTGGATTGGTCTGCCATGTAGCATTCTTCTGTCTATAACATGAGCTGTAACAATATGTGTAGATAATCCGTGATACCGCAGCATTTTTGACAGATATAATGTTAGACATGGAGAGCTGTCAAAGTGTTGCTTCTGCTCTCAACAACATTGCTGCCATGAATTTAGCAGGCGCTATCGACAAAGATCAGTGGGAAAAAGTTGTGATGGACGACTTTCTGCACATCAGTGTGAACCGGAGTGATTTGACACAACAACGGGCCAAACAAGCTATAGCTAGCTACAAACCAAACTGAAAAGACACGCTGCCATGAAGCGTTCATTCATGTATACGGGTAAGAGTCTAGCGACATTTTCAGATACTGTATTATACTTTTCTGATTTTTTTCAGAAAGTCATTTTCATTGTCAGTTAAAGCGTACTGCTAGCTAGTAAACGTTAGCTTGCTGGCTTGCTAGCTAACATTATGTGTATGATCTGTGTAGTAATATTATTTGTATCTCAGAGCCATTTGCATTGCTAGTTATAGCCTAATGTTAGCTAGCTAGCTAACATTGAACCTAGTTGGTTAGTTTTAGCTACCTGCAGATTCATAGCTATGACAATCCATTTGAAATGTAGCTATAGGTTGGGATTATGGTTCATTGTTTTGCTAGCTAACATGTCTTAACAAAAGACTTCGCCAGATGATTATATGACCCATGAAGTTAGCCAGTTGTCTCTGGGATGAATACACCAGTTTTAGTCTTAAAATCTTTGGTTGTTTACTACACTACCTTTCTCACTCTGTTTAGCACATGGCCTCACATGTGATTCCTTAAAAATATGGGTGGGAGGGTGTGGCTTAAGAAGGCTTAAGAGGGTGTGAACGATGTTGAATGGGTGTAGACAAAGAAGAGCTCTCCAGTAGGTGTACGTACCAAAACACTGAAGGTCCATTTTCTCAAAAGTGGAGTTACAAGTTTATCAACTTTCAAAGCCATTACTTTCCCATTGTTCCTCAACTGCAGTGTATGATATACCATTTCGTAGTCACTACTTTTATCTAATGTAAAAAGAAACACTATTTAAAATTGCAACATAAGATGGAATTGAGGCGGTCGGTCACGTATGGAATGAATGCAACCACACATTCATACACACCAGCATGCACACCTGCATACACACTGATAGACACTGGACCATTATTCAGGCATTAATGCACACTAGTCTAGGTCTAGGACACACACACACACACACACACACGCCTCTCCTGTTTTGCTAAGTCGGCTGAAACCCAGTCCCATAGTCCTTGGTGCTGACCCCTGAGGTAGCGGTTGCTAGCTGTGGGTTTGGAGCGGTGCTTTTCTGTGGGCGTCTGTCTGCAGGCTGCAACCGGTTGGCCGGCAGGATGCTGGAAGGGGATGTGGAGGCTGGGGGGGTGGAAGCTGGGGGTGGGATGGATCAGTAGATCTCAGAGGGAAGATATCCCTTCCACAATCGGAATCCCATTTCCCCTTTGCCACCATCTCTTCCTGTGTGGAGGCCAAGTGCTGGGTGGTGGGGCACAGGCTGCCGGAGTTATC
This sequence comes from Oncorhynchus mykiss, assembly GCF_057628025.1. Lineage (NCBI taxonomy): Eukaryota > Metazoa > Chordata > Actinopteri > Salmoniformes > Salmonidae > Oncorhynchus > Oncorhynchus mykiss. Next base: position 59,810,450 of record NC_143030.1, on the reverse strand, counting down.
ACACACAGATCGATGTAGTGCTGTACATACAGGAACAGAGACTGTTGACTAGCTGGCTGTGGCTAGGGAAGCATAGTCATCACTGCAGAGCAGAACCAGTCCCTCCTGAAGCCTCTCTTCAGGAGACCCTGACATCACAGTGTCCTACCACCAGGCCATCACAAACGGCTTGTCCTCTCTGATTATATACACATATAAACTGCAGTCCAATTCCATACAGTGGCATCAATGTAATTTTCTCCTGATTTGGTTTTGTTTGTTGATATGTTTGTTTGGCTTGTAATTGTAGTGGTTTGACGGTCGGGAACAGCCCATCTGGGGCGGGCGGGTGGGAGCAGAGCAGTGCTTCTGTGTGGAAAGTGGAGAGAGGAGAGTGTGTGGAGGGCCCCCCGATCGTTGTTGGCAGTCTTGTTTTATTGCTATTCATTTGGAGTTAAACTGTGCGCCGTGCCCTAATGAAATGTAAAGTTGCAGTCTATTGATGGGAGGCTTTGGGGTCTGATAGCGGCTCATTGGAATTCGCCCAATCCTCCCGTTGCTACGGCTGCAAGGCCCTTATTGACTCATCTGTATGAATATATAATCACAGGCGTAAATCTTAGCAGGCGTCGGAGGCAGCGGACGGCTGGATGTGTGCAAATGCAACTAGTCTAGTACTGGAGGGGAAATATGGGACACACCAGATGATGTGTGTGTGTTTGGGTAAAGCCTCCACACACAAGGATTCATATGGTATTTCTCTCAAATGTGCACACATTTGTTAACATCCCTGTTAGTGAGCATTTCTCCTTTGCCAAGATAATCCATCCACCTGATAGGTGTGGCATACAAAAAAGCTGACTAAACAGCATGGCTATTACACAGGTGCACCTTGTGCTGGGAACAATAAAAAGGCCACTCTAAAATGTGCAGTTTTGTCACACAATACAATGCCACAGATGTCTTAAGTTTTGAGGGAGCATGTAATTGGCATGCTGACTGCAACTGCAGAGGTGTTGCCAGAGAATGTGATGTTCATTTCCCTACCATAAACCACCTCCAATGTTGCTTTAGAGAATTTGTCAGTACGTCCAACTGCCCTTACAACCGCATACCACGTGTATGGCGTTGTGTTTGCGAGTGGTTTGCTGATGTTGTGAACTGAGTGCCCCATGGTGCCGGTGATGTTATGGTATGGGCTGGCATAAGCTACGGACAATGAACACAATTGCATTTTATCGATGGCAATTTGAATGCATAGAGATACCGTGACGAGATCCTGAGACACATTGCCGTGCCATTCATACGCCACCATCACCCCATGTTTCAACATGATAATGCTCTGCCCAATGTCGCAAGAATCTGGAAGCTGAATTGTCCCTGTTCTTCCATGGATTGCATGCTCACCAGATATGTCACCCATTGAGCAAGTTTGGGATGCTCTGGATCGATGTGTGCGACAACATTCACTCAGGCCACAATCAACAGCCTGATCAACTCTATAAGAAGGAGATGTGTCGTGCTGCATGAGGCAAATGGTGGTCACTCCAGATACTGACTGGTTTTCTGATCCACGCCCCAAACTTTAAAAAAAGTATCTGTGACCAACAGATCTGTATCTGTATTCCCATTCATGTGAAATCCATAGATTAATGCCTAATGAATATGTTTAAATTGACTGATTTCCTTAGATGAACTGTAACTCAGTCAAATCTTTAAAATGGTTGCATTGTTTATATTTCTGTTCAGTATAGAATGTGCTCATATGGTGTTGTGATCCCTCTCTGTAGGATCAGCCAGTAGAGCTGGGATCACCAGGTCACTGTCTGTTATTTAATAGGACTCCTTAGCTTCACAGAACAGAGCTGCTGCTGCTTCACAAAGACACAGAGAGAGGAACTACCACATCTCCATAAAACCTGGAAAGCTCTCTCTCAGACTACTTCTATTTACAACCTGAGAATCACCCCTCAGCCCTCACAGCTCCTGCTAAATAGCCTCTCTCAGCCCTCTGAACCATTTCAACCGCCAAAGACAAAAGAGAGAAAATAAGGAAACAACAAATGCTGTCTGTTTTTTCCCCCAACCTGCTAGGCCTTACCTCCCCTCCCTCCTACCCAAGTGAGATCCGAACGACTGGGCCAATCTGCATATGGCACTGGCCTTGTTACCGTGCCGACGGGCTGAGTGGCGTGTGGCTGGCCCTATCAGGCCGTCTGTTCAGCCTCAGTGGCAAGGCTGATCTTGAGGCAGTGAAACATGCAGAGACTCCCAATTAACAACTCATACATAATGGAGCAAGGCTCACTCTCTTCCTTCTCTTTCCCTCTCTGGACTGGTTATATGCACTAGGACTAGGCAGTGTACACTACTTAGTATTTATCCTCCTCCACAGATCCTGGCCTGGGTAAGGATAGAGATATAGAGAGAGGGATGCAGAGGGATAGCCACAGCAAGGTTAGTCAGGGACCGTCCTACGTGGACAGACAGGATACAAGCTCCCCAGTGACCAGACCTTTATTGACGTAGCGCTGATGCTAATGTAATATCTGCATCTGTGTCTTTACTGTCACTGAGAACCAGACTAATTAAGAGACATGATATCTAAGGTAATGTACCATGTGAATCCTAATTAACGAAATAGCATTTGGAAATGGTGATGATGGAGTCGCCGTATCGGAAGTGCTCCAGTGATGACTGCGTGTTGTAAATGTCAGTTACGAGACTAATGGAAATGATGGATGCTCCCCTGGTGAGGAGCGTTTAACTAACGTTCAGCCTGCTGGACGTTGTCTCAATGTTGATCTGGTATATCGGGGATGGGATGATATCACTTTCAGATGATGGAGAGGAGAGGAGTTGGGATGATAGAGCGAGGAGAAGAGATTGATTCTCTCTTCTTTCCCTGATTCCCAGTAGAATGAGCACAAGGCACTGTGTAACAGCAGGGCTAGTTTGACTGGCTGGCTGACTGTATGAGAGGCTGTTCAAGAGGCTATTATATCAGCTGCCTATGATATTACCACCATAAGTGGTAAAAGTGGCTGGAGAATTAACATCCTGTCTGTAGCATTATCTCCCTCTCCCCCTATCCCTCTCCCCTCCCTTCCTCGTTCTCTGTAGCATTATCTCCCTCTCCCCCTATCCCTCTCCCCTCCCTTCCTCGTTCTCTGTAGCATGTCACCTTGAGCTTCTTCTCCTCTGTGGCGGCCTGGTTGCCCACAGCCCCGGTCCTCCAGAGAATTCCCTGTCAGAATAGCATGTCTCTCAGTATCCATGTGTGTGTGCGTGCGTGTGCGTGTTTGAATGTGTGTGTGTGTTTGCATATATGTGTGTGTGTGTGTGTGTGTGTGTGTGTGTGTGTGTGTGTGTGTGTGTGTGTGTGTGTGTGTGTGTGTGCGCGTGTGTGTGTGCAGGAATGTGAAGCACGGGCCTACTGTCCCACTCTTTCCCCCACTGTTAACCCAGGCCCTGTGTGTCCCCAGGCGCTCTCATTTGTTGACTTCTGCAACCGTAAAAGCCTTGGGTTCATGCATGTTAACATCAGAAGCCTCCTCCCTAAGTTTGTTTTACTCACTGCTTTAGCACACTCCGCCAACCCTGATGTCCTAGCCGTGTCTGAATCCTGACTTAGGAAGGCCACCAAAAATTTGGAAATTTCCATTCCCAATTACAACATTTTCCATCCAGACAGAACTGCTAAAGGGGGCGGAATTGCAATCTACTGTCGAGATAACCTGCAGAGTTCTGTCATACTATCCAGGTCTATGTCCAAACAGTTAGAGCTTCTACTTTTAAAGATCCATCTCTCCAGAATGAAGTCCCTCATTGTTGCCGCTTGTTATAGACCCCCCTCAACTCCGAGCTGTGCCCTGGACACCATATGGGAATTGATTGCCCCCCATCTATCGTCAGTGTTTGTACTGCTACGTGACCTAAATTGGGATATGCTTAACACCCCGGCCGTCCTACAATCTAAGCTAGATGCCCTCAATCTCACAAATTATCAAGGAACCTCCCAGGTACAACTCCAAATCTGTAAACATGGGCACCCTCATAGATATCATCCTGACCAACTTGCCCTCTAAATACACCTCTGCTGTTTTCAACCCGGATCTCAGCGATCATTGCCTCATTGCCTGCGTCCGTTATGGGTCCGCGGTCAAACGACCACCCCTCATCACTGTCAAACGCTCCCTAAAACACTTCTGCGAGCAGGCCTTTCTAATCGACCTGGCCCGGGTATCCTAGAAGGATATTGACCTCATTCCGTCAGTAGAGGATGCCTGGTTATTCTTTAAAAATGCTTTCCTCACCATCTTAAATAAGCATGCCCCATTCAAAAAATGTAGAACTAAGAACAGATATAGCCCTTGGTTCAACCCAGACTTGACTGCCCTTGACCAGCACAAAAACACCCTTTGGCATACTGCACTAGCTTTGAATATTCCCCGCGATATGCAACTTTTCAGGGAAGTCAGTAACCAATACACACAGTCAGTTAGGAAAGCAAAGGCTAGCTTTTTCAAACAGAAATTTGCATCCTGCAGCACTAATTCCAAAAAGTTTTGGGACACTGTAAAGTCCATGGAGAATAAGAGTACCTCCTCCCAGCTGCCCACTGCAAAGAGACTAGGAAACACTGTCACCACTGATAAATCCATGATAATCGAGAATTTCAATAAGCATTTCTCTATGGCTGGCCATGCTTTCCACCTGGCTACCCCAAACCCGGCCAACAATCAGCTGGGCTAGACAATCTGGATTGTTACAACCCCTATTGTTACAACCCCTATTACTAGTCTGTTCAACCTCTCTTTCGTATCGTCTGAGATTTCTGGAAAGCGGACGCGGTCATCCCCCTCCTCAAAGGGGGAGACACTCTAGACCCAAACTGTTACAGACCCATATCCATCCTTCCCTACCTTTCTAAAGTCTTCAAAATCCAAGTGACCAAACAGATCACTGACCATTTCAAATCCCACCGTACCTTCTCCGCTATGCAATCTGGTTTCCGAGCTGGTCACAGGTGCACCTCAGCCACGCTCAAGGTCCTAAACGATATCATAACCGCAATCGATAAAAGACAGTACTGTGCAGCCGTCTTCATCGTCCTGGCCAAGTATTTTGACTCTGTCAATCACCATATTCTTATCGGGAGACTCAACAGCCTTGGTTTCTCTAATGACTGCCTCGCCTGGTTCACTAACTACTTCCTGTTGTCCGGACCTCTGTCAGTCTCTATGGGGGTGCCACAGGGTTAAATTCTCGGGCTGAATATTTTCTCTGTATATATCAATGATGTCGCTCTTGCTGTGAGTGATTCTTTGATCCACCTCTATGCAGACAACACAAATCTGTATACATCTGGCCCTTTTTTGGACACTGTGTTAACAAACAAGCTTCAACGCCATACAATACTCCTTCCGTGGCCTCCAACTGCTCTTCAATTCTAGTAAAACCAAATGCATGCTCTTCAACCGATCGCTGTCCGCACGTTAGCATCACTATGAACGGTTCTGACTTAGAATATGTGGACAACTATAAATACCTAGGTGTCTGACTAGACTGTAAACTCTCCTTCCAGACTCACATTAAGCATCTCCAATCCAAAGTTAAATTGAATCGGCTTCCTATTTTGCAACAAAGCCTCCTTCACTCATTCCAAACATACCCTCGTAAAACTGACTATCCTACCGATCCTTGACTTCGGCGATGTAATTTACAAAATAGCCTCCAACACTCTACTCAGCAAATTGGATGCAGTCTATAACAGTGCCATCCGTTTTGTCACCAAAGCCCCATATACTACCCACCACTGCGACCTGAATGCTCTCGTTGGCTGGTCTTTTCTACATATTCGTCACCAAACCTACTGGCTCCAGGTCATCTATAAGTCTTCTGCTGCTAATGACTGGAACGAATTGCAAAAATCACTGAAGTTGGAGACTTATATCTCCCTCACTAACTTTAAGCGTCAGCTGTCAGAGCAGCTTACCGATCGCTGCAGCTGTACACAGCCCATCTGAAAATAGCCCATCCATCCAATTACCTACCTCATCCCCATATTTGTTTTTGTTTTTCTGCTCTTTTGCACACCAGTATTTATACTTGCACATCCTCATCTGCACATATATCATTCCAGTGTAAATTGTAATTACTTTGCAATTATTGGCATATTCATTGCCTTACCTCCTTACTACATTTGCACACACTGTATACAGATTTGTCTGTTGTGTTATTGACTGTACGTTTGTTTATCCCATGTGTAACTCTGTGTTGTTGTTTTTGTCGCACAGCTTTGCTTTATCTTGGCCAGGTCGCAGTTGTAAATGAGAACTTGCCCTCAACTGGCCTACCTGGTTAAATAAAGGTGAAAAAAAAAAGTGTTTTAATTTTCTTCCACCACAGTTCTTCCACCACCACCACTGTTCTTCCACCACTGTTCTTCCACCACCACCATTGTTCTTCCACCACTGTTCTTCCACCACCACCATGGTTCTTCCACCACTGTTCTTCCACCACCACCACTGTTCTTCCACCACCACCACCACTGTTCTTCCACCACTGTTCTTCCACCACTGTTTTTCCACCACCACCACTGTTCTACATAACTCTATATATAGTCCTATCTAAATCTACTCAACAAGGGGAAGACTGAAAAGTGTGGATGCCTTTATAAAGTGCTTGCGGAGTGAACTGAACTGAAAGGCTACAAGATTTTGCACTCTGGGGAGCTGACATGGTGGTGTGGTAGGGGTTCTTGATGCAGACCGAGCTCCAGGACTCTGTGTGAGGTTGTCAGTTCCACTCCCAGGTGGGGTATTACTTGATATATTACTTAAGTGTCCTTGAGCCCGGCTGGCTTCCTGTTTGATATCCGTTAATAGAGCTAGATGGTGATATTAGTGAGCCGTACTGAATAATTACATTTTCATAAGCAAGCTGGTTGGGAGGCTGGTGAGAAACATTAATCAATTTATCGACTTGTGATTTGAATACACCTCTGCATGTACCGATAGCTGTTTAGCTAATCTAATATTTCCCCCCATATTCAGGCTCTTTAGTTGTATGTGGTAAGGGGAGGCTAGTGCTCCAGACACCACATACTGTAGTGATGTCTACTGTCAGGTGCCATGGGCCAAATCAAGCTGTCTATTGAACACACTGACTAATCCCTGGCATGGCGGTACACTTTGGTGTATGTGTGTGACCCGGAGATGGAACTCAAGGTGTGTGTGATCTAGGGAGAGGGCAGTGTTGATACATACCCCTGACTGTGTTGTTGCAGCTGTGGCCTCTTCATATGAGGGCAGTGCACACCTGATGCCATGCACAGCTGCTGATTCATCAACGGTTTGCTATCCCCACATAACTGTGCCCCCCTGACATCACACTCCCAACTACAGACAACTGTGTGTGTGTGTGTGTGTGTGTGTGTGTGTGTGTGTGTGTGTGTGTGTGTGTGTGTGTGTGTGTGTGTGTGTGTGTGTGTGTGTCCCGTTCCAGAGGAAGAGAAGATCAACTGTTCCCCTCACCTGCCCCATCTGTCTATTCTTCACATAAGCTATACAGTACACACAGCCTGTCGGTTTGTCTGCTTCGTCACATGTTCAGTCAGCCACAGCTTGGTGGGTATCAAACACTCACATGCATGTACGGCTCGTTGACATTGTAACACACACTCTTTAGCTAGCATGCTGTTACGAGAATCGGTTCAGCCAACAATAGCATGGCACATATGTCAGACAGCGACAGTGTTATATTCTACTGTACCCCATTGTTGTCCTGTTATTCATTAGACTACCTGTGAGTATTCAGACACTGTGTCCGACAGCATTCAGTCTGGACTCAGGAGAGGAGAGAATCCCTCCTATGTTATTAACCTCATATTGATAGATGGTGTCTGAGACAGCTGTTGTAGACGTGCTTCACAAACTTCTGTAGATTACTTTGTAGTGGCCCTGTCATCTTCCTATTTTATGAAACGCTTGCTTAGCTTTGAAGTTTCCATCACCAAGAGAGACATAGGCATGTGGGTATTCTGGGATGACTGAACACACACATATGCTGATCCATGTGTCAGGGCTGAGCAGACAAGACTAGAGCCCATTGTTGATGGAGACGAGCCTGTAGATTTTCCACTCATCAGTTGTGTGATTATCAAGTAGACATTTCTGGAGAGGCTTCTGCAATCAGAACACTGGGGCACTTGAACACACACACACACACACACACACACACACACACACACACACACACACACACACACACACACACACACACACACACACTTACACTTACACTCTACCTTTAAGTTGTTTCCATCCTTCCCCAGCTCTGGTTCATCATTCTATTTGACTGTCAGTCCATAAGTCAGTGTGTCTATTTGTCGGTCTGTCCGTGGTTTTCCACAGTGCTAGGTGTCAGGTGAAGCTAGAGGTTGTGAGGTTGTGAAGTTCACACAACCCCCTTCACCTCCACACTTTCAGCTAGCTCTGGCCTTTGATCTGCTCTGCCTGCCAGCAGCCAGCCAGCCAGCCTGCCAGCCTGCCTGCCTGCCTGCCTGCCAGCCTGCCTGCCTGCCAGCCTGCCTGCCTGGTGGGAGGAGTGATTGCTCCTCCATTGCATAGAAAAGAGTGAGTGTGTTGCTCTGCTCGGTGTGTCAAAAGACACAGCCTGGAGACATTCAAAACACGTCCATAAACGGTAGCCATGGCGGCTGAGGCTTTTTTTTTCCGCTTTTGAACTTTTTCCACAGAGCTGGAAGAGGGAGGGCTGGCTGATTTAGCATTCCTCTGCAGCGGAGAGAGAGAGAGAGAGAGAGAGAGAGAACAATCTAAAAGATAACCATAGGTAGTATAATTCTCCAATCTGTTGGCCCTGACTGTGCCAAGAAGCTCCATTGTGCCTGAGACACTGATGGCGTTAGATTACTGAGCCTGATATCACAGTGCCACTCTCAGCCTCTCCATGGCTAAAAGAACAAGTGTTGTCAGCTCCCCCCTCTCCCCCCTCCCAACCAAACAATGCTCTACTCCCCAGGCTTTTGGTTCCATTGTGGTGGGAACAATGCCTTACAGCAGAAAGGCAAGCGAGTGGTGCGGTGAGTGTAATCTCCCTGTGCTGTGTTGTACTGTACTGTGCTGTGAGGAGGGGAGCGAGTCAGAGCAGACATGGGGACTGAGGCGGACGGCGGGGCTATGCTGGGGCCTCTTCTTTGCTTAATTAAAGCGCACAGAGACTTGGCAGGCTTCCTGACACAGCCCAGTCATGTGAGGGTAAGGTGGTTAGGGGGGAATGTAGGGTACTGTTTAGAGCCCCCTCCCTCTCCTCTCCGCTCTGCTCCTCCCCTATGGGTCATAGTCATAACGTGGTGGTTCTGTGCTGTGTGGGCAATGTAATGGGTTGTGGTTTGGTTTGGTTGGAGAGGAAAGGGGAGATTAAGACTGAGCTGTCGCCACCTCCCTCTCTCTCTCTCTGGGCACACAGTGCCACACACACATATTATACCCCACAGTTCACAAGAACAATTCATGTACTCCCCAGTCCCCATCTCATATTGAATTGCACTTACCACCTATTTTATTTGTCTGTGAAAAAAGCATGACTAGTTTGTAAATGTAGTGTACAGATTATTTGTCTGCAGTTTGTGTATGAATCATGGTTGGCCACCATGTTAATGCATAGGCACAGAGTGTACATCTGATTTACTGTGTGTGTGTGAGTCAGTCCCTGAGTCTCTCCATCTGTCTGTGTGTCTTCATGTGTGTCGACATACATGTGTGTGTCTACAGTATCATATGTGTGTGCCTCCGGTGTCAGCTCCGTGCTCCCCTTACACACCCTCCCTCTCTAACTGGGATTAGTCCACTCAGGCCTGTCAGTGGGCTATGGGGCTGCAGAGCAGTGTGTGGAGCTGAGGGTGTGTATGTGGGTCTGTGTAGACGAGAGAGGATTGGGATGCTTCTGGTCACCATCTGAGCCAAGCACGAGTTGTTTTGGCTTTGATATTACAGAGGGGCCCTTTCTGCTGTGGGGTGAGAAGTGGTCAAATACAGGGAGTGTGTGACTGTGAGTGTGTGCAAGTGTTAATGTGCGTGTTAGTGGGCTCGTAGTAGAGATTATAGGGGAAGACTAGGGTTGTGACGATTATGACATTTTGGGTAACAATGAATTGTCATGCAAATGGCCACGGTTATTGTCATAATTGTCATTTTTGTTGAAAATGGTTTTGAGCATGTAATGCATCATAATGCATCTTTGGAAACTGGCTACGACATACCTAATGAATACCACAGCTACATACCTAATGAATACCACTACGACATACCTAATGAATACCACAACTACATACCTAATGAATACCACTACGACATACCTAATGAATACCACAACTACATACCTAATGAATACCACCTCGACATACCTAATGAATACCACTACGACATACCTACAGAATACAACACAGCTTTGGTGACACCCCTGTCTCAAAAACAAAATTGTTTTTGACCGCTTGGAACTTTTGGGAATAATGCTTCTCCTCCCGACCGTGCCATTCTGCTCGCAAAATTATTACCAACTCTACCCACTTAATGTAAAAATTAAAAAGTGTTATTGGGTAAACTATATCTACTTCAATATAATGATGAATCCACTCTTCTCATGAAACTAATGTAGTAAGATGATTATGACCCCAAAAAATGTTGGTTTGCGGTTATTGTCCATAATTGTCGGTTACACGATTATATGATAATTGTGCCAGCTCTAGAGAACACATCCTTAATCCCTCTGCTGAAGAGTGTTTCATACCAATCAGTGTCATACCACACACATTCAGGCTCCTCAGTATGTATACAACATTTGTGTAAGATGACTTAACTAGATAATTATTCTGTTGAGGATCTAACGTACACAATGTCTTCAAGGGCGGGATTTCTCAAGTATTACATATTTCTATACTTATGGTTCTCATGTAAACATAGTCAATTGTTTTAAGGCTTATCCTATCAGTGCTGTAGCCTGTAGTGCCCATACCATACCGTTGGCTGATCATTGACTCCCTCTCTGCATTCTGGGAAATAGGATGTTTTCTGAGGGGTTGAACGAAGTGCAGCTTGTGACCTATGAGATCAACTCCCAATCAGATGACTGCTCACATTCCAGGAGTGTCACAGGCATGTGCATGCTCGTACACACACACACACACACACACACACACACACACACACACACACACACACACACACACACACACACACACACACACACACGTTTACATTACTTGTTAGGACTTTTTGGGGAGTCAAAAATTATTCCCATTCAAAATCATATTTTTCCGAAGTCCTAAACCTAATACTAAACCTAATACTAACCCTAGCCTAATCCTAAACCTGTCTAGGCCCCTTACTTCTTTCAATCTTTCACTGCAGCCCTTAACAAAGAGCTGTAGTAAGTTACAGAATGGGTGGCAATAAATAAGTTATTCCTAAATATATAAAAAACTAAAAGCATTGTTATTGGGACATATCATTCACTAAACCCTAAACCTCAACTGAATCTTGTAATGAATAATGTGGAAATTGAGCAAGTTGTGGTGACTAAACTGCTTGGAGCAACCCTGGATTGTAAACTGTCATAGTCAAAACATGTTGATACAACAGTAGCTAAGATGGGGAGAAGTCTGTCCATAATAAAGCGCTGCTCTGCCTTCTTAACAACTCTATCAACAAGGCAGGTCTTACAGGCCCTAATTTTGTCGCACCTGGACTACTGTCCGGTCATGTGGTCAGGTGCCACAAAGAGGGAGTTAGGAAAATTACAGTTGGCCCAGAACAGGGCAGCACGGCTGGCCCTTAAATGTACACGGAGAGCTAACATTAATAATATGCATGTCAATCTCTCCTGGCTTAAAGTTGAGGAGAGATTGACTTCATCACTACTTGTATTTGTAATAAGTATTGACATTTTGATTGCACTGAGCTGTTTGTTTAAACTACTAGCACACAGCTCAGACACCCATACACACCCCACAAGACATGTCCAGAACAGACTATGGGAGGCATGACTTCATGGAACTCTATTCCACACCAAGTAACTCATGCAATCAGTAAAATCAAATTGAAAAAACAGATAACAATACACTTTATAGAACAGCAGGGATTGTGAAGAGACACACAGGCACAGACACACGCATACACACACACACACACATGATAACATCCGCACTATACACACACGTACACATGGATTCTGTGTTGTAGGTATGTGGTAGTAGAGTAGTATCCTGAGGGTGTTGTGAAATCTGTTGTAGAATGTAATGCAATGTTTTTAATTGTATATAACTGCCTTAATTTTGTTGGACCCCAGGAAGAGTAGCTGCTGCCTTGTCAGCAGCTAATGGGCATCCATAGTAAATACATACCTAACCCTTACGCTGACCTTAACCCAAAACCTAACCCTTACGCTGACCTTAACCCAAAACCTAACCCTTACGCTGACCTTAACCCAAAACCTAAACCTTACGCTGACCTTAACCCAAAACCTAACCCTTACGCTGACCTTAACCCAAAACCTAACCCTTACGCTGACCTTAACCCAAAACCTAACCCTTACGCTGACCTTAACCCAAAACCTAACCCTTACGCTGACCTTAACCCAAAACCTAACCCTTACGCTGACCTTAACCCAAAACCTAACCCTTACGCTGACCTTAACCCAAAACCTAAACCTGGTCCAGGAGGGGCTTCTCCGCTGTTACTAAGCAAAGCTAGATTTTGGAAGAAGTTAACCACTTAACTAGAGAGCTAACTAGCTACTAAGTTAACAAGCCAAATGTATAACTGCAGAGCATTTAGCACATTTTAGACAATTAACTTAATAGTTGTAAGATATCTAGCTGGCAAACATTTAGTTGTGAATTCCATACTGTAGTTAGATCACCTGGTGCCTGCTGCACAACAGTGAGTGACTCACAAGGCTCCGATCTCTCGTTGTTGTGTGCTTGTAAACAAACAGCACGTGACTGGGGACTACCGGAAAGCTTCATAATAAAAAATGATGTGTCAGGTGAAATGAAGAATGCAATCTGTTTTATCTCCCAATGTATTGCACAAGTTGACAGCAGGAATTTACTTAAAAAGTAGCTACCAGTATTCAAAGTTGAGGTGTGGCTCTCGGTCACATATTCTCTGACGTCTGATAGAACAATCCCTTCTTGTATCATCATGCTGTTGTATCATAAGATCCTGTGATTCTACCCTGGTCACATTTGACCTCAGCCTCAGGGGTCATGACCTAGTTATTTAGTAACCCACTCTCATCGGTTACGCTTCCTGATTTTCTTTCATTGCAGATTCACTGTCAACTATCTACCATATCCTCAACACACGTCTTCCATGCTCCACTCCACCCTCCACCTCTCTATTCCTCTGTATCCCCAGTCAGTCGTGTGATGTGTGGTGTCCTTCATGTCCTTCTCTGCCTGCCCTACATCCATCCATCCTCTCACCCCTCTTCATTGTGCTTCTCCTCTGTTTAATGTGGGATAGCGAGGAGCAGCGAGGGGGTTGCCACTCCTTTGATAAAACATAACACAGGGGTTAATCCAGCAGATTAAAGTCCATTTGAAAGCACTGAAATTAATATATAATAGTTAATGCTCTGATTCATTTGAAAGGGTGAATTAGACATCTCTAAAAGCCCAGCTTAAAGAGTGTCTTAAAGTCACATGCAAAGTTAATTGTTTTCCAGTGATAAAACCTGTAACAATATAGAGGAAAATTGAAGGTAGTATTGCGTTGATGAACCAACTTGGTGAGATGCCAAATTGCAACAGTAAAAATGTCATCCCCCACGATTGACACAGTGCAAGAGTTTTGTCCAAATTGGGCCAGTGCTGTCTGAGATATCTCGTGTGACTAATGAACGAACGGATGGACGGAGTCAGATCCACAGTCCCCTTCTCGATTTCATTGTGGGGGACAATTATGGCTTTGGAAGATGGATGTAATTGTGTTGAGATCCTCTGATCACTGGGGTTTGACCACAGGGCCATGCCCTTATAGGGCCAAATATATCACTACTGTACATACCCCATGCTGCTATAGCATGGGATTTGTCAGTGGTACCTTTTAACCCCAAGAGGAGGTGATGGAGAGCTTCTGCTATTGGACGGGCTTGTGTGATCAACTGTACTGCCCTATAGTCCTAGTTGTGCCCTACTATTCAGTTCATGTATGGTATTAATGACTCTCTTTCCTCATGACATGAAACACTGCAGTGGTAGCCAGCATGTATTTCTGATAGTGATTCATTTTGTTGGTATGTAATAATCTCAATGGACAAACTGAAAGTTATAAGGACAGAGAGGGAGACCCCTGTAGCCCCCCTTCCTCCAAGACCATCTGCCTATTCTGGAGACATCAACCTGAGAGATGAGGCAGAGAGGTAGAGAGGGGGACAGAGAGAGAGATAGAGAGAGAAGTAGGGAGGAGAGGAGGACACTCCTCATGCCCTCCTGTGCCAGGCCAATCAGCCCACTGAGCCCGCTGGTCATGTATCTGGGTGCCAGCAGCTTTATGCCCAGACAACTGGCAGAGAGAGGGAAAGAGAGAGAGAGAGAGAGAGAGGGAGAGAAAGAGAGGAGGAGGGGATGAGGAGAGATGCTGAGTGATGGAAGGATAACAGATTCTTGGACGGCATGTGACTTGAGGTCCTGAAGGTGTGACATCAGCTTGAGCCTGACCCACACCTGCCTTTCTAATACCTCTCCCACCATGGCTTCTGGCCTGGCTGCATGTACAGCTGAAGTCGGAAGTTTACATACACCTTAACCAAGTACATTTAAACTCAGTTTTTCACAATTCCTGACATTTAATCCAAGTAAAAATTCCTTGTTTTAGGTCAGTTTGGATCACAACTTTATTTTAATAATGTGAAATGTCAGAATAATAGTAGAGAGAATGATTTATTTCATCACATTCCCAGTGGTTAAGAAGTTTACATTCCCAGTGGGTCAGAAGTCTTGCTTCAATATATCCACATAATTCTCCTCCCTCATGATGCCATCCCCATTTTGTGGTGCACCAGTCCCTCCTGCAGCAAAGCACCCCCACAACATGATGCTGCCACCCCCTTGCTTCACGGTTGGGGTGGTGTTCTTCTGCTTGCAAGCCTCCCCCTTTTTCCTCCAAACATAACGATGGTCATTATGGCCAAACAGTTCTATTTTTGTTTCATCAGACCAGAGGACATTTCTCCAAAAAGTACGATCGTTACGACTTTGAGCCATTCAGAAAGATTGAACCCCCACATGGGTGAGCCAACGGGAGTGACATCAAAAAGGAAAAAAACATGACATTTTCACTGTACAGCCACAGATGAGCCCTTCACACTTCATATGCAATGTCGGCAATGCACACAACACTAAATACCTCCTCCAAGCTAGCTAACCACTGTAGCTAGTATTGACACTATAATTAAATCACAATGGATTAGCTAGCTTCCATGAAACAGCTGCCTGTGTTAGCTGCCGAGTTGGTGCAGTGTTCTTACATAGTTGAAGTCGGAAGTTTACATCCACCTTAGCCCAATACATTTACTCTGTTTTTCACAATTCCTGACATTTAATCCTAGTAAAAATTCCCTGTTTTAGGTCAATTAGGATCAGCACTTTATTTAAAAAATGTGAAATGTCAGAATAATATAGTAGAGAGAATGATTTATTTCAGCTTGTGTTTCTTTCATCACATTCCCAGTGGGTCAGAAGTTTACATACACTCAATTAGTATTTGGTAGCGTTGCCTTTAAATTGTTTAACTTGGGTCGAACGTTTTGAGTAGCCTTCCACAAGCTTCCCACAATAAGTTGGGTGAATTTTTGGCCCTTTCCTCCTGACAGAGCTGGTGTAACTGAATCAGGTTTGTAGACCTCCTTGCTCGTACACGTTTTTTCAGTTCTTCCCATCAATTCTCTATAGGATTGAGGTCAGGGCTTTGTGATGGCCACTCCAATACCTTGACTTTGTTGTCCTTAAGCCATTTTTCCACTACTTTGGAAGTGTGCTTGGTGTCATTGTCCATTTGGAAGACCCATTTGTGACCAAGCTTGAACTTTCTGACTGATGTCTTGAGATGTTGCTTCAATATATCCACATAATTGTCCTACCTCATGATGCCATCTATTTTGTGAAGTGCACCAGTCCCTCCTGCAGCAAAGCACCCCCACAACATGATGCTGCCACCCCCGTGCTTCACGGTTGGGATTGTGTTCTTCTGCTTGTAAGCATCCCCCTTTTTCCTCCAAACATAACGATGGTCATTATGGCCAAGCAGTTCTATTTTCGTTTCATCAGACCAGAGGACATTTCTCCAAAAAGTATGATCTTTGTCCCCATGTGCAGTTGCAAACCGTAGTCTGGCTTTTTTATGGCGGTTTTGGAGCAGCGGCTTCTTCCCTGCTGAGCGTCCTTTCAGGTTATGTCGATATAGGACTCGTTTTACTGTGGATATAGATACTTTTGTACCTGTTTCCTCCAGCATCTTCACAAGGTCCTTTGCTGTTGTTCTGGGATTGTTTTGCACTTTTCCTACCAAAGTACGTTCATCTCTAGGAGACAGAACGCGTCTCCTTCCTGAGCGGTATGACGGCTGCATGGTCTCATGGTGTTTATACTTGCGTACTATTGTTTGTACAGATGAACGTGGTACCTTCAGGCGTTTGGAAATTGCCGAAACTGACGACTTCAAGGTCTTTGCTGTGTGTACACAAAAGAGACACTGTTCAGAAGTGCTAAGTACTGTCGGCAGGCAATCGTTTGACAATCCTACCGGTGTGTCTGAGTTTTAACTCTACCACCCTAGCACCTCTGTGTGTGTGTGTGTGTGTGTGTGTGTGTGTGTGTGTGTGTGTGTGTGTGTGTATGTGTGTGTCCGTGTGTGTGTGAGAGAAAGAGAAAGAGATAGATATGTGCATGCCTACATGCCTGTGTGTGTCTCTGCGTCCTCTCCCATTCACCCTTCCCTCTATCAGCAGTGACAATGTAGTAGACAGAATATAGTGCTGAGGAATTGTTATTTGATAAGATAACCAATGGAGTGTGAGTCAGTGTAATACCATTACTCTCCCTATTGGTGAGGCAGAGTGGAAGTGGTATTATTGACCAGTATAGTTAGATTCTCTCCTCTTTCATTCCCTCTCTCATTCTCTCTTTTAATCTGAGCATCCATCTACAGCAGCAGCTCATCCACCCGCATGGCAGACATCGCTTCCCACACACCCACAGCCAGAGAGAAGACGCAGCCACATTAAAGAGAGGCAGAGAGAAAAATGAACAGACAAAAATATCAAATTATCGCCTGCAATTAATTATCTGCAAGTAGAAAGACACAATAAAAGTGATAAAGGCCTCTTTATCTCCATCTTAACGGAGGAAAGATGGCAGCAGCATGTTATCACCTCCTTTGTATTCAATAGAAAACATTTTCTTTGCTATTGCATTGCAGAGTAAATGATGTGGGCTTATCGGATTAGGGATCTCTGGGTAATAAATACTGTTGTTTTATTTCCCTCCCCTCCTTAAACATGATTACTGTTTACAATTTGGCAATATTATTACAACACTCTATGGCAGCGCATATTTGCATAATGACTTGCTGTTTAAATCACTTGAATCTACTGGCTGAGGAAAGAGAGTGAAGAGAAATGCAGGCTTCTACTATTGTACCTTACTGTCCGTCCCCCTCCTTTTCTTTGGCTCTGATGTGCTCTCTCTCACTCTCTCTATCTCTCTCTCTCTCTAGCCCAGTCTATTTCTTTCTGCCTGACCCTCTCCTGGTCTCCCTAACTGTTTCCTGTATATATATGTATAATATATAATATATATGTATAATATATATATATATATTATATATATTATATATATATATTATATATTATATATATATACTGTATATATATATATATATATATATATATATATATATATTAGCTTCTCCCCCCCCCTCTCCCCCGTTCTAAACTTAATATATGTTGTACAGTACATCGTAATATGAGGCCATCCCCTGGTCTGACACCACTGAATGTTTTCCCGTGGACTTAAGTAAGTGTGTGTGCGTGTGTGTGTGGCATTCATTTTTCAGTCATAATGCCCTTTCTGGCTGCAGTGGTCTCCTCCACAGAGTTCCAGGGCATTTAACTCCTGCGTCCTGGTCATGTGAGCTGGCAACAGGCTGTGCATACACAACGCCCATTGGACTAATTAAAGTGTGTGTGAGGCAGCCTGGGTGCCCGTTCAGAGCAGACTAACTGATGGAGATTAGATCAGTATCTGGGTGTGGAACAAAGACCACTTCCTGCTCAACAGAGATATCAGTGTCCCAGCTCTACTGCCGAGCTGTCAGGGCTATACACACACAGTCGTGTGTGTGTGTGTGTGTGTGTGTGTGTGTGTGTGTGTGTGTGTGTGTGTGTGTGTGTGTGTGTGTGTGTGTGTGTGTGTGTGTGTGTGTGTGTGTGTGTGTGTGTGTGTGTGTGTGTGTGTGTGTGTGTGTGTGTGTGTGTGTGTGCATACGTGCGTAGGACATTTCTCGGGGACAGTAAACATTTTGAATAATTATCCCATCGAGAGACCAAGAAGAGGATGAAGGACAGACAAGTTATTTCTTCAGACTTCACGAAGGTAGCTATTATAACCTTGACTGTTTCCCAGAGCCTTCTGTAGTCTTGTGGCTGTAGGCAGCTCCAGGCCATGTCTGTCTGTCTGTCTGGCCACCACACCACCAATCACTGACATCTTGGTGCTGGGCCACATGGCCACAGACTAATCACATAACGCCAGAGACAGAGTTGATAAGTTCCTCTCCGTTACCACAGACGATGACCCAGCTCAGCAGACCCCGGTGGCATAGCTAACCAACAGACACAACAAACACAGACTCTACAATAACAACACTCCATCTCACTGGCTCGGTTTGACTTAAACACCTTTTTTCTCTTATCTGACCCAACTCTGACCCTATCATGATTACATAATAGAGTACATTACTACTTTGGCTCTCATACTCTCTCTATACAGTACTATCTACACATGTAATTTAAGTTTAGTCAGGCATCATTAGCTGATTAAGGCAGACAGTGGAAGGTGCAGTAGATTGTGTTTGAGGTTTTATTTGGTGATCTAAATTGATGATACAATTTACCCGGTGTCTCACAGTCTCCTCTGTGACATTTTTTTGAGGAAGATTAATCTAGAGAGAGTTGGACTGAAACACTGCAGAGTTCTCAGGCCTTAGGGGGTACTTTCTCTTCTCCACCGCTCATTCCTCCTATATATCGACCTGTATCATAATGATTTTCTTTTTCCTCAGTGCCAATCTCTCTCTCTCTTTCTCTTTCTCTCACTCTCTGTCTCACCCCCCCCCCCCCCCTCTCTCTCTCTCTCTCTCTCTGTCTGCCTTACTCACTGGACCCAAAACACAATTAATAGTTGCTGAAGGAATATTGGATGACAAATGAAAAAGACACACAGGTGCATTTGTGTTTGTTCATGGTGTTTGGCAGTGTGTGTTTGTGTGTAGGGTAGTGAGGTTAGCAGGTCTTTCCCCTCTTACTGTTGGGAGGTTTGTTCTCTTGGTTCTCTTATTGGCCATGAGGTAGCTGGGTCGTTCCACCAATTCGGTGGAAGTGTAACTAAAAAAGTTTGATTTCACCTAATTTTAACATTCTGTCACAAAGAGCACATGTTCAACTTGATAAAAAAACTAATTTTGCCATCTCAAGTGGTTAAATAAAAAAAGTGACTGTAGTACGTGGCTATTCGACAAAATGGTGAATAGCCAACTCTGCTATTTTGTTTGTTGTTTCGCATTGTTTGTAAATTATTTTGACTACCTCATGATAAGCTGTAGTCCACACTATCTACCGAAAGAGTTCTCATCTATATTATTTGTAGCCATCTATTTATCACCACAAACCGGCACCAAGACCGCACCCAACGAGCTGTATAAGGCCATAAGCATGATGCTCATCCAGAAGTGGTGCTCCTAGTGGCCAGGGACTTTAATGCAGGGAAACTTAAATCCGTTTTACCTCATTTCTACCAGCATGTCACATGTGCAACCAGAGGGAAAAAACTCTAGACCACCTTTAATCCACACACAGAGACGTGTACAAAGCTCTCCCTCGCTCTTCATTTGGCAAATCTGACCATAATTCTATTCTCCTGATTCCTGCTTGCAAGCTAAATCTAAAGCAGGAAGTACCAGTGACTCGCGCAATACGTAAGTGGTCAGATGTTACGGATGCTACACTACAGAAATGTTGTACTAGCACAGACTGGAATAGGTTCCGGGATTCCACCTCAGTCACCAGCTTCATCAATAAGTGCATCGACGACACCATCCCCACAGTACATTTCCCAACCAGAAGCCATGGATTACAGGCAACATCCGCTACGAGCTAAAGGCTAGAGCTGCCGCTTTCAAGGAGCGGGACACTAATCCAGACACTTTTAATAAATTCCGCTATGGCAGGGCTTGCAAACTATTACAGACTTCAAAGGGAAACCCAGCCGCGAGCTGCCCAGTGACACGAGCCTACCAGACGAGCTAAATGCCTTTCATGTTCGCTTCGAGGCAAGCAACACTGATCTCTTTCATGATCATGTGAAACGTCAATTTCTATGGAAATGCTGGGATGTGTTTTTCAATGATATTAAAGGTAATTATGATGCAACTATGACGGTGATACTATATGGATTACAATCATTATCATGAATATTAAGGCTATACGCACTACATTTTACACACATAGACACTCAACCATGCAAATTGGTAGAGTTATTATTTATTTGGACATCACACATTATAGACTTACTCTTATACAGACATCGTACACACTCACTAAATCACATCCAATATCATACACATCAACCTACTCAGATTTACTACACACATAATATCTTCTCTAAATTTTGTGGCATTGGCTTACAGGCACAGGGAAGGGAATTCTAAATATCAGACCTTTGAAAGCTCTAATTTTGACCGTCATAATACCTCTGATGGCAGTAACTTTACAAGCACTAATTATGGTCAATTTAGACTGAGAATAGTATCTAGTTATGGTAAGGGGTGGAAATAAGTATAGCCAGTTATAATTCTAATGGTTTAGCAGATTCTAAAAAAAGAAGATCAGTCTTTACATGGCTAAAAGAAAAGGAATATAAAATATACTGTTTACAGGGAACTCACTCTACATCCTTAGATTAAGTTGTGTGGAAAACGGAATGGGGTGGTGAAATAATTTTCTGTCATGGACAAAGGAACTCAATAGGTGTGATGATATTAATTAACAACGATTTCGCTCTGAATGTGCAAATAGTCAGGAATGATTCACAAGGAAGGTGGATCTTTTTGAATATGAAAGTGGATGAAAAAGAGATTTGTCTCATTAATCTGTATGGTCCAAATCAGGATGATCCACACTTCTTCTAAAAATATTTATACCAATTTATTGAACTTACAGGCCACAAACGATCAAATCATTAAAGTGTTAGACTATAACACAGTGTTAAGTACCTCAATGAACCGTAAAGGAAATCACTCTGCAAATCATCACCTTGCCCTTAAGAAAATCACAAATATTATGGACATATTAGATATAGTTGAAATTTAGAGACTAAAAAACCCTGACCTAGTGAGATATACATGGAGACTTAATCAAGCTAGTCGTCTTGACTACTTTCTTGTCTCTTTCTCTCTAAATCAAAGGTTCAAAAAGTTTTAATAGGAGACGGAATGCGATCGGATCATCATCTCAGCTTTCACATAACTCTTATAGAATTTCCACATGGACGGGGATATTGGAAATTTTATCAAAGTTTACTGGAGGACAGCTTATTTTTTTTTACCTTTTGCGACTAGGGGGCAGTATTTTCATTTTTGGATAAAAAATGTTCCCGTTTTAAACTGGATATTTTGTCACGACAAGATGCTCGACTATGCATACAATTGACAGATTTGGATAGAAAACACTCTGACGTTTCCAAAACTGCAAAGATATTGTCTGTGAGTGCAACAGAACTGATGTTACAGGCAAAACCCAGATAAAAATCCAATCAGGAAGTGCCGCATTTTTTGAAACCGCTTCATGCCAATGAATCCTTATATGGCTGTGAATGGGCTACGAATGAGCTTACGCTTTCTACGTATTCCCCAAGGTGTCTACAGGATTGTGACGTCTTTTTACGCATTTATGTTGATGAATAGCCGTAAGGGACCACATTGAGCAAGTGGTCACATGATGGCTCCTGCAGAAAATCTTGCGGAAAGTACTGAGGTAGCCATTTTTCCAATCGCTTCTTATGAGAAACCAATTGTCCCGACAGATATATTATCGAATAGATATGTGAAAAACACCTTGAGGATTGATTCTAAACAACGTTTGCCATGTTTCTGTCGATATTATGGAGCTAATTTGGAAAAAAGTTTGGCGTTGTAGTGACCGCATTTTCCGGTCGATTTCTCAGCCAAACGTGAAGAACAAACGGGAGCTATTTCGCCTACAAAAATAATCTTTTTGGAAAAAAGGAACATTTGCTATCTAACTGGGAGTCTCCTGAGTGAAAACATCTGAAGTTCTTCAAAGGTAAATTATTTAATTTGATTGCTTTTCTTATTTTCGTGAAAATGTTGCCTGCTGCTAGCAGAGCCTAGCATAGCATTATGCCATGATAAACTTACACAATTGCTTGTCTAGCGTTGGCTGTAAAGCATATTTAGAAAATCTGAGATGACAGTGTGATTAACAAAAGGCTAAGCTGTGTCTCAATATATTTCATTTGTGATTTTCATGAATAGGAAGATTTTCTAGGAAGATTTATGTCCGCTGCGTTATGCTAATTAGTTTGAGGCGATGGTTACGCTCCCGGATCCGGGTTTGAGAGTCACAAGAATTAACTAAGACAAAATCATTTATAACTTAATTTTTCCAGTATAATATAGGTTCAGAAAATCCCCTTATTGTTTGGGATACCTTTAAATGTACCTTCAGAGGTCATTCAATTCAATATAAAAAAGCAGTTTCTGGCTAAAGAGACAAGACTAACAAGGGAAATACATTAACTAATAGTACAGGTAGACAGCAATAAAAACGATACTACAGAGATACAAAAGTTAGAGGAAAAACAAAATTAACTTGAAGAACTTATTCAAGAACAATCCAATGTAATCTATCACAGGAATTAAACAAACTTGATGGAATATGTAGGAAAAATGCACAAAATTCTTCCTGAATCTCCAATACAGGAATGCTAACAAAAAGAATTAGCAGAAATTCGTTACTGAAGATGGCGTCATCTATGATTCTCCAAATTATGTTTTAAAAGAGGAAGCTAAATATTTTAGGCAGATGTTCTCTTTACATCCTCTCTCACTGAATGAAGATTATGGTAAGGAATTCTTTCCAAATAATGTAAAATTTGGAAAAATTAACAAATGTCCAGAAAGATCAGTGCAAAGGCCAAATTACAGAGGAATACATTTTTAAGGCTATTAAATCCTTTTAGTCTGTAAAAAAACCCAGGGCTTGATGACATACCGGTAGAGGTATATCAAGCTTTTTTTGATATACTAAAAGCTCCATTGTTAGATTGTTTTAATATAGACATGGTAGTCTGTTAGGTACTCAGCAGGAAGGTCTGATTTCTCTATTATTAAAACAAAACCCAGATGCCAAATACAAAGATCCAGTCTATCTAAAAACCTGGAGAACCCTTTCACTTCAATATTGTGATGCAAATATACTAGCGAAATGCATAGCACTCAGAATTTAAAGGGTTTTACCAAGTATTGTTCATCCTGATCAGACAGGTTTTTTACATGGACAATTTTTTTACCTTTATATAACTAGGCAAGTCAGTTGAGAACAAATTCTTATTTTCAATGATGGCCGAGGAACAGTGGGTTAATTGCCTTGTTCAGGGTTAGAACGACAGAATTTTATCTCGTCAGCTCAGGGATTCAATCTAGTCCAATGCTCTAACCACTAGGCTACCTGCCGCCCCGATACATTGGAGATAATATAGAACAACTACTAGAAATAATAGAACATCATGAAACATCTAAGAAGCCAGGACTGGTATTTATAGCGGATTTTGAAAAGGAATTTGATAAAGTACGTTTTTTCATTTTTTTCCCTCGATAATTCTCTTATAAAATGGGCAAAATAATGTATAGCAACCCCAGGTGTAGAATAGTAAATAACGGCTACGTCTCAGAGAGTTTTGAATTGTCAAAAGGAGTTAAACAAGGGTGTCTGCTGTCACCATATCTATTCGTTATGGCCATCAAAATGTTAGCTATTAAAATCAGATCTGATAACAACATTAGAGGATTAGAAATCCAAGGCTTAAAAACAAAGGTGTCCATGTATGCCGATGACTCAATTGTTATATTAGGTTCTCAAGCTAATTCCCGGCAATGTCCCACTGAAGATCTAGATAACTTTAAGTGTACGTATTACGCATTGGATCTTTAAAAACTTTTACATTACCCTGTAGTTTACCTATTAAATGGACTGATGGTGAAGTAGACATATTTGGTATTCATATCACAAAATATTTAAATAAGCTCTCCACAATGAATTTCAATAGAAAACTTGTAAAAATAGACACCGGTCTATTCATGGAAAAATTGCCCTGATTAACTCCTTTGTCATATCTCAGTTTACTCACTTACTTATGGCGCTGCCTACTCCTGATGATTCATTTTTCAAATCATATGAGCAAAAAATAGTTTGCTTTATCTGGGTCGCTAAACCAGACAAAATAATACGAGCCTATCTATATAATGAATATGAATTGATTGGGTTGAGATTATTAAATATAAAATAACTAAACCTCTCTCTAAAACCTTCACTTATTCAAAAGTTTTACTTGAACCCTAAATGGTTCTCAAGTAGATTACTAAGAAAACCTCATCCATTGTTTAAAAATTGCCTTTTGGCCTTTGTGTAGATAGTCGTGTCTCATTTTCGATTAATTGATAATGATACTTTTTTCAAAGTATCTATCTTTTTCAAACAAGCATTGCAGAGCTGGCTACAATTTCAATTTCATCCCCCTGACAAGATAGAAAAAATATTCCAACAAATATTGTGGCTGAACTCAAATATGCAGGTTGGTAAAATACCTGTATTTATGAGAAAGATGTTTGAAAAGGGTAATTTGTTCTTAAATTATATTGGAAATTGGAATGGTAGAGTTATGTCCTTCATGGAGTTATCAGAATTGTGCGGGTAGGTCTGCTCAATCCAAGAGTACAACCAATTGATTACAGCATTACCCCAAAATGGAGGAGGCAAGTGGCAGTGGGAGGAGGTAGGGAACGGGTCTGTCTGACTAACATAAAGGATCAAAACTGGTGGAGGAATAAAAATAGCATAAATAGGAAAGTATACCAGTTTCATTTGAGGACCAGGATGATGACAACTGTGCCATATAGATTGCAAAATAGTTGGGAAGAGATTTTTGATGTACCGATTCCATGGTACAGGGTGTATGAGTTGATAATAATGAAGTACGCAAATTTCAAGACTTCGTGCTTTTCAGCTAAAATTATAATATAGAATTCTTGCCACCAACAAAATGTTGAATATTTGGGGCATAAAATCATCGAAGCTCTGCAGATTTTGTTGTGAGGATACAGAATCAATAGACCAATTCTTTTGGTATTGCCCTCGGGTATCCTGTTTGTGGTCTCAGGTTCAGGAATGGATGAAAATGCATAGCATTGATCTAAAATTGACCCTAGAAATAGTACTGCTAGGAGATCTGAAGAGACCGGGTCAGTCAATTACTAATATACTAATACTCTTAGTAAAAGTATTTATCTTCAACTCGCAATCTGTGGATTCTATTCGATAGACTGAAATTGTACATTAAACATCACAGCATAGTTGAAAGACATACACTTCTGTTCAAAAGTTGTCACTTAGAAATGTCCTTGTTTTTGAAAGAAAAACAAAAAAAAATGTCCATTAAAATAACATCTAATTGATCAGGAATACAGTGTGGACATTGTTAATGTTGAAAATGACTATTGTAACTGGAAACGGCAGACTTTTTATGGAATATCTACATAGGCCCATTATCACCAACCATCACTCCGGTGTTCCCTGGTGTTCCAAGGCCCTAACCAAAATAGACAGAGGAGAGGAGTCGCCTCTTCACTGTTGACGTTGAGACTGGTGTTTTGTGGGTACTATTTAATGAAGCTACGAGTTGAGGACTTGTGAGGCATCTATTTCTCAAACTAGACCCTCTAATGTACTTGTCCTCTTGCTCAGTTGTGCACCAGGGCCTCCCAATCCTCTTTCTATTCTGGTTAGAGCCAGTTTAAAATTCAATATTAGTGAATTTTCTTTACTTAAAATATCAGAGGTACGCAAAATGCACTCATTTTGTTGAACGACCCGGCCATTATTGGTCTCAGACTGTCAACTCTGCTGTATTATTGTACATATATACAGTATCTACTGCTTGATTCTGCTGAATGATATTCTCTATTCATTTTGACGGTGGTGGTTCATGATATGTAAGTGTGTATATCATCGCTACAGTGTTACAGTATGCACATCATACACAAGGGCATACAGATACTCCAACGCACAGAGTCTGAATCCTCCTTCTCGCCAATGCGTCATATGAAGTAGCTCAGTAGTACTGTATGTCCTTGTGTTAACCCTACTCCCTGCCCCTGCCTCCCCTCTATCCCTCTACCCAATCTGCTAGAGATTGTCCCAGCACTAAGCACACAGAGAGCTAACCCTGGTCACGAGAGGGACAGCACCATCCTCCCAGCAGGCACTAGGGTGGGAAACGTGGGGTAAACAAATCTGTGGTGGTGGAACAGAAGGTGCAAGGCTATTATTCTCCTAAGCCTTGTCAGGGGGGTCCTGCAGGATTAGGCTAATCAGGACATCTCAGGCCCTGTTCTCCTCCTGTCCCGTATCCCTCCTCAGTCATCGTCATGGAGATGTCTGTCACTCGCCCCCTTTCCACCTGTCCAGCTTTCCTCTGCTGACAGAAAGAAATAGGGAGTTTGTCAGTTAGTCTTTTTTATCATCTATACTCAGGCTTGCAAAATGGCCACCGTCAGGCTTTTCCTTGGCTCAGCATAAAAGTGCCATTGAGTTGTTTTCTTTGTGAACCGGCGGTGTATATTTCCAGTGAAATGAGGATTGACCTTGACAGTTGGGCGAGGAAAAGCGGATGTTATTTAAATCCACATTGAGCTGTCTAGGAGGGTCAGCCGGTTCTAGAGAACAAGACAAATTCTACAGCCCTCTCTCTCTCTCACTGCCGGGATCGATTAGGCTGAGGTTAGTTAGGCACTGATATACAGTATGACCTGTGTGTCTCTGACACAATAATTATTTTCCCTGTACCCTGGTGGTGTAATGTTGCGCCAGCCCCTCAATGCCTATGAAACCTGCTTTAGCTATTTGATATCCTTTTTAATGTGAATGTAACTTTCTTACTTCCCATATAAACGAGTCTTTATTCTAGTAACTTCACTTTGGCTTTGCTTCATGGCATACATTTAAGGGTCTACTCTGCTGCACCTTGGCAAGGGGAGGACAGAATGGTTAAAAAGGAGAAAGAAAGGAGAGGAAAAGAGAGTAGGAGTCTGGGAGCAAAGCCATGAAGCCAAAGAAGAATAAAGAGGTAGGGACTGTGGAACACAGAGGTAGTCTCCCTGTATACGTTATGGTGACGGTAGTGGTGTTGGTGGTCTATCTGTGTTCATTGACAGTGTGCGGGTCAAAATCCCTCTTGTGTTCCCTTTTACATGTAGATGAGCTGAGCCTCTCCAGCCCTGCATGGTAGGTCCTCTCTATTGAGTCCTTTATGCCTGGCTTTGAGGGGCTCTGAGGGGCCTGACTAACCCTCTGTAGAGCCCTCGTGCCTCCCTGCCCCCTGCTTTGTCTCCATGCTGGAGTGGATGCTGCCTGTCTGGCTCAGCACTGGGACCAGCTCCATAGTAATAAAGCTGCCGTGAAGGGATTGGCTAGGGGCTCTGTATGTCCAGTAGTGTACCTGATTGAAGGCGTGACTGGTAGATTTAAGGCCCTAGCTGGCTGGGCGGGTCATTTTCCACACGTTAATGCTTCTGGGTGTGATTGCTGTTGGCCCCCGTGGCTGGTTTGGCAGTAGTGTATGAGGGAGGGTTTGTTGGTTGATGCGTGAGAGGGTATTGATACAATAGTCATATTGTTGTAATCAAGGGTTATTTTGTGTTTTGATTCCCTGCTGGGGTGAGAGAATGCAATAGGATGAAGGCCACTGGTGTTACTCAATAATACATTTCCCCAATGCCCCTGCCTTCCTGCTCCTCCCGCCTGCTATGACACATCATACCTGCCCTCCAGTGTCTCCCTCCTAGATACAGGGTCAGGTAAATGTCTCTAGTTTAGAGACATGGGGGCAAAGCCATTCATCATTCCTTGAAAGCACCAAATCAACATTATTCTTGGACGACTAGGCTGCAGCTGGCTCTGCAGGGGGATGGGGGGGACTAGTGTAGGAGGGAGAGCTGGTTTTAAAATGCAGAGGAAGCAGACAGAGACCCTGGTTGGTTTCCCTGCCAAGCCCTGGGTTCTGTGTGTTCTGTTCTGCCTGCAGTCTAGCCACTGCTGTGCTGTGCTGATGTTGCCTGGTGTGTGTGTCTTCCAGGGCATGCTGGGAGCTGCAGTCAGGCTTGACTTTCCCTCTACAAAACGCTGATTACAATGACAGGCAATTTGTGTCCTAACCTCTGGGGTCACACATATATACACACACGAGGACACTTTCTTAAAGGGGAACACACACATATATTGCCATGCCTCAAAGGGAAAAGTTAAATTGATATGTAGCTATAAAAATACACTCTATGATACCAAATAGGCCCAGATCTGAAGCTGAATAGTTTCCAGTGGCTTAAGCCCTGCATATAAAACAGAGCCAAAGTGAACGCAGGTGATAGCAGGAGTTCCTAAACATCCTCATAGTTGATATACAGAGGAATCACCTCATCGCGCTCTCTAACACAGCTGTCAGAAGCCACTCCTCATTAAGATCCCTGACTTCATTGTCCTACATAAATAATTGAAAAACTCCAAGCAGACCGGGAAAAAGGCAAATGTTGCTAAAATGCAATTTGCAGGTGAACAATGGGCCTGGAACTATGTTCAATTCATAAAAGTGGCTTTAATGCAGTGAAACTTAATGAGGTAGTGAGCAACACGCAAGAATGCACTCACTCACACACACACACTGGTACGCACACACTCACTCACACACACACTGGTACGCACACACTCACTCACACACACACTGGTACGCACACACTCACTCACACACACACTGGTACGCACACACTCACTCACACACACACTGGTACGCACACACACACACACTCACTCAAACACACACTGGTACGCACACACACACTCACACACACTCTTAATGAGGAAGGGAAGCAAGGCAATATTGAGTTAGGACAGGGTTTTTAGGTTAATATGAATAGCTAGTCTTGTGTTTGTATCTATTTCTAGATACAGCCATGCTCTGTATTAGCCAGTGGCTGCAAAAGAAACCGTTTTGCCACAGTGTCTATTGTGTCTATAGCGTGTAGTGTTGCTCTGTGTGTATGGCTTTTCTGGTAAGGTAAAGTAAGGGTCTCCAGCTCCATGCACCTGTGGCTCAGCAATCAATAGCTCTAATAATCGATGACTAGGGCTGTGACGGTCATCGATTTTTGGATGACAGTAATTGGTCAGCCAAATGACCACAGTCACAATTATAACCATAAGAATAGCAAAAAGACACACATATTGTCCTCTCCTCTGCTCCTGACTGCATGTGCTGCTGCAGGGGGTGGCAACTGAAGACTAGTTTGCTACAACACCTCCATGTTATAGCAGAAACAGACTCAACCTCATGAATGCTCGGCCTACCCGTATTCAGTGAGCTGTTAGTTTCATGCAATTTGTTGATTTCTTTCTACAGTCTTCATCGATGACTGTCGGTTACACGGTTATATGGTAATAGTGCCAGCCATATCGATGGCTGTATTCATTTTGGCCTCTGTGCCTGCCGCCAGGGATTTAATGAAGAGTATTGCTGGAGGGTTTTCCCCGTAGGTAGAGTCACAGTCTGATGGAGATTACATATCTTTTTGTTTCTCAAATGAGTCCAAATCAAAGTATGCGAAACGGAGCAGGGAGGGCACTACTCCGTTTATACATATTTTGAAGCATCGATGCCTGCTTCAACGGAAAGTTTAAGCACAGAAATATGATGCAACCACATAACAAATTATGCAAAATGTATTGAACTCAGTGGCACCCATTATTTGAGCTGAAGCAAAAGAAAATCAACTCCAACTTGGGAATTGAACATTGCCCATTCACGTCTCATATGTTGGCTAAATACAATATTTAATCTTGATACATGAATAAATACATACTGTGTCATGTTAGCATGTTAACCTGCATACAATACCCACTGTAGTGTACGTAGATTGTAAGCCCATTGTAAGTCAATAGGACTAACATAAACTGGCTAGCTACTACTGCTAGCTAGCTAGATAGCCACGAATTAGCAGCTAAGTTACCCACGAATTTACCTTGCATAACATTCGCTTTAGGTCGTTTTTGCCTGTTAACTATCTGGTTAGCTAGATTATTGCAATTCACATATAGCTAGTTGAAAGCTATGAAGTAAAAGGTGTGCTTTGTGTATATCTTGTTTGGTCTCTATTATTGCCATTGTCCTGGCTGGGGAAGGTTCAGTGAACGGGGAGGTGCAGTTAGGGGGAGTGCGAGTGCTTCTCAAATGTAACGTTTTATGTGGTCTCCACACTCATGTCCTCACAAGAACGTAGTCAAGAGAACGTCCTCGGACAATTCACTCACAGCATGAGGGTGTGGAGTACCATAGCATGCATATTGAGACACACCCCCTGTGTGGGTAATGTGTGTTGTATGTGTGAGTGGGTGCTTGACATGTGCATATCATATTCAATGTATTATTTAAAACACTTTGGGATATGGAATGTTTTTATTTTATAGTATGACATCTACTATCTGTATCCCCAATACTCTTATAATGTCCTATTCTCGTAACCTAGCCAGTTACAATTCATGTTCTCCTGTTCTTATGAAGCATTTCCAGGTTCTGACCCTCGATGGGTCAAGTTAGACTATGGTGTGTCAGTTCTGGTCTACAGACTGTCTGTTCCCAGGGCTCAGAGACCCAACAGACCATTGATGAAGTCAAATAGCTGATGAGGAGACATTACAGTGTCACTGACTGACTGATTGACTGACCAATCAATAGTGCCATTCAAGACCGAGGGATCTTTCTGACTCTGGCCTGGTGTCACACTGTAGTAAGGTCAGGTAATACTACTACAGCCTCTAGTCAGGTAATACTACTACAGCCTCTAGTCAGGTAATACTACTACAGCCTCTAGTCAGGTAATACTACTACAGCCTCTAGTCAGGTAATACTACTACAGCCTCTAGTCAGGTAATACTACTACAGCCTCTAGTCAGGTAATACTACTACAGCCTCTAGTCAGGTAATACTACTACAGCCTCTAGACAGGTAATACTATTACAGCCTCTAGTCAGGTAATACTACTACAGCCTCTAGTCAGGGAATACTACTATAGCCTCTAGTCAGGTAATACTACTACAGCCTCTAGTCAGGTAATACTACTACAGCCTCTAGTAAGGGAATACTACTACAGCCTCTAGACAGGTAATACTACTACAGCCTCTAGTCAGGTAATACTACTACAGCCTCTAGTCAGGTAATACTACTACAGCCTCTAGTCAGGTAATACTACTACAGCCTCTAGTCAGGTAATACTACTACAGCCTCTAGACAGGTAATACTACTACAGCCTCTAGTCAGGTAATACTACTACAGCCTCTAGTCAGGTAATACTACTACAGCCTCTAGTCAGGTAATACTACTACAGCCTCTAGTCAGGTAATACTACTACAGCCTCTAGTCAGGTAATACTACTACAGCCTCTAGTCAGGTAATACTACTACAGCCTCTAGTCAGGTAATACTACTACAGCCTCTAGTCAGGTAATACTACTACAGCCTCTAGTCAGGTAATACTACTACAGCCTCTAGACAGGTAATACTACTACAGCCTCTAGTCAGGTAATACTACTACAGCCTCTAGTCAGGTAATACTACTACAGCCTCTAGTCAGGTAATACTACTACAGCCTCTAGTCAGGTAATACTAGTACAGCCTCTAGTCAGGTAATACTACTACAGCCTCTAGACAGGTAATACTACTACAGCCTCTAGTCAGGTAATACTACTACAGCCTTTAGTCAGGTAATACTACTACAGCCTCTAGTCAGGTAATACTACTATAGCCTCTAGTCAGGTAATACTACGACAGCCTCTTGTCAGGTAATACTACTACAGCCACTTCTACTACGGTGGAGCTCAGTGCTGGTTATGTTTGGCTAGGAGCCACTACTGTACTCTCTCTGCCTGCTATGCTTATTCCTGGCTCCATGGTGCCTGACTGCTGGAGGAAATGAGAGGTGACACATGTCAGCCATCCAGCTGCCTTCTCTCTGTTGAGCTGGCTTTAAATTTAAACATACAATCGCTATGTATGGATCGGCTATGGAAGGGAGTGTGTTTGTGTGCTCTGCTGTCTGACACTTGCTCCATTCCTATCACGACATGTGACAAAGCCGCGGCTGGGTTCTGGCCTTTTGATCCGGAGGTGCAAACACTGTCAACATGCTTTAGCGGTGTTGCTGGGCGTCTCTGTTTGTGTGTATGTGCTGAGTCACTTTGTATCTGTGTCATTGTGAGTGTGTGTGAAGTGCAATGCATTGACACAGGATGTTGACTGGATCAAATGATATTGTACTATTGGCAGAGCTATGTCAGTATCTCTGTTTTAAATGTATATTCTCTACTGAGAATTCTGTTATATATTCTCCCTTCTGGCTAAGTTCCCTGTGTCATAGACAAATAACTGCACTATCCAGCTGAGAGAGGACCTTGTTATGGTATGAGATAGCGATAGGGGCGTGTGGTGGGATAGCGTTTGCTTTCATTGGACGAGCTTAAAACATGCAGAGTTTAAACCAAGATTTCATTGTTTTAAAAAATGTCAGGAGAGCAAAGAAACTCCATCAGTCCTAATAGTGCCGCTGACTTTTCCCAGCGTTGCATCATCTGTCTGATGTGCTCGCTAAGTCTGGTGGCAGCCAGCCCTTCCCTTCTCCCTGGAAGCAAATGAAATCTCAACCCTACAGCCAGTTCTGATATTGGGTACTGCTGAGTAGTTGATATGCCATTATGATAAAATCAAGAAATGTCAAGGACTCTGCTGATGCATTTTGATATTTTCAGCTGTTTTTCTCCCTAGTTTTTTGGCACCAGTCCATAGAAGGATGGTTGACTTTTTCCAGCAGCAGCATCATTCATGTTTGATCTGGTGACAGTCACAGTGAGGCAGCCTGGGTATTCACTCCTTAAAACGCCCCTGAAAAATAAATCCCTCGGTGGTGTATTGGAAACCTATTGCAGCAGCTGATTGGATTCCTTGCAGGCTCTCAATGTAGATTAAGGTTAAGCGATACTGTTGTGTTATTCTGCAGGGCCTCATGGGTTTGCTCCAGGCCTCATCTCCTCTGCTGCCAACCACAGAGCCTGGGTAATAATCTATTGTCTGGGGCAGCACTACCGCTACCACTACCCAATAACAGTTTAGCTTCAAATACACATCTGAGTACAGAGGAGAGGAGAGGAGAGGAGAGGAGAGGAGAGGAGAGGGGAGGGGAGGGGAGAGGAGAGGAGAGGAGAGGAGAGGAGAGGAGAGGAGAGGAGAGGAGAGGAGAGGAGAGGAGAGGAGAGGAGAGGAGAGGAGAGGAAGGGAGGGGTGCTGTTGCCAAGTCCATATTGATCACGGGTCACTGCAGGCTAAAAGGACCCGGCGCTCCAAGAAAGTCCCAGAAATGCATTAGAGCCTAAACAACTTCTCCCTTACCGCTCAGTTAGAGGGATAAACGGGAGGGGGATGACATGTACCCGTCTGTATCCCACCACAGTAAAATATCAACCCATCATTTCATCATGATGTCAGGCCTCATTAGCTGAGCTATGAGGTGGGAGAGAAGAGGTCTTCACCTCTTTACATGGCATCTCTTAGTTAATAATATCCTCCATCATCTGAATATATCTGGTAATCTATGGTGCTCCAGCTTTGAGGGAGGAGGGGGAGGTTGAAGGTCGAGGTGGGATTTGTAATGGATCATGCAGGGTAGCAGCAGCCAGGGCTTTTCCACCAAGCAGGAAATTAAGGGCATGGGTCTTCCTGGATGCCGGTCGTTTGTCTCCCTCTTTAAATAGACTGTAGATGATTGAATTTGGTGTGTGGGTGTGGTGTGTTGGGGAATGCAGGGGCATTCAGCTAGATAGATTGTTTATCTTATAAGTGTGCCGTCTATCCTTTTTCTCTGAATGAAACTGAATGGTCTGTGGGTCAGACTAGCTTGTTTTAGTAGACTAGGGGGAGAGGGTTAAATACATGTGAAATACAGCTGTGTTTAAATATTGTTCACTGGCCTGAATCCAGCTTCATAGCACTGCTCGAAACATAGACGAGAAGAGGAAGGGGAGATGGTGAGGGAATAGAAAGGCTGTACATCTTGACTGACTGCATCACCCTTTGGTATGGCAACTGCTTGGGATCCGACCGCAAGGCGCTACAGAGGGTAGTGCGTACAGCCCAGTACATCACTGGGGCCCAGCTCCCTGCCATCCAGGACCTCTATACCAGGCAGTGTCAGAGGAAGGCCCTAAAAAGACTACAGCCACCCAAGTCATAGACTGTTCTCTCTTCTACCACACGGCAAGCGGTACTGATGCACCAAATTTGGAACCAACAAGACCCTGAACAGTTTCTACCCCCAAACCATAAGACTCCTAAATAGTTAAATAGTTAACCAAATAGCCACCTGGACTACCTGCACTGACCCTTTTTACACTAACTCTTCTGTCTCATCACAAACGCTGCTGCTACTGTTTACTATCTGTCACTTTATTCCTAGTTACATGTACATATCTACCTCAGTTACCTCGTACCCCTGCACATCCACTCAGTACTGTACCCCTTATATACTGTATCTACCTCACCTCGTACCCCTGCACATCCACTCAGTACTGTACCCCTTATATACTGTATCTACCTCACCTCGTACCCCTGCACATCCACTCAGTACTGTACCCCTTATATACTGTATCTACCTCAGTTACATCGTACCCCTGCACATCCACTCAGTACTGTACCCCTTATATACTGTATCTACCTCAGTTACCTCATACCCCTGCACATCCACTCAGTACTGTACCTCTTATATACTGTATCTACCTCAGTTACCTCATACCCCTGCACATCCACTCAGTACTGTACCCCTTATATACTGTATCTACCTCAGTTACCTCGTACCCCTGCACATCCACTCAGTACTGTACCCCTTATATACTGTATCTACCTCAGTTACCTCGTACCCCTGCACATCCACTCAGTACTGTACCCCTTATATACTGTATCTACCTCAGTTACCTCGTACCCCTGCACATCCACTCAGTACTGTACCCCTTATATACTGTATCTACCTCACCTCGTACCCCTGCACATCCACTCAGTACTGTACCCCTTATATACTGTATCTACCTCAGTTACCTCGTACCCCTGCACATCCACTCAGTACTGTACCCCTTATATACTGTATCTACCTCAGTTACCTCGTACCCCTGCACATCCACTCAGTACTGTACCCCTTATATACTGTATCTACCTCAGTTACCTCGTACCCCTGCACATCCACTCAGTACTGTACCCCTTATATACTGTATCTACCTCAGTTACCTCGTACCCCTGCACATCCACTCAGTACTGTACCCCTTATATACTGTATCTACCTCAGTTACCTCGTACCCCTGCACATCCACTCAGTACTGTACCCCTTATATACTGTATCTACCTCAGTTACCTCGTACCCCTGCACATCCACTCAGTACTGTACCCCTTATATACTGTATCTACCTCACCTCGTACCCCTGCACATCCACTCAGTACTGTACCCCTTATATACTGTATCTACCTCAGTTACCTCATACCCCTGCACATCCACTCAGTACTGTACCCCTTATATACTGTATCTACCTCACCTCGTACCCCTGCACATCCACTCAGTACTGTACCCCTTATATACTGTATTGCCAAGTTGTCCTTACTCATTGTGTATCTATTTTTTTTATTTTTACTTTTACGTATTTTCCTTTTCTATTATTTCTCTACTTTCTTTCTCTCTGCATTGTTGGGAAGGACCTGTAAGTAAGCATTTCACTGTTATTCCACACCTGTTGTTTCCCAATCATGTGACAAATACAATTTGATTTTATTAATTTATTTGATTTACTGTAGGTTATGGACAGAGACATTTGATGGCACAGAGGAATAAAGAGACAGAGAGAGGGATGTTTAGAGGCTGAAGAGAGAGAGAGAGAGTGTGATGAGAAAAGAGACCGTTATACCGTTCAGAGGTGGGTGAGGTTTTCTGAGCCCATGCTACCAGGCGGTGTCACAGGCGGTGTCACAATGTGTTTCACTATGTCAAGACATTCTTCTCCCGAAGACACTGTTCTCCATGTGATGTGTCTAAAATGGTCAGCTGACCCATAATCTGCACCATTTATCTCCTAGGTAGTCATGTCTATGGTAGTCTCCCTTGTCTGTGATGAAACCCCAGATAACATCTCTCCCTGACCCCATCTCATGATGTCATAACTCATAAAAAGTCTATTGTCTTAAGAGCATATGGATTTTACAGGTCACAGGTCACTTTTGATCTATATCACTCTTGTCCTCCAAATTCAATTGGCTGTCTATGGTCTGTGTCTGTTTTGTAGATGTCTGCAAGCGCGCATGTGTGTGTGTGTGTGTGTGTGTGTGTGTGTGTTTATTTCTTGCCCTGAGGTGGATATGAAATAGGCCTGTGTGTGAACTCAGGTTCAAAGTGATGTTCATTAAGATGGAATGCCAGGATGTACAAGCTCCTTCACATCCTGTCCTAATGAGCTGAACTGGAGCTACTCTTGGAGTTGCACTTTTATATATATCTCTCTCTCTCTCTCTCTCTCTCTTGTCTCTTTCTGTCTCTATCTCTCTCTCTCTCTCTCTTCCTCTCTATCTCTCTCTTCTCTCTTTTCTCTCTCTCTCTTTTTCTCTCTTTCTGAGAGATTGAGATGATCTCTTTCTGTCAATATTGCCAAAGCAACAATATATACAATATACATTTTAATAACATTTTAAAGAATAACACATAATAGTATAACATGGTAGTAAATAATAAATAATATTACTATAACATTTAATACAAAAATAACAACAAGAAAATGGTAACAGTCAATAGTAGAAATGTAATAAATATATAAAGCTAAACATGGAAAATGAAACTATAATTAGCCTATAACTAACTGTCATCCTCATCATCATCATCATTACTTCCACCACCATCATCATCATTACTACTACTACTACCACCACCATCAATAAACTGCTGTCATTACCATCACCCCTACTACACATACCACTACTATTTGGAATGATAATCACAACAACAGCAATAATAGTAATAACAATAATAGTAATAACAATAATACTAATAATAACTAATTATCTGCATACTATTTACTATGCAGATGATATTATTCAGTATCCCTCAGGCTATGGCAGGCAAATACATATTTGACTGCAAGAAGAGCCATTGCTCCTTCACCCATGAGTATTTTTAGTTTTTCCTCTGGGTTTAATAAGTTACATTTTTTAAATAAATGTAGTCATTTCTGTGAATAGTGAATTTCTTGGTGAGGAATATTTATCACAGTAAAGGAGAACGTGCATCTCTGTTTCTACCTCCCCTGTTGTGCAGTGACCACATGCTGTACATGCTCTTCTTTGGATGGCCATGTCTTTTTATGTCTGTCGGTTTCTATTGCCAATCGGTGGTCACTCAGCCTGTGCTTGGTAAGGATCTGTCTCTGCTTCGTATCTCTGACAGAGTAGAGATAATCAGCCGATTCATATGCTCTGTTTAGGGTCAGATAGCAATTTAGTCGGGATTGGGATTTTGTTTTGTTTTTCCAATGTTGTAAATATGAGTCCTTTGATTGGTTCATGATTTTGTTTATTGGAATTATTTATTTTGAAGCAGTGCTGGTGTCAGCTTGGTTGGTTAGGTCCAACACCCGCTGACTGAGAGGGCTTGTTTCTGGGCTCAGCTCTTGGGTTTTAAGTATTTTAAATTGCAGACTTGAATTTGGACTTGAATTTAGATGTAGCCAAAATGTTAATGATCTTTTCTGTATTTTCATTACCCCTGGAAAGCGGCCCAATTCTGCCCTACATGCATTAGTTGGTGTATTTCTCTGGACTTGTAGAATTTTCTGACAGAATTCTGCATGTAGGGCTTCAATTGGATGTTTGTCCCACATTTTAAAGTCCAGTTTATTGAGTGACTCCCAAACGTCACTTCTGTAAAGAGCTATTGATAGGATTAGACTGTCAAATATTTTGGTCCAAATTCTAATTGCTATGTTGATATTGAATAATTTCATTTGTATTCCATACAATGCTCTGTGGGCTGTTCCTTTGAGTGCATTCACTGCCATATTTAAGTTTCCCGGTGCAGATATGGTCAGACCAAGGTACAAATCATTTTTAGTGTGTTTAATTATGGTGTTGTTCAGGGTGAATTTATATTTGTGTTTCTAACATCTGTTTTTTGGGGGGGAAATCATGATTTTAAAAAAGAAGTATTTACTGCCAGGGCCCAATTATGGCAGTATTGCTCTAGAATGTTAAGGTTCTGTTGAAGACCTTATTTGGTTGGTGATAGAATAACCAAATCCTCAGCATATAGCAGGTATTTTACCTCTGTGTCAAATAGTGTCCTGGGGCTGGAGAATGGTCCAGCATGTCTGCTAATTATTGATATAAATGTTGAAATGATTTGGACTCAAACTGCAGCCTTGTCTCACACCTCGACGTTGTGAAAATAATTCTGTTTTTTGTTTTTTGATTTGTATTGCACACTTGTGTACATACATTTTATTAAGTCATATACCTTACCACCAAGCCCACTTTGGAGAATTTTGTAGAATAGCCCTTCGTGCCAAATATAATCAAATGCTTTTTTTAAAGTCAATAAAGCAAGCAATGATTTTGCCCTCATTTTTTTGGTGGACGTGTTTATTAATTAGTGTGTGTCAGTAGTACGATGGTTGGGGAAAAAATCCAAATTTACATTTACTTATTACATTTTTTTCTTGGAGAAAGGTTTGAATTCTTGAATTCAAAATGTTACAGAAAACCTCTCCCAGGTTGCTGTTTACGTAAATTCCCCTGTAATTATTGGAGTCTGACTTGTCTCCACTTTTGTGGACAGGGGAGATGAGCTCCTGGTTCCAGACTTCAGGAAAGCAGACAGAAGTTAATATCATGTTGAACAATTTAAGTGCAGCATTTTGCAACTCAGGTGTGCTGTTTTTCAGCATTTAATTTCTGATGTTATCTAGACCACAAGCCTTTTTTGATTTGATAGATTTGAGCTTGTCTCTTTCTCTCTCTCTCTCTCCCTCTCTCTCTCTCTCTCTCTCTCTCTCTCTCTCTCCTTGGAGAGAAGCAGAATGAACAAAGACTCTTGGTCGTTCCCTAGTTCCCTGTTCCGGGCCTATAGCCCATTTCCATTAGTAATGAAACATTATTCCACCAGCGTTGCCTTTTAGCTCAGACATTTTCTCTCTTAATTGTTGGAAGTGTTTTTGGAACGCTCTGCTGTTGGGTGGTCCCTCCTCCCTCCCTCCCCTCCTCCCTCCCCTCCTTCCTCCCCTCACATGCCTTTTGCTCCACATGTTGGCAGCTGGCTAGGACAGACAGGTATCCTCTAATTATCATCTTTAATTAGTTAATTGGGCCCGGTTGTTTTTCAGCGATTCCTTGATTGCTCAGTGTTTTTTCTCTCTCCATCAATTCTCGGAGGATCTTCCTAATAGTTACAGTAGAGCCTTAGGCTCTCTCTGGCTGCGTGTGTGTTTATGTATGTGTGTGTGTCAGTGTGTTTCGCTATAGCTGTACTGTAGTCTTCAACACATTTTCCAGCCACCATGCAACAGTAGCAAATGCGTCTTCAGTGAAGCTTTCATTGAGTGTGATGACCGGTGGCCAACGCTGTCTTTTTTACCAGACTTTAATCTCTCATATATTATATAGTCACATGAGCCTACCTCAGGTTGTGTGTGTGTTGTGTGTGACAATGCCAACATTGTTCCCAACTCTAGACTTGACTCTCCCCCAGCTGTAATCAGTTAGTCTGTCAGGGCACACAGTGTTTGGTTTCCAAGGCCTACCATGTGGTGCCATTCTGACTGGGATCACACCTCGTTGGTCATGACATCACAGTTTCCTCGGCTCTGTGATCCTTAGCCTGGCTCTCTGACACCTGGTCCCTCCTGCCCCAATCCACTTCCTGTCTCCTCTAGCTGCAACCCTGTGAGGGGAGACAAACCATGTCTGGACAGCAGGTGGTGCCCTGAGGGACTGTCCCTGGGTTCTGCTCTTCCTGTTAGAATCCAGCTCTGACCTAGGTGCACTGTGGGTGGTATGTGCCCTGCTCTGCTCAGAGAGCAGGAGGGGAGGAGAGGGGAGGAGATGTGAGGAGGAGATTCGAGGAGAGGCCTGTAGGAGTGTAGTGGAGAAGGGAGGAGTGGAGAGTGTAGGAAGCAGGGAGGATTTGCCCTCTCAGAGCTCCATCAGGGGTGTCGCCTGGCAACACTACACCGCTGCCTGGCAGTGCTGGGTGCCCTGCTGGCGCTGCCTGTGCCAGGTGAGATCAAAAGACCCGTAATGACAGAGTCCACCCGGAGAGAGGAGGAGACACTCAGAGACTCAGCCTGCCCAGTGCACATTCCATCCCGCTGCTTACCGCCGCTGCTGCCACAGCTCAGCCAAGGCAGGCGGAAAGAGACCCTGTAAGAAAGTTCAAAGTGGAGATAAACCATGTGACTTTGAACAATCGTACTGCTGTTATGAAGAGGGCAGGAAGCCATTTGAGAGGAGAGGAGACACACCTCTGGTGCCTTCCTTCCTCCACTGAGCTGCTGCTGTACAATCTTAGACAAATAAGTGCTAAGGGTTCTTCGGCTGTCCCCATATGATAACCATTTGAAGAACCCTTTTTGGTTCCAGGTAGAACCCTTTTGGGTTCAATGTTGAACCCTTTCCACAGAGGGTTCTACATGGAACCCAAAAGGGTTCTACCTAGAACCAAAAAGGCTATAGGCAGCTTTATTACCCACAGTCCTTTAGTGCATCACTCATAACTATGGGGACAGCCGAAGAACCCTTTTGGAACCCTTTTTTCTTAGAGTGTAGAGATCTGCCCTGCGTGTAGACCATTTAGTCACCAGCTTTAGATGTTTGGCTGCTGCTGAAGTTGTAAGTGTGTCTTTTTGAGCCCCAGTAGCCGTCCCTAGGTACTGTTCTCTCTCCATCCACAGTGCAGTGAGAGGTGTTTTTGTGACAACAGAGAGGCTGGGGACAGCCCATAGAGCCGTACCGTGCCCTGGGTGGGGACTAGCAGACCACGGGGTATTTTACATGGACTGAAGGCGCCATTTAAACTGCTTCACAGGCTTGTCTGTCTGCAGGAACTAAACAAGTTCCAGGCCCTTTCTGAATCATTTGACCACACTGTCGCCCTCGGACATGTTCTGCAGGGTGGAGGTGTGCCGATAACACAGTCAAACAGGGGCACAACTCTGGTCTGCTGGTGGTGTTCACAGCCCTGGGCTCCAGGTCAGTGGGGCCTCATGACACCGGCTGTGCCCCAGGACAGTGCTAGCATGGGTAGGGCAGGTAGGACAGAGACGCCACTCTGGTGCTCTCACGGTGGAGGAGCCTAAGTAATGACTGCCTTTCTTTTTGGTTTCCTCTCTCTCTCCCGCTCAGCGCCTCTATTTGTTTTTGGACTTGTCTTCTAAATGCCATCTTGGCAGAAAGTTCATAGGAAATGATGATGGGCTTTGAAATGGTTTTCCTTCCATACCCAAATATTGCTGTGGAGTGGTCTGATTGCTGTTGTTAAGATGATTATCACCCTGCTCAACGCTAGATTGCCTGTGGAATGTGATGTGTACACCAGGTGCCTCTGTGTGTACACACTGTGCCTCTGTGGCCTCCCCTCCCTATGGGTCGGTGGAGAGCGGTGGAGCTGACGGAGAGGAGAAAGCCGGGGAGGAGTTATGGGTGATGCACTAGAGGACTGTGGGTAATAAAGCTGCTTATAATGGCCTCTTAAAAAAAAGCAGGAGACAAACTGAGCGCTCAGCAGAAAACAACACAATGACTGGACTGGTGAATCATTTAGTCACACCAGTGGTGTGGCGCTGGCGCTGTCGCTGTTCTGTGACACACACACACACACACACACACACACACACACACACACACACACACACACACACACACACACACACAATATTAGTGTAACAGCTTTGTGGTCAATGGCAACCAGATTGGGTCTGATCAAATCAGTCAACGTTGACAATTTACCAAGCAAAGTCATTCAGGCCTTATAAGACAACTACGTTTTCACATATGAAATGTGGTACCCTGGTTGGGTTTCCTGGAGCGTTCTACAGGATATGTTTTGCTTTCACAAGACCTGAAAATAACCACTTCAGGGTGCGATTAGCAAGACACTCATTTGACATGACGTTAGCGAGCTAGCTTGTTTACAATGCACTGCCTCGTCACAATACCTGGTACTTTGGTCCTGGATCCTGGACCCACTACTTACGCAGGTCCTGGATCCTGGACCCACTACTTACGCAGGTCCTGGATCCTGGACCCACTACTTACGCAGGTCCGGGATTCGTTTCAGCCAGGGTTGGTTTGCGTTTCACACATACTTTATAGCGTGGATCAGGGTACCAGGATCCAGATCATAAGGGGATATGTGAAGGCTCCCTAAGAGGTCGATAGACATGTCTGCTGTGACTGTGTAGGGAGGTGAAGCTGCTGGTTCCTAATGTCTGCTGTGACTGTGTAGGGAGGTGAAGCTGCTGGTTCCTAATGTCTGCTGTGACTGTGTAGGGAGGTGAAGCTGCTGGTTCCTAATGTCTGCTGTGACTATGTAGGGAGGTGAAGCTGCTGGTTCCTAATGTCTGCTGTGACTGTGTAGGGAGGTGAAGCTGCTGGTTCCTAATGTCTCCTGTGACTGTGTAGGGAGGTGAAGCTGCTGGTTCCTAATGTCTGCTGTGACTGTGTAGGGAGGTGAAGCTGCTGGTTCCTAATGTCTGCTGTGACTGTGTAGGGCGGTGAAGCTGCTGGTTCCTAATGTCTGCTGTGACTGTAGGGAGGTGAAGCTGCTGGTTCCTAATGTCTGCTGTGACTGTGTAGGGCGGTGAAGCTGCTGGTTCCTAATGTCTGGCAGCTACATTCACAGATGAAATACCAGGCCAGTCACATGACCCTAAGGACACAAAGAAGATAGAGGGTTTGGAGAGTTGTGTCCTCCTTCCTCCCTCCCTCGGCCGTCCAAGACGAGTCTAAGTCAGTGTGTGTCTGTGGTCTCGGGGCGGGGCCAGATTTGGACTCTAAAAATCCCCGCAAGCAATTCTCTTGTTTCACTGAAACCCTCCTTGTCTTGTGACCAGTTCTCAGAGAACAAAGACGGTTATACACCACGCGGTGTGGGCCCAAACCTGGCACACCCACATAGACCCAGACCCTGGTTAGGCAGAGAGTAGGGGGAGAAAGAGTGGGAAGAGAAGTTCAATATTTATGCTGACTTAAACTGCTGAAATGGGCTCGCGGTATAAATGGGGTAGGCTTGTTTTCTGAAGTGCGGTAGTTTTAAGAATGAAAAGGAGGAGGAGAATGGTTGGACGTACATTGTGTGTCACTGCCCAGTGCTGGGAAAAGATAAGATGTGCGTGTTTTGTGTGTGTGTGTGTGTGTGTGTGTTTGTGTAGGTTTTAGGGCTAGGAATTGCCAGGAACCTCACGATACGATGTTATCACGATACTTAAGTGCCAATACGATATGTGTTGCGATTCAATAAGTGTTGCGATTCTATATGTATTGCGATTCGATACTGCAATTGTATTGTGATTTGATGTAACTAACATATTGCTCACTATTCAGTATGTGTGATGCAAAGTAACAAGAGAGAGCCATGAGAAGATGAGTTTGGAGATTGAAGTGCTGAAAACATGTTGGCGCACCATTTAAAAAGAAGATGGAGAACAAGCTGCAGGAGGAGAGTTCTGACGCAGGTACAGCCGACTAGCATTGGCTGACGTAAACTACCTAACAAAACGATAATATTGGGGGGCAGAGGGGTATGGGAGAGCTGAGCTGCTGTCTGGGTACCATTATGTTGCCAGACAGGGTGTGTGTGTGTGTGTGTTAGCCGCTCCCTGCCTCCCTGCCTGCTGTCTGTGATGTA
Organism: Oncorhynchus mykiss; assembly: GCF_057628025.1. Classification (NCBI taxonomy): domain Eukaryota; kingdom Metazoa; phylum Chordata; class Actinopteri; order Salmoniformes; family Salmonidae; genus Oncorhynchus; species Oncorhynchus mykiss. The sequence goes on along the minus strand of NC_143030.1, from coordinate 59,765,860 downwards.
TCCAGGCAGGCTGTGTTTCCTAACAGGGCTGTGTGTTTGCTCTGTGTACCAGCTAGGTGGCATAGCCCCTGTGTTCCTGCTGTGTGAGCCCTAGCCTCCTGACTGTCCTCCAAATGCTAGTCTTCCTCCCAGCACTCCCACTCTACCAACATCAAACCCCCCTCACCTTCACCCCCCTCAACCCCCTTAGTCATCTCACCTCTCATACCCCTCAAGCTAATCAGCACTGTCTCAGAAGAGGCCTGACATTATGGAGTCAGTCTGATCCACTGAAATCCCCTGTTGGTCCTTTTCTTCCTGTTCATCTCCTCTCCTCACTAGTGATTGATTGACAGTGATTGATTGAAACACACTCTGAATCTACCCCTAATCTAAGGTGTTTATTAGAATTGTGGAGGAGGGAAAGAGAGAGTTAGTACTGACTTTCTCATGTTACCCATAGTAACCCTTACTAACCCACCCTGTCTTGCTGCTGCCCTCTAGAACAGTTGACAATGAGCCTTTGACCACAGAGTCTGGGCTCTGACGATCACATCATCAATCAATCAGTAGACTAGTACTCTGTCTCTATAGGGGTCTTCTGAAGTGCTCTGTGTCTATAGGGGCCCTCTGAAGTGCTCTGTGTCCATAGGGGCCTTCTGAAGTGCTCTGTGTCCATAGGGGCCTTCTGAAGTTACATGTGTCTATAGGGGCCTTCTGAAGTGCTCTGTGTCTATAGGGGCCTTCTGAAGTGCTCTGTGTCTACAGGGGCCCTGTGAAGTGCTCTGTGTCTATAGGGGCCTTCTGAAGTGCTCTGTGTCTATAGGGGCCCTGTGAAGTGCTCTGTGTCTATAGGGGCCTTCTGAAGTGCTCTGTGTCTATAGGGGCCCTGTGAAGTGCTCTGTGTCTATAGGGGTCTTGTGAAGTGCTCTTCTGTCTATAGGGGCCTTGTGAAGTGCTCTGTGTCTATAGGGGCCCTGTGAAGTGCTCTGTGTCCATAGGGGCCTTGTGAAGTGCTCTGTATCTATAGGGGCCCTGTGAGGTATCAAATCAAATCAAATTATATTTGTCACATGCGCCAAATACAACACCTTCACCTTACAGTGAAATGCTTACTTACAAACCCTTAAGCAACAATGCTTTAAGAAGTTAATAAAACATAAGTGTTAAGTAAAAAATAGAAAGTAGAAAATAAAAGTAACAAATAATTTAACAGCAGCAGTAAAATAACAAGTGAGGCTATATACAGCAAGTATTGAACAATATTAAGCTTTCCAGATCATTCATACCCACTTGTCTTTCACGTTCCCTTATTCCCTATCTGAGAAAGAGGAAAGCAAACCCATACACATTTCGAGGGACAATTCATGCAACCCCTCCAAACAGCAAGTGAAAAATTGGCCTTCCCACTCCCACCCCAGGCCAAGGCATGGCAGAGCAGGGGCAGAGAGAGGACAAAGGAAGGTCTCTCTCCTCTCGTTACCAATCCGTTTGAACACTCTGTTTACATTCTGTCCCAAACGTCCATTTCTCCAAGATGGATGTAGGTTCTCCTCTGTAGCCAGGCAGGCTGGTTCCTACTGGGGTCACTACCAATAGAATAGAAGAGAAGAGCGGAGGATGTGGTATAGAAGAGAAGAGAAGAGAAGAGGGGAGGGGAGGGGAGGATGGGGTATAGAAGAGAAGAGCGGAGGATGTGGTATAGAAGTGAAGAGAAGAGAAGAGGGGAGGGGAGGGGAGGATGGGGTATAGAAGAGAAGAGCAGAGGATGGGGTATAGAAGAGAAAAGGGGAGGGTGTGGTATAGAAGAGAAGAGAAGAGAAGAGGGGAGGGGAGGGGAGGATGGGGTATAGAAGAGAAGAGGGGAGGATGGGGTATAGAAGAGAAGAGCGGAGGATGGGGTATAGAAGAGAAGAGAAGAGAAGAGGGGAGGGGAGGATGGGGTATAGAAGAGAAGAGCGGAGGATGGGGTATAGAAGAGAAGAGAAGAGAAGAGGGGAGGGGAGGATGGGGTATAGAAGAGAAGAGCGGAGGATGGGGTATAGAAGAGAAGAGAAGAGAAGAGGGGAGGGGAGGGGAGGATGGGGTATAGAAGAGAAGAGCGGAGGATGGGGTATAGAAGTGAAGAGAAGAGAAGAGGGGAGGGGAGGATGGGGTATAGAAGAGAAGAGCGGAGGATGTGGTATAGAAGTGAAGAGAAGAGAAGAGGGGAGGGGAGGGGAGGATGGGGTATAGAAGAGAAGAGCGGAGGATGGGGTATAGAAGAGAAGAGAAGAGAAGAGGGGAGGGGAGGGGAGGATGGGGTATAGAAGAGAAGAGGGGAGGATGGGGTATAGAAGAGAAGAGCGGAGGATGGGGTATAGAAGAGAAGAGAAGAGAAGAGGGGAGGGGAGGGGAGGATGGGGTATAGAAGAGAAGAGCGGAGGATGGGGTATAGAAGAGAAGAGAAGAGGGGAGGGGAGGGGAGGATGGGGTATAGAAGAGAAGAGCGGAGGATGGGGTATAGAAGAGAAGAGAAGAGAAGAGGGGAGGGGAGGGGAGGATGGGGTATAGAAGAGAAGAGCGAAGGATGGGGTATAGAAGTAAAGAGAAGAGAAGAGGGGAGGGGAGGGGAGGATGGGGTATAGAAGAGAAGAGCGGAGGATGTGGTATAGAAGTGAAGAGAAGAGAAGAGGGGAGGGGAGGGGAGGATGGGGTATAGAAGAGAAGAGCGGAGGATGTGGTATAGAAGAGAAAAGGGGAGGGTGTGGTATAGAAGAGAAGAGAAGAGAAGAGGGGAGGGGAGGGGAGGATGGGGTATAGAAGAGAAGAGCGGAGGATGTGGTATAGAAGTGAAGAGAAGAGGGGAGGGGAGGGGAGGATGGGGTATAGAAGAGAAGAGCGGAGGATGTGGTATAGAAGTGAAGAGAAGAGAAGAGGGGAGGGGAGGGGAGGATGGGGTATAGAAGAGAAGAGCGGAGGATGTGGTATAGAAGTGAAGAGAAGAGAAGAGGGGAGGGGAGGATGGGGTATAGAAGAGAAGAGGGGAGGATGTGGTATAGAAGAGAAAAGGGGAGGATGTGGTATAGAAGAGACGAGGATAGGATGTGGTATAGAAAAGAAGAGGAGAAGGGAGGATGGGGTATAGAAGTGAAGAGAAGAGAAGAGGGGAGGGGAGGGGAGGATGGGGTATAGAAGAGAAAAGGGGAGGATGTGGTATAGAAGTGAAGAGAAGAGGGGAGGGTGTGGTATAGAAGTGAAGAGAAGAGGGGAGGGTGTGGTATAGAAGTGAAGAGAAGAGGGGAGGGGAGGATGGGGTATAGAAGAGAAGAGCGGAGGATGGGGTATAGAAGAGAAGAGAGGAGGATGTGGTATAGAAGAGAAGAGGGAGGGGTTGTGGTATAGAAGAGAAGAGAAGAGGGGAGGGGAGGATGGGGTATAGAAGTGAAGAGAAGAGAAGAGGGGAGGGGAGGGGAGGATGGGGTATAGAAGAGAAGAGGGGAGGATGGGGTATAGAAGAGAAGAGGGGAGGATGTGGTATAGAAGAGAAGAGGGAGGGGTTGTGCTGGCACAGAGGATGGGTCTGGCGGTTTCAGTTACAGTACGGACCGACAGGACCAGAGTCAGTCCGGACCGACAGGACCAGGATCAGTACGGACCGACAGGACCAGGATCAGTACGGACCGACAGGACCAGGATCAGTACGGACCGACAGGACCAGGATCAGTACAGACCGACAGGACCAGGATCAGTACAGACCGACAGGACCAGGATCAGTACAGACCGACAGGACCAGGATCAGTACAGACCGACAGGACCAGGATCAGTACAGACCGACAGGACCAGGATCAGTACAGACCGACAGGACCAGGATCAGTACAGACCGACAGGACCAGGATCATGTAACAGCAGCGATTAGATTGATGAGATTGATTAGGCCTCCGTGTAACCGTATCTTTTGTACTTTGTGAATGAATTGCCACATGAGTTACGGGCTGTTGCTACCCATGGGAGAGCTGTCAGAGATCACACAAACACTCCCAGACACACTCACACTCACACGCACGCACACACACATACACACACACACGCGTACGCACACACACATACATACACACACACACACATATACAATAAAGCCAATGGTCGATAATTACACAGAGTCAAGCCCCAGTGGGCTGTAATAGATCTAATATAATGTCTCTTTAAGACTTGTAAATGAATACTCTGCATCATTAGTGGTTTCTCAGGTTACGCTGTTGGTTCCACCAGCTTTCCTTACTGCTTGACTACTTTGATGGTGAAGACCGGTGTAGCATGTCCATAGTATTAATGGGAGCTACAGTATATGTGAGATGATATGTTACGGTTACTGTGGAATGTTCCTTGGGAATGTTTAAGGGTGGTTTATTTTGTATGTACTGTGTGTGTTTGCATGTGTGTGTGTGTTAGCATTCCTGTGTGTAAGACAAGGCCAGAGGGAGAGGAAGGTTGTTTGTTCTCTGTTTTTATTTACTGTGTCTGTATGTATAAATGTGCTCAGATTTGTTGGCATTCCACCACAGACCACAAAATGAGTAACTTTTCCATCCCGGTCCACTCTTTCCCCCTCTCTCTCTTTCCCTGATCGTACTCTCTTTCTCTTTCCCCCTCTCTCTCTTTCCCTGATCGTACTCTCTTTCTCTTCCCCCCTCTCTCTCTTTCCCTGATCGTACTCTTTCTCTCTTTATCCCCCTCTCTTTCTCTTCCCCCCTTTCTCCAGCTCTTTCTTTCTTTCTTTCTTTCTTTCTTTCTTTCTTTCTTTCTTTCTTTCTTTCTTTCTTTCTTTCTTTCTTTCTTTCTTTCTTTCTTTCTTTCTTTCTTTCTTTCTTTCTATCTGTCTATCCATCTATCCATCTATCTATCTATCTATCTAGGGGGGGGGGGGGGGGTGGTATGATCACACGTACTATACTCTATATAGTAGACTAGTGTTTGTATGTCGAAAGCATCCTGAACTAGAGTGTGTGTGTTCACGTATGCACACAGGATGTACATTAATGATGTGTGTATGTGTTTGTTAACAGAGTTGGGTTCCGGCAGAGAGGTATCAGGGCTGAGGGGTAGTTTATACGGCCTAACTAGCAGGTCCTCAGCAGAGAGGTATCAGGGCTGAGGAGTAGTTTATACGGCCTAACTAGCAGGTCCTCAGCAGAGAGGTATCAGGGCTGAGGGGTAGTTTATACGGCCTAACTAGCAGGTCCTCAGCAGAGAGGTATCAGGGCTGAGTAGTAGTTTATACGGCCTAACTAGCAAGTCCTCAGCAGAGAGGTATCAGGGCTGAGGGGTAGTTTATACGGCCTAACTAGCAGGTCCTCAGCTGAGAGGTATCAGGGCTGAGGAGTAGTTTATACGGCCTAACTAGCAGGTCCTCAGCAGAGAGGTATCAGGGCTGAGGGGTAGTTTATACGGCCTAACTAGCAGGTCCTCAGCAGAGAGGTATCAGGGCTGAGTAGTAGTTTATACGGCCTAACTAGCAGGTCCTCAGCTGAGAGGTATCAGGGCTGAGGAGTAGTTTATACGGCCTAACTAGCAGGTCCTCAGCTGAGAGGTATCAGGGCTGAGGAGTAGTTTATACGGCCTAACTAGCAGGTCCTCAGCAGAGAGGTATCAGGGCTGAGGGGTAGTTTATACGGCCTAACTAGCAGGTCCTCAGCAGAGAGGTATCAGGGCTGAGGAGTAGTTTATACGGCCTAACTAGCAGGTCTTCAGTGGCAGATGCCCTCTCCTTGTTGATCCAGGGCAGCAGCAGCCTCTCCACTCTGAAAATATGGTGACTTATTGCTCTCTCTTTCCATCAACACACTCTCTCTCTCCATCAACACTCTCTCTCCATCAACTCTCTCTCTCTCTCTGTCTCTATGTCTCTCCCTCTCTCTCTATCAACACTCTCTCTCGCTCTCTCTCCATCAACACACTCTCTTTCTCTCTCTCTCTCTCCATCAACACACTCTCTTTCTCTCTCTCTCTCTCCATCAACACTCTCTCTCTCTCAACAACACTCTCTTTCTTCATCAACACTCATCTCTCTCTCTCTCTCTCTCTCTCTCTCTCTCATATTCACTCTCTCTCTCTCTCTCTCTCTCTTCATCAACACTCTCCCTCTCTCTCTCAATGCAATTCAATTCAAGGGGCTTTATTGGCATGGGAAACATGTGTTAACATTGCCAAAGCAAGTGAGGTAGATAATATACAAAAGTGAAATAAACAATAAAAATTAACAGTAAACATTACACATACATTACACATCTCTCTCTATCTGTCGCTCTCTCTTTCAATTCAATTCAATTCAAGGGCTTTATTGGCTCTCTCTCTCTCTCTCTCTGTCTCTCTCTCTCTCTGCCTCTCTCTCTCCACCCAGGGCTTTGGTTATTATCAGTTACATGTACATAACAAGCAGGTATGGGATTGGACAACACAGTAGGGGACTACTCCTACACAATGTAAGAAGAAAAAAAGCAATGACACAGGGAATCTGGCATTGTTTAATTCCATATGGCTGTTTTTAATGGCAATTTGAAGCTTCGGTGGCTCTATAATTAGTTGTGTGGTCCCACAGGAAAAGGCTTATCGCCTCCTTTGTAATTACACATCTAAATAGTGCAAGGAGGAGGCATCCTGCTCTCTCTCGCTGCTCCCTCTTATCTGTGTTGATGCTCGCTCCCTCTGCCATTTCAGCCAGGCATCTCAGTACAGAGGAGGTATAGTAGGGATGAAACTAGAGGAATTGTCCACAGTGAAAGGCTCTAGTGGAATTGCAGATGGACAATGGTATTAAAGAGAGGAAGAAACCGTCCACGCCCCACCCCAGCAATCTCAGCCCAGTCAGACCAACACACTCCCCCTCACTGTGAGAGGGTAAAAGCCAACGACACACTCTGATGGCCTGGCCCCCAGACTCCCACTGTGCCCAGTTTGAGGGAGAGAGGAAAGGGAGGACTCTACTCTGCACAGGGCAGCCTTACTAGTCATTCATCAGGGCTTCTCTATGCTTTCAGACAGTCTCTGTGAAAGGAGATTATTCCTCCTCTCCTCCGTCAGAGGAAGAAGGGAGTGTGGGAACTCCCCATGGGTAAAGGATGTCACCCTCTCTCTGACTTACTCTAATGGAGACCAGGGAGGCAGCAGAGCAGCAGGATCAGCTTACTTATCAGCTTGTACTGATCTCAGAACAGGGCTTATGGCTCAATAAGATTGATGGCAGTTAATGCTGTTACGTAGATGTGGAGTAGGCACAGATCTGGGAACAGTGTGGATGTGCGGGACTAAGGCCTGCCTATCAGTATCATGGCTGATGGCTCTGTATCGTATAGGCTTTGATGGTATAGCCCACTGTTGACTGCATTCCTGATCACTGCTGTAGGAAACATTTCTCTGTGTGCCTCCCCTAGGCAGCCTTGTCCTCTATCATGGACCAGGTCTTGGAGCTGCCGCAGTAACTTAATGATTTAGTGTCCATTGTAATACAGAACAAAGACTTGGGCTAGAGCCATAGACGGGGGGGGGGGGGGGGGGGGGGAGAGAGAGAGGGAGAGAGAGAGAGAGAGAGACAGAGCGAGAGAGAGAGAGAGAGAGCGAGAGAGGGAGAGGGAGAGGGAGAGAGAGAGAGAGAGAGAGAGAGAGAGAGAGAGAGAGAGAGGTGTTTACTGAGAACATGTGGATTAAAAGCCATAATGTTGATGGATTGTTTTAATTTGCTGGCCCAGGACCACAAGATGAGATCTGATCTGTGCTCTCTGGAACTGAGGATGCCTAGGTCTGGGGCTGAGGCCACTGCCCTCTTCTGGCTGGAGTGGTCATTACAGCCTACCACCATACCGCCCCTTAATCCAACCCAATCCCTTTCTCCATTCATGAAACAGAAGGAGTGTCGGTGTGTGTGTGTGCACGCGTCTGTGAGTTTTTTGATGACAAGGCTGATTTATAGACTGGACTGTAAATTAATCATCGCCTTTTCAACGGGTCTTAGAAAGTCTCTCTTCATCGCTCGCTAATAGGGATTAGCGGTCAGTCTCAGAGAGGCAGACAGATGAGTGTTCAGCTCACAGGAATGGATTCAACAGTTAATTGGAAACGACAGCGAGATAAACTGGTTTGTGGCTCTGACATAAGACCTTGTTTTCACTGGAACATTCCCAGCACGTGAAATTATCCGTAGCTCTCGCTCTCCCAGAATCCTACTCTTTCCAGCCTGTTTTTAGGGGTCAGCCAGTCAGCTGACAGAGGGCTGTGGTCAGCAGGACACAATGCCTCCATATCAGTATTACTCAGCTAATTCCCCTCGCCCTGACCCTTCACGCCTCCACGCCCGGCCGCCTGATGTGCTCGTCGCTTGGCTAAATCAGGAAGCCTTTATCCTGGTGGAAGCTCTAGAGAAACTCTGTCTACAGTACTCTGTCTCTGTCTGTCTGTCTGTCTGTCTGTCTGTCTGTCTGTCTGTCTGCATCCACTCCATGGTGTCTGTCTGTCTGTCTGTCTGTCTGTCTGTCTGTCTGTCTGTCTGTCTGTCTGTCTGTCTGTCTGTCTGTCTGTCTGTCTGTCTGTCTGTCTGTCTGCCTCCACTCCATGGTGTCTGGCTGCCTGGCTGTGCTGTGGCTGTGCATATAGGTCAGGGAAATGTAGGCAACGCTCCCGCTGTGTGACCATGAAGTGGGGCAGCAGCTCTGGAGGACTGGAACTGCTGGTAAAATTCAAATGTTAGAGAGACTATAAAAATACAAGGCACACATAATGTGCCCCATGGAATAGTGAATATGGGGCTAGTTTCACTCTCAAAGGCAGTAGGACAGACTAACCTATTTCCCCAAAGTGGGGTGTCCCTCTCTATACCCTGCTGTAACTGGCAGACTTCTAGTCCTGTGCCAGATTTAGAAGTATTGTGCCCTAGACTTGGGCGGTATCCAAATTGTCATCCCAGGATATTCTGTAACACCAACACTGAACAGAAAGGTTGCTATTTCCAATCCAAATGTTAGCAATGCTGACAAGTACATGTCAAATCCTATAGAGATATGTAGCTTTTACATTTAACCTTCATTTAACTAGGCAAGTCAGTTAAGAACAAATTCTTATTTACAATGGCAGCCTAGGAACAGTGGGTTAACTGCCTTGTTCAGGGGAAGAATGACATATTTTTACCTTGTCAGCTCAGGGATTCGATCTCGCAACCTTTCTTTTACTGGCCCAACGCGCTAACCACTAGGCTACCTGCTGCCCCAAAAGCTAAATGCTAATGAACGCATGCCAACATTTTATACAGTCACTGACATAAACTATTTGAAGGACAGGCAAGCAGCTCATAAAGTTATACAAGTAACAAAAAAATGCTTCTCACAGTTTGCTGCACAAAACAAATATTAGAGAGCAAGGCTCTTAATCTAGGAGGGGCTTCTCTGCTGTTACAAAGAGGAGCTTGATTGCAAGAAGCTAACCACTAAGTTAGCAAGCCAAATGCACAACTGCAGAGCATTTAGCACATTTTAGACAGTTAACTTAATAGTTATAAGATATCTAGCTGGCAAACATTTACAGTTGAAGTCGGAAGTTTACATACACTTAGGTTGGAGTCATTAAAACTCATTTTTCAACCACTCCACAAATTTCTTGTTCACAACTATAGTTTTGGCAAGTCGGTTAGGACATCTCATTTGTGCATGACACAAGTCATTTTTCCAACAATTATTTACAGACAGATTATTTCACTTATAATTCACTTTATCACAATTCTAGTGGGTCAGAAGTGTACATACACTAAGTTGACTGTGCCTTTAAACAGCTTGGAAAATTCCAGAAAATGATGTCATGGCTTTAGAAGCTTCTGATAGGTTAATTGACATAATTTGAGTCAATTGGAGGTGTACCTGTGGATGTATTTCAAGGCCTACCTGCAAACTCAGTGCCTCTATGCTTGACATCATGGGAAAATCTAAAGAAATCAGCCAAGACCTCAGAAAAACAATTGTAGACCTCCACAAGTCTGGTTCATCCTTGGGAGCAATTTCCAAATGCCTGAAGGTACCACGTTCATCTGTGCAAACAAGAGTACACAAGTATGAACACCATGGGACCAAGCAGCCACCATACCACTCAGGAAGGAGACGTGTTCTGTCTCCTAGAGATGAACGTACTTTGGTGCGAGAAGTGCAAATCAATCCCAGAACAACAGCAAAGGACCTTGTGAAGATAATGGAGGAAACAGATACAAAAGTATCTATATCCACAGTAAAATGTTTCCAATATCGACATAACCTGAAAGGCCTGTCAGCAAGGAAGAAGCCACTGCCCCAAAACCACCATAAAAAAGCCAGACTATGGTTTGCAACAGCACATGGGGACAAAGATCGTACTTTTTGGAGAAATGTCCCCTGGTATGATGAAACAAAAATAGAACTGTTTGGCAGAAAAAGGGGGAGGCTTGCAAGCCGAAGAACACCATCCCAACCGTGAAGCACGGGGGTGGCATCATGTTGTTGGGGGTGCTTTGCTGCAGGAGGGACTGGTGCACTTAACAAAATGGATGGCATCTTGAGGATGGGAAATTATGTGGATATATTGAAGCAACATCTCAAGACATCAGTCAGGAAGTTAAAGCTTGGTCGCAAATGGGTCTTCCAAATGGACAATGATCCCAAGAATACTTCCTAAGTTGTGGCAAAATGGCTTATGTACAACAAAGTCAAGGTATTGGAGTGGCCATCACAAAGCCCTTACCTCAATCCTATAGAAAATTTGTGGGCAGAACTGAAAAAGCGTGTGCGATCAAGGAGGCCTACAAACCTGACTCAGTTACACCAGCTTTGTCAGGAGGAATGGGCCAACATTCAAATCAAATCAAATGTATTTATATAGCCCTTCTTACATCAGCTGATATCTCAAAGTGCTGTACAGAAGCCTAAAACCCCAAACAGCAAGAAATGCAGGTGTAGAAGCACGGTGGCTAGGAAAAACTCCATAGAAAGGCCAAAACCTAGGAAACCTAGAGAGGAACCAGGCTATGAGGGGTGGCCAGTCCTCTTCTGGCTGTGCCAGGTGAGGATTATAATAGAACATGATGTTCAAATGTTCATAAATGACCAGCATGGTCAAATAATAATAATCACAGTAGTTGTTGAGGGTGCAACAGGTCAGCACCTTAGGAGTAAATGTCAGTTGGCTTTTCATAGCCGATCATTGAGAGTTTCTCTACCGCTCCTGCTGTCTCTAGAGAGTTGAAAACAGCAGGTCTGGGACAGGTAGCACGTCCGGTGTACAGGTCAGGGTTCCATAGCCGCAGGTAGAACATTTGAAACTGGAGCAACAGGGCCAGGTGGACTGGGGACAGCAAGGAGTCATCATGCCAGGTAGTCCTGAGGCTTGGTCCTAGTGCTCAGGTCCTCCGAGAGGGAGAGAGAGAAAGAAAGAAAGTGAGAATTAGAGTGAGCATACTTCAATTCACATAGGACACCGGATAAGACAGGAGAAATACTCCAGATATAACAGACTGACCCTAGCCCCCCAACACATAAACTACTGCAACATAAATACTGGAGGCTGAGACAGGAGGGGTGAGGAGACACTGTGGCCCCATCCGATGATACCCCTGGACAGGGCCAAACAGGCAGGATATAACCCCACCCACTTTGCCAAAGCACAGCCCCCACACCACTTATTGTGAGAAGCTTGTGGAAGGCTACCCGAAATATTTGACCCAAGTTCAACAATTAAAGGCAATGCTACCAAATACTAATTGAGTGTATGTAAACTTCTGACCCACTGGGAATATAATGAAAGAAATAAAAGCTGAAATAAATAATTTTCTATTATTCTGACATTTCACATTCTTTAAATGAAGTGGTGATCCTAACTTTTTACTAGGATTAAATGTCAGGAATTGTGAAAAACTGAGATAAAATGTATTTGGCTAAGGTGTATGTAAACTTCCGATTTCAACTGTAGTTGTGAATTCCATACTGTAACTAGATCACTTGGCGCATGCTGCACAACAGTGATTGCCTCACAAGGCTCCGATCTCTCGTTGTGTGCTTGTAAACAAACAACATGTGACTGGGGACTACCGATAAGCTTCATAATATAAAATTACGTGACAGGTGAAATGAAGAACGCGGTCTGCTTTATCTCCTAACATATTGCACAAGTTGACTGCAGGTATTTACTTAAAATGTATCTACAGACAAAGTGTGAATTACGGGGGAGCCAGCTCCCCTGAATGAAACTCCCCTGAATGAAACATCAAATCAAATCATATTTTTTATGTTATTGCGGGTGTAGTGAAATGCTTGTGTTCCTAGCTCCAACTGTCAACGGTGGGTGTAGCTGGTGCATGGAAGTCAGGCGCAGGAGAGCAGAGATGAGTGAACACAAAGTACTTTACTGAGGCGAATAGTAAGACCAGAATGCAACAGCGTCACCAATACCAAATACCCAAAACAAGTAAGGCAGCACACAGTACCACAAACAAAGTACAAGGTACCGGCTGCCACAAAACAGAGGTATACCTAAAACCTGGTGCTAACCAGCCGTAAGCGTGCCAACCTTGACAATAAACAATACCCCACACAGACATGGAGGGAACAGAGGGCTAAATACACATAGTAATTATGAGGAGACGTAAACGAGTTGTGCAGGAAAACAAGACAAAAGAAATTAAAAATGAAAGGTGGAGCAGCGATGGCTAGAAGACCTGTGATGTCGACCGCCGAATGCTGCCCAAACAAGCAGCATTAATGGGTCCAATACGTCCTCCACTGGAACCCAGCATCTCTCCTCCGGACCGTATCCCTCCCAGTCCACGAGGTACTGAAAGCCCCTCGCCCGATGCCTCGAATCGAGTATGGAGCGAACGGAGTATGCCGGGACCCCCTCGATGCCCAGAGGGGGCGGAGGAACCTCCCGCACCTCACACGGGTCAGCCACCACCGGCCTGAGGAGAGACACATGGAACGAGGGGTTAATACAGTAATTGGGGGGGAAGCTGTAACCTGTAACTCACCTCTTTCAGTCTCCTCAGGACTTTAAATGGCCCCACAAACCGCGGACCCAACTTCCGGCAGGGCAGGCGGAGGGGCAGGTTTTGGGTCGAGAGCTAGACCCGATCCCCTGGTGCGAACACCGGGGCCTCACTGCGGTGACGGTCTGCGTAGCACGGCCCGCTGAAGGTGAACATTAACGGCGTCCCATGTCGCCTCCACGCGCCTGAACCAGTCGTCCACCGCAGGAGCCTCGATCTGACTCTGGTGCCAAGGCGCCAAAACCGGTTGGTACCCCAGTACTCACTAGAATGGGGAGAGGTTAGTGGAGTAGTGGCAGAGCGAGTTCTGGGCCATCTCTGCTCAGGGCACGAACGCTGCTCACTTCCCCAGCCTGTCATTTGCATTAAGACCTCAGAAACCTACCCACATCCTTGTTCACGCTCTCCACCTGCCCGTTACTCTCGGGGTGAAAACCCGAGGTAAGGCTGATCGAGACCACCAGACGTTCCATGAACGCCCTCCAGACCCTCGAAGTGAACTGGGGACCCTGGTCAGACACCATATCCTCAGGCACCCCATAGTGCCGGAAGTGTGCGTAAACAAGGCCTCCGCAGTCTGTAGGGCCGTAGGGAGACCGGACAGAGGGAGGAGACGGCAGGACTTAGAAAAGCGGTCCACAACATCCAGGATCGTGGTGTTACCCTGTGAGGGAGGAGGATCGGTAAGGAAATTCACCGACAGGTGCGACCAAGGCCGTTGTGGAACGGGTAAGGGATGTAGCTTACCTCTGGGCAGGTACCTAGGAGCCTTACACTGGGCGCACACCGAGCAGGAGGAAACATAAACCCTCACGTCCTTAGCCAACGTGGGCCACCAGTGCTTCCCACTCAGACAGCGCACCGTCCGACCGATGCCTGGATGACCAGAGGAGGGTGACATGTGGGCCCAATAGATCAGCCGGTCACGGACAGCAGACAGAACGTACAGACTGGAGTGGGCTCTACACATAGCGCCTGCTCAATGTCTGCGTCCAGCTACCACACTACCGGCGCCACCAGGCAGGAGGCCGGGAGTATGGGGGTGGGATCCATGGGCCAAAACGGATGAAAAACATGGCCCACCTTGCCTGGCGAGTGTTCAGTCTCCTCACTGCCCGGATGTACTCCCGATTGTGGTGGTTTGTCCAGATGAGAAAAGGGTGTTTAGCCCCCTCAAGCCAATGTCTCCACGCCTTCAAAGCATTGCGACAGCCAACAGCTCCCGGTCCCCCACGTCCCCCACGTCAGAGCTTCGGTGGCGTACCCAAGCACTGAGAGAACACTGCTCCTATGTCCGCCTCAGCCGACCACTGCAAACGCACCGGGTCCCCCTTCATCAGTGAGTTAATGGGAGCCGCTACCTGACTAAAACCCTGGATAAACCTCCGGTAGTAATTGGCACACCCTAGAAATCGCTGCACCTCCTTTACCGTGGTGGGAGTCGACCAATTACGCATGGCTGAAATGCGGTCACTCTCCATCTCCAAACCTGAGGTGGAAATGCGGTAACCTAGGAAGGAGACGGACTGTTGGAAGAACAGGCATTTCTCAGCCTTGACGTACAGGTCATGCTCCAACAGTCGACCAAGCACCCTGCGCACCAGGGACACATGCTTGTCGCGCGTAGCAGAGTATATCAGAATGTCATCAATATACACCACTACACCCTGCCCGTGCAGGTCCCTGAAAATCTTGTCTACAAAGGCTTGGAAGACTGATGGATCATTCATCAACCCGTACGGCATGACGAGGTATTCATAATGCCCTGAGGTAGTACTGAATGCCGTCTTCCACTCGTCTCCCTCCCGGATACGCACCAGGTTGTAAGCGCTCCTGAGATCTAGTTCGGTAAAGAAGCGCACCCCGTGCATTGACTCAATCGCTGTGGCTATGAGAGATAGCGGGTAATTGTACCTCACAGTGATCTGGTTTAGGCCTCGATAGTCAATACATGGATGCAGACCTCCCTCCTTCTTCTTCACAAAAAATAAACTTGAGGAGGCGGGTGAAGAGGAGGACCGGATGTACTCCTGATGCAGGGTTTCGGAAACATATGTCTCCATAGTCGCCGTCTCCACCTGTGACAGGGGATACACGTGACTCCTAGGAAGTGCGGCATCTACCTGGAGATTTATCGCACAATCCCCCCTACGATGAGGTGGTAATTGAGTCGCCTTCATTTTAGAGAAGGCGAGAGCCAAATTGGCATATTCGGGGGGAATGCGCATGGTGGAGACCTGGTCTGGACTTTCCACCATAGTAGCACCAACGGAAACCCCTAAACACCTCCCTGAGCACTCCCGCGACCACCCCATGACAAACTAACCAGGGAAGGCCTAGAACCACCGGAAACGCAACAGCGTCACCAACACCAAATGCCCAAAACAAGTAAGTCAGCACACAGTACTACAAACAAAGTACAAAGTACCAGCTGCAAAAAACACAGATATACATGAAACCTGGCACTAACCAGCCGGAAGCGTGCCAACCTCGACAATAAACAATACCACACACAGACACCAACAGTGCAGTAATAGCTAACAATTCACAACAATACATACAAATCTAAAAGTAAAAGAATGCAATTATGAAATGTATGAATATTAGAGTGGCATTGACTAAAATACAGGAGAATACAGTATATAGATATGAAATGAGTAAAGCAGCATGTAAACATTATTAAAGTGACTAGTGTTATATCATTCAAGTGACCAGTGATTCCTTGTCTATGTAGCAGCCTCTAAGCCTCCAAGGTGCAGGGTTGAGTAACCGGGTGGTAGCCAGCTAGTGATGGCTATTTAACAGTCTGATGGCCTTAAGATAGAAGCTGTTTTTCAGTCTCTCGGTCCCAGCTTTGATGCACCTGTACTGACCTCGCCTTCTAGATGATAGAGGGGTGAACAGACCGTGGCTCGAGTGGTTGAAGTCCTTGATGATCTTTTTGGCCTTCCTGTGACAT